>NW_027139866.1:323101-636203 GCF_035084215.1 Heptranchias perlo | reverse complement strand
TAGCGTAAGATTTTATCTTAAAATACAAGAACTTTTCGTGGTTCTTGTCAATTTTTGTTGGTTTTCATCCAATGAACTTATTTCAGTCAGCAAGATCTTTCTTCTTCAAAACAAAAAGATTTTATCTTCAAATACAAGAACTTTTCGTGGTTTTGTTGGTTTTCAGCAAATGAACATATCTCAGCGAGCAAGAAGTTTTTTCTTTAATAGCGTAAGATTTTATCTTAAAATACAAGAACTTTTCGTGGTTCTTGTCAATTTTTGTTGGTTTTCATCTTATGAGCTTATTTCAGTCAGCGAGATCCTTCTTCTTCAAAGCAAAAAGATTTTATCTTCAAATACAAGAACTTTTCGTGGTTTTGTTGATTTTCAGCAAATGAACATATTTCAGCGAGGGAGAAGTTTTATCTTTAATAGCGTCAGATTTTATCTTAAAATACAAGAACTTTTCGTGGTTCTTGTCAATTTTTGTTGGTTTTCATCCAATGAACTTATTTCAGTCAGCAAGATCTTTCTTCTTCAAAGCAAAAAGATTTTATCTTCAAATACAAGAACTTTTCGTGGTTTTGTTGATTTTCAGCAAATGAACATATTTCAGCGAGCTGGAAGTTTTTTCTTTAATAGCGTAAGATTTTATCTTAAAATACAAAACTTTTCGTGGTTCTTGTCAATTTTTGTTGGTTTTCATCCAATGAACTTATTTCAGTCAGCTCGATCTTTCTTCTTGAAAGCAAAAAGATTTTATCTTCAAATACAATAACTTTTCGTGATTTTGTTGATTTTCAGCAAATGAACATTTTTCAGCGAGCCAGAAGTTTTTTCTTTAATAGCGTAAGATTTTATCTTAAAATACAAGAACTTTTCGTGGTACTTGTCAATTTTTGTTGGTTTTCATCCAATGAACTTATTTCAGTCAGCTCGATCTTTCTTCTTCAAAGCAAAAAGATTTTATCTTCAAATACAAGAACTTTTCGTGGTTTTGTTGATTTTCAGCAAATGAACATATTTCAGCGAGGGAGAAGTTTTTTCTTTAATAGCGTCAGATTTTATCTTAAAATACAAGAACATTTCGTAGTTCTTGTCAATTTTTGTTGGTTTTCATCCAATGAACTTATTTCAGTCAGCTGGATCTTTCTTCTTCAAAACAAAAAGATTTTATCTTCAAATACAAGAACTTTTCGTGGTTTTGTTGGTTTTCAGCAAATGAACATATTTCAGTGAGGGAGAAGTTTTTTCTTTGATAGCGTCAGATTATATCTTAAAATACAAGAACTTTTCGTGGTACTTGTCAATTTTTGTTGGTTTTCATCCAATGAACTTATTTCAGTCAGCTCGATCTTTCTTCTTCAAAGGAAAAAGATTTTATCTTCAAATACAAGAACTTTTCGTGGTTTTGTTGATTTTCAGCAAATGAACATATTTCAGCGAGGGAGAAGTTTTTTCTTTAATAGCGTCAGATTTTACCTTAAAATGCAAGAACATTTCGTGGTTCTTGTCAATTTTTGTTGGTTTTCATCCAATGAACTTATTTCAGTCAGCTAGATCTTTCTTCTTCAAAACAAAAAGATTTTATCTTCAAATACAAGAACTTTTCGTGGTTTTGTTGGTTTTCAGCAAATGAACATATTTCAGCGAGCAAGAAGTTTTTTCTTTAATAGCGTAAGATTTTATCTTAAAATACAAGAACTTTTCGTGGTTCTTGTCAATTTTTGTTGGTTTTCATCTTATGAGCTTATTTCAGTCAGCGAGATCCTTCTTCTTCAAAGCAAAAAGATTTTATCTTCAAATACAAGAACTTTTCGTGGTTTTGTTGGTTTTCAGCAAATGAACATATTTCAGCGAGGGAGAAGTTTTTTCTTTAATAGCGTCAGATTTTATCTTAAAATACAAGAACTTTTCGTGGTTCTTGTCAATTTTTGTTGGTTTTCATCCAATGAACTTATTTCAGTCAGCAAGATCTTTCTTCTTCAAAGCAAAAAGATTTTATCTTCAAATACAAGAACTTTTCGTGGTTTTGTTGATTTTCAGCAAATGAACATATTTCAGCGAGCGAGAAGTTTTTTCTTTAATAGCGTCAGATTTTATCCTAAAATACAAGAACTTTTCGTGGTTCTTGTCAATTTTTGTTGGTTTTCATCCAATGAACTTATTTCAGTCAGCTAGATCTTTCTTCTTCAAAGCAAAAAGATTTTATCTTCAAACACAAGAACTTTTCGTGGTTTTGTTGATTTTCAGCAAATGAACATATTTCAGCGAGCGAGAAGTTTTTTCTTTAATAGCGTCAGATTTTATCTTAAAATACAAGAACTTTTCGTGGTTCTTGTCAATTTTTGTTGGTTTTCATCTTATGAACTTATTTCAGTCAGCAAGATCTTTCTTCTTCAAAGCAAAAAGATTTTATCTTCAAATACAAGAACTTTTCGTGGTTTTGTTGATTTTCAGCAAATGAACATATTTCAGCGAGCTGGAAGTTTTTTCTTTAATAGCATAAGATTTTATCTTAAAATACAAGAACTTTTCGTGGTTCTTGGCAATTTTTGTTGGTTTTCATCTTATGAGCTTATTTCAGTCAGCGAGATCCTTCTTCTTCAAAGCAAAAAGATTTTATCTTCAAATACAAGAACTTTTCGTGGTTTTGTTGATTTTCAGCAAATGAACATATTTCAGCGAGGGAGAAGTTTTTTCTTTAATAGCGTCAGATTTTATCTTAAAATACAAGAACTTTTCGTGGTTCTTGTCAATTCTTGTTGGTTTTCATCCAATGAACTTATTTCAGTCAGCAAGATCTTTCTTCTTCAAAGCAAAAAGATTTTATCTTCAAATACAAGAACTTTTCGTGGTTTTGTTGGTTTTCAGCAAATGAACATATTTCAGCGAGCAAGAAGTTTTTTCTTTAATAGCGTAAGATTTTATCTTAAAATACAAGAACTTTTCGTGGTTCTTGTCAATTTTTGTTGGTTTTCATCTTATGAGCTTAGTTCACTCAGCGACATCCTTCTTCTTCAAAGCAAAAAGATTTTATCTTCAAATACAAGAACTTTTCGTGGTTTTGTTGATTTTCAGCAAATGAACATATTTCAGCGAGCAAGAAGTTTTTTCTTTAAAAGCGTCAGATTTTATCTTAAAATACAAGAACTTTTCGTGGTTCTTGTCAATTTTTGTTGGTTTTCATCCAATGAACTTATTTCAGTCAGCAAGATCTGTCTTCTTCAAAGCAAAAAGATTTTATCTTCAAATACAAGAACTTTTCGTGGTTTTGTTGATTTTCAGCAAATGAACATATTTCAGCGAGCGAGAAGTTTTTTCTTTAAAAGTGTCAGACTTTATCTTAAAAGACAAGAACTTTTCGTGGTTCTTGTCAATTTTTGTTGGTTTTCATCCAATGAACTTATTTCAGTCAGCAAGATCTTTCTTCTTCAAAGCAAAAAGATTTTATCTTCAAATACAATAACTTTTCGTGATTTTGTTGATTTTCAGCAAATGAACATTTTTCAGCGAGCTAGAAGTTTTTTCTTTAATAGCGTAAGATTTTATCTTAAAATACAAGAACTTTTCGTGGTTCTTGTCAATTTTTGTTGGTTTTCATCCAATGAACTTATTTCAGTCAGCGAGATCCTTCTTCTTCAAAGCAAAAAGATTTTATCTTCAAATACAAGAACTTTTCGTGGTTTTGTTGATTTTCAGCAAATGAACATATTTCAGCGAGGGAGAAGTTTTATCTTTAATAGCGTCAGGTTTTATCTTAAAATACAAGAACTTTTCGTGGTTCTTGTCAATTTTTGTTGGTTTTCATCTTATGAACTTATTTCAGTCAGCAAGATCTTTCTTCTTCAAAGCAAAAAGATTGTATCTTCAAATACAAGAACTTTTCGTGGTTTTGTTGATTTTCAGCAAATGAACATATTTCAGCGAGCGAGATGTTTTTTCTTTAATAGCGTCAGATTTTATCCTAAAATACAAGAACTTTTCGTGGTTCTTGTCAATTTTTGTTGGTTTTCATTCAATCAACTTATTTCAGTCAGCTAGATCTTTCTTCTTGAAAGCAAAAAGATTTTATCTTCAAATACAAGAACTTTTCGTGGTTTTGTTGATTTTCAGCAAATGAACATATTTCAGCGAGCAAGAATCTTTTCTTTAAAAGCGTCAGATTTTATCTTAAAATACAAGAACTTTTCGTGGTTCTTGTCAATTTTTGTTGGTTTTCATCCAATCAACTAATTTCAGTCAGCTAGATCTTTCTTCTTCAAAGCAAAAAGATTTTATCTTCAAATACAAGAACTTTTCGTGGTTTTGTTGATTTTCAGCAAATGAACATATTTCAGCGAGCTGGAAGTTTTTTCTTTAATAGCATCAGATTTTATCTTAAAATACAAGAACTTTTCGTGGTTCTTGGCAATTTTTGTTGGTTTTCATCTTATGAGCTTATTTCAGTCAGCGAGATCCTTCTTCTTCAAAGCAAAAAGATTTTATCTTCAAATACAAGAACTTTTCGTGGTTTTGTTGATTTTCAGCAAATGAACATATTTCAGCGAGGGAGAAGTTTTTTCTTTAATAGCGTCAGATTTTATCTTAAAATACAAGAACTTTTCGTGGTTCTTGTCAATTCTTGTTGGTTTTCATCCAATGAACTTATTTCAGTCAGCAAGATCTTTCTTCTTCAAAGCAAAAAGATTTTATCTTCAAATACAAGAACTTTTCGTGGTTTTGTTGATTTTCAGCAAATGAACATATTTCAGCGAGCAAGAAGTTTTTTCTTTAAAAGCGTCAGATTTTATCTTAAAATACAAGAACTTTTCGTGGTTCTTGTCAATTTTTGTTGGTTTTCATCCAATGAACTTATTTCAGTCAGCAAGATCTGTCTTCTTCAAAGCAAAAAGATTTTATCTTCAAATACAAGAACTTTTCGTGGTTTTGTTGATTTTCAGCAAATGAACATATTTCAGCGAGCGAGAAGTTTTTTCTTTAAAAGTGTCAGACTTTATCTTAAAATACAAGAACTTTTCGTGGTTCTTGTCAATTTTTGTTGGTTTTCATCTTATGAACTTATTTCAGTCAGCAAGATCTTTCTTCTTCAAAGCAAAAAGATTGTATCTTCAAATACAAGAACTTTTCGTGGTTTTGTTGATTTTCAGCAAATGAACATATTTCAGCGAGCGAGATGTTTTTTCTTTAATAGCGTCAGATTTTATCCTAAAATACAAGAACTTTTCGTGGTTCTTGTCAATTTTTGTTGGTTTTCATTCAATCAACTTATTTCAGTCAGCTGGATCTTTCTTCTTGAAAGCAAAAAGATTTTATCTTCAAATACAAGAACTTTTCGTGGTTTTGTTGATTTTCAGCAAATGAACATATTTCAGCGAGCGAGAATCTTTTCTTTAAAAGCGTCAGATTTTATCTTAAAATACAAGAACTTTTCGTGGTTCTTGTCAATTTTTGTTGGTTTTCATCCAATGAACTTATTTCAGTCAGCAAGATCTTTCTTCTTCAAAGCAAAAAGATTTTATCTTCAAATACAATAACTTTTCGTGATTTTGTTGATTTTCAGCAAATGAACATTTTTCAGCGAGCTAGAAGTTTTTTCTTTCATAGCGTAAGATTTTATCTTAAAATACAAGAACTTTTCGTGGTTCTTGTCAATTTTTGTTGGTTTTCATCCAATGAACTTATTTCAGTCAGCTAGATCTTTCTTCTTCAAAACAAAAAGATTTTATCTTCAAACACAAGAACTTTTCGTGGTTTTGTTGGTTTTCAGCAAATGAACATATCTCAGCGAGCAAGAAGTTTTTTCTTTAATAGCGTAAGATTTTATTTTAAAATACAAGAACTTTTCGTGGTTCTTGTCAATTTTTGTTGGTTTTCATCTTATGAGCTGATTTCAGTCAGCGAGATCCTTCTTCTTCAAAGCAAAAAGATTTTATCTTCAAATACAAGAACTTTTCGTGGTTTTGTTGATTTTCAGCAAATGAACATATTTCAGCGAGGGAGAAGTTTTATCTTTAATAGCGTCAGATTTTATCTTAAAATACAAGAACTTTTCGTGGTTCTTGTCAATTTTTGTTGGTTTTCATCTTATGAACTTATTTCAGTCAGCAAGATCTTTCTTCTTCAAAGCAAAAAGATTGTATCTTCAAATACAAGAACTTTTCGTGGTTTTGTTGATTTTCAGCAAATGAACATATTTCAGCGAGCGAGATGCTTTTTCTTTAATAGCGTCAGATTTTATCCTAAAATACAAGAACTTTTCGTTGTTCTTGTCAATTTTTGTTGGTTTTCATTCAATCAACTTATTTCAGTCAGCTAGATCTTTCTTCTTGAAAGCAAAAAGATTTTATCTTCAAATACAAGAACTTTTCGTGGTTTTGTTGATTTTCAGCAAATGAACATATTTCAGCGAGCGAGAATCTTTTCTTTAAAAGCGTCAGATTTTATCTTAAAATACAAGAACTTTTCGTGGTTCTTGTCAATTTTTGTTGGTTTTCATCTTATGAGCTTATTTCAGTCAGCGAGATCCTTCTTCTTCAAAGCAAAAAGATTTTATCTTCAAATACAAGAACTTTTCGTGGTTTTGTTGGTTTTCAGCAAATGAACATATTTCAGCGAGGGAGAAGTTTTTTCTTTAATAGCGTCAGATTTTATCTTAAAATACAAGAACTTTTCGTGGTTCTTGTCAATTTTTGTTGGTTTTCATCCAATGAACTTATTTCAGTCAGCAAGATCTTTCTTCTTCAAAGCAAAAAGATTTTATCTTCAAATACAAGAACTTTTCGTGGTTTTGTTGATTTTCAGCAAATGAACATATTTCAGCGAGCGAGAAGTTTTTTCTTTAATAGCGTCAGATTTTATCCTAAAATACAAGAACTTTTCGTGGTTCTTGTCAATTTTTGTTGGTTTTCATCCAATGAACTTATTTCAGTCAGCTAGATCTTTCTTCTTGAAAGCAAAAAGATTTTATCTTCAAATACAAGAATTTTTCGTGGTTTTGTTGATTTTCAGCAAATGAACATATTTCGTGGTTCTTGTCAATTTTTGTTGGTTTTCATCCAATGAACTTATTTCAGTCAGCTGGAACTTTCTTCTTCAAAGCAAAAAGATTTTATCTTCAAATACAAGAACTTTTCGTGGTTTTGTTGATTTTCAGCAAATGAACATATTTCAGCGAGCAAGAAGTTTTTTCTTTAATAGCGTAAGATTTTATCTTAAAATACAAGAACTTTTCGTGGTTCTTGTCGATTTTTGTTGGTTTTCATCTTATGAACTTATTTCAGTCAGCTTGATCTTTCTTCTTCAAAGCAAAAAGATTGTATCTTCAAATACAAGAACTTTTCGTGGTTTTGTTGATTTTCAGCAAATGAACATATTTCAGCGAGGGAGAAGTTTTTTCTTTAATAGCGTCAGATTTTATCCTAAAATACAAGAACTTTTCGTGGTTCTTGTCAATTTTTGTTGGTTTTCATTCAATCAACTTATTTCAGTCAGCTGGATCTTTCTTCTTGAAAGCAAAAAGATTTTATCTTCAAATACAAGAACTTTTCGTGGTTTTGTTGATTTTCAGCAAATGAACATATTTCAGCGAGCTAGAAGTTTTTTCTTTAATAGCGTAAGATTTTATCTTAAAATACAAGAACTTTTCGTGGTTCTTGTCAATTTTTGTTGGTTTTCATCCAATGAACTTATTTCAGTCAGCGAGATCTTTCTTCTTCAAAGCAAAAAGATTTTATCTTCAAATACAAGAACTTTTCGTGGTTTTGTTGATTTTCAGCAAATGAACATATTTCAGCGAGCGAGAATTTTTTTCTTTAATAGCGTCAGATTTTATCCTAAAATAGAAGAACTTTTCGTGGTTCTTGTCAATTTTTGTTGGTTTTCATCCAATCAACTGATTTCAGTCAGCCAGATCTTTCTTCTTGAACGCAAAAACATTTTATCTTCAAATACAAGAACTTTTCGTGGTTTTGTTGATTTTCAGCAAGTGAACATATTTCAGCGAGGGAGAAGTTTTTTCTTTAATAGCGTCAGATTTTATCTTAAAATACAAGAACATTTCGTGGTTCTTGTCAATTTTTGTTGGTTTTCATCCAATCAACTTATTTCAGTCAGCTGGATCTTTCTTCTTCAAAGCAAAAAGATTTTATCTTCAAATACAAGAACTTTTCGTGGTTTTGTTGATTTTCAGCAAATGAACATATTTCAGCGAGCAAGAAGTTTTTTCTTTAAGAGCGTAAGATTTTATCTTAAAATACAAGAACTTTTCGTGGTTCGTGTCAATTTTTGTTGGTTTTCATCTTATGAGCTTAGTTCAGTCAGCGAGATCCTTCTTCTTCAAAGCAAAAAGATTTTATCTTCAAATACAAGAACTTTTCGTGGTTTTGTTGATTTTCAGCAAATGAACATATTTCAGCGAGCGAGAAGTTTTTTCTTTAAAAGCGTCAGATTTTATCTTAAAATACAAGAACTTTTCGTGGTTCTTGTCAATTTTTGTTGGTTTTCATCCAATGAACTTATTTCAGTCAGCAAGATCTTTCTTCTTCAAAGCAAAAAGATTTAATCTTCAAATAGAAGAACTTTTCGTGGTTTTGTTGATTTTCAGCAAATGAACATATTTCAGCGAGCGAGAAGTTTTTTCTTTAATAGCGTCAGATTTTATCCTAAAATACAAGAAGTTTTCGTGGTTCTTGTCAATTTTTGTTTGTTTTCATTCAATCAACTTATTTCAGTCAGCTAGATCTTTCTTCTTGAAAGCAAAAAGATTTTATCTTCAAATACAAGAACTTTTCGTGGTTTTGTTGATTTTCAGCAAATGAACATATTTCAGCGAGCGAGAAGTTTTTTCTTTAAAAGCGTCAGATTTTATCTTAAAATACAAGAACTTTTCTTGGTTCTTGTCAATTTTTGTTGGTTTTCATCTTATGAACTTATTTCAGTCAGCTTGATCTTTCTTCTTCAAAGCAAAAACATTTTATCTTCAAATACAAGAACTTTTCGTGGTTTTGTTGATTTTCAGCAAATGAACATATTTCAGCGAGGGAGAAGTTTTTTCTTCAATCGCGTCAGATTTTATCTTAAAATACAAGAACTTTTCGTGGTTCTTGTCAATTTTTGTTGGTTTTCATCCAATGAACTTATTTCAGTCAGCAAGATCTTTCTTCTTCAAAGCAAAAAGATTTTATCTTCAAATACAAGAACTTTTCGTGGTTTTGTTGGTTTTCAGCAAATGAACATATTTCAGCGAGCAAGAAGTTTTTTCTTTAATAGCGTAAGATTTTATCTTAAAATACAAGAACTTTTCGTGGTTCTTGTCAATTTTTGTTGGTTTTCATCTTATGAGCTTAGTTCACTCAGCGACATCCTTCTTCTTCAAAGCAAAAAGATTTTATCTTCAAATACAAGAACTTTTCGTGGTTTTGTTGATTTTCAGCAAATGAACATATTTCAGCGAGCAAGAAGTTTTTTCTTTAAAAGCGTCAGATTTTATCTTAAAATACAAGAACTTTTCGTGGTTCTTGTCAATTTTTGTTGGTTTTCATCCAATGAACTTATTTCAGTCAGCAAGATCTGTCTTCTTCAAAGCAAAAAGATTTTATCTTCAAATACAAGAACTTTTCGTGGTTTTGTTGATTTTCAGCAAATGAACATATTTCAGCGAGCGAGAAGTTTTTTCTTTAAAAGTGTCAGACTTTATCTTAAAAGACAAGAACTTTTCGTGGTTCTTGTCAATTTTTGTTGGTTTTCATCCAATGAACTTATTTCAGTCAGCAAGATCTTTCTTCTTCAAAGCAAAAAGATTTTATCTTCAAATACAATAACTTTTCGTGATTTTGTTGATTTTCAGCAAATGAACATTTTTCAGCGAGCTAGAAGTTTTTTCTTTGATAGCGTAAGATTTTATCTTAAAATACAAGAACTTTTCGTGGTTCTTGTCAATTTTTGTTGGTTTTCATCCAATGAACTTATTTCAGTCAGCGAGATCCTTCTTCTTCAAAGCAAAAAGATTTTATCTTCAAATACAAGAACTTTTCGTGGTTTTGTTGATTTTCAGCAAATGAACATATTTCAGCGAGGGAGAAGTTTTATCTTTAATAGCGTCAGGTTTTATCTTAAAATACAAGAACTTTTCGTGGTTCTTGTCAATTTTTGTTGGTTTTCATCTTATGAACTTATTTCAGTCAGCAAGATCTTTCTTCTTCAAAGCAAAAAGATTGTATCTTCAAATACAAGAACTTTTCGTGGTTTTGTTGATTTTCAGCAAATGAACATATTTCAGCGAGCGAGATGTTTTTTCTTTAATAGCGTCAGATTTTATCCTAAAATACAAGAACTTTTCGTGGTTCTTGTCAATTTTTGTTGGTTTTCATTCAATCAACTTATTTCAGTCAGCTAGATCTTTCTTCTTGAAAGCAAAAAGATTTTATCTTCAAATACAAGAACTTTTCGTGGTTTTGTTGATTTTCAGCAAATGAACATATTTCAGCGAGCGAGAATCTTTTCTTTAAAAGCGTCAGATTTTATCTTAAAATACAAGAACTTTTCGTGGTTCTTGTCAATTTTTGTTGGTTTTCATCCAATCAACTAATTTCAGTCAGCTAGATCTTTCTTCCTGAAAGCAAAAAGATTTTATCTTCAAATACAAGAACTTTTCGTGGTTTTGTTGATTTTCAGCAAATGAACATATTTCAGCGAGCTGGAAGTTTTTTCTTTAATAGCATAAGATTTTATCTTAAAATACAAGAACTTTTCGTGGTTCTTGGCAATTTTTGTTGGTTTTCATCTTATGAGCTTATTTCAGTCAGCGAGATCCTTCTTCTTCAAAGCAAAAAGATTTTATCTTCAAATACAAGAACTTTTCGTGGTTTTGTTGATTTTCAGCAAATGAACATATTTCAGCGAGGGAGAAGTTTTTTCTTTAATAGCGTCAGATTTTATCTTAAAATACAAGAACTTTTCGTGGTTCTTGTCAATTCTTGTTGGTTTTCATCCAATGAACTTATTTCAGTCAGCAAGATCTTTCTTCTTCAAAGCAAAAAGATTTTATCTTCAAATACAAGAACTTTTCGTGGTTTTGTTGGTTTTCAGCAAATGAACATATTTCAGCGAGCAAGAAGTTTTTTCTTTAATAGCGTAAGATTTTATCTTCAAATACAAGAACTTTTCGTGGTTCTTGTCAATTTTTGTTGGTTTTCATCTTATGAGCTTAGTTCAGTCAGCGACATCCTTCTTCTTCAAAGCAAAAAGATTTTATCTTCAAATACAAGAACTTTTCGTGGTTTTGTTGATTTTCAGCAAATGAACATATTTCAGCGAGCAAGAAGTTTTTTCTTTAAAAGCGTCAGATTTTATCTTAAAATACAAGAACTTTTCGTGGTTCTTGTCAATTTTTGTTGGTTTTCATCCAATGAACTTATTTCAGTCAGCAAGATCTGTCTTCTTCAAAGCAAAAAGATTTTATCTTCAAATACAAGAACTTTTCGTGGTTTTGTTGATTTTCAGCAAATGAACATATTTCAGCGAGCGAGAAGTTTTTTCTTTAAAAGTGTCAGACTTTATCTTAAAATACAAGAACTTTTCGTGGTTCTTGTCAATTTTTGTTGGTTTTCATCTTATGAACTTATTTCAGTCAGCAAGATCTTTCTTCTTCAAAGCAAAAAGATTGTATCTTCAAATACAAGAACTTTTCGTGGTTTTGTTGATTTTCAGCAAATGAACATATTTCAGCGAGCGAGATGTTTTTTCTTTAATAGCGTCAGATTTTATCCTAAAATACAAGAACTTTTCGTGGTTCTTGTCAATTTTTGTTGGTTTTCATTCAATCAACTTATTTCAGTCAGCTGGATCTTTCTTCTTGAAAGCAAAAAGATTTTATCTTCAAATACAAGAACTTTTCGTGGTTTTGTTGATTTTCAGCAAATGAACATATTTCAGCGAGCGAGAATCTTTTCTTTAAAAGCGTCAGATTTTATCTTAAAATACAAGAACTTTTCGTGGTTCTTGTCAATTTTTGTTGGTTTTCATCCAATGAACTTATTTCAGTCAGCAAGATCTTTCTTCTTCAAAGCAAAAAGATTTTATCTTCAAATACAATAACTTTTCGTGATTTTGTTGATTTTCAGCAAATGAACATTTTTCAGCGAGCTAGAAGTTTTTTCTTTCATAGCGTAAGATTTTATCTTAAAATACAAGAACTTTTCGTGGTTCTTGTCAATTTTTGTTGGTTTTCATCCAATGAAGTTATTTCAGTCAGCTAGATCTTTCTTCTTCAAAACAAAAAGATTTTATCTTCAAACACAAGAACTTTTCGTGGTTTTGTTGGTTTTCAGCAAATGAACATATCTCAGCGAGGAAGAAGTTTTTTCTTTAATAGCGTAAGATTTTATTTTAAAATACAAGAACTTTTCGTGGTTCTTGTCAATTTTTGTTGGTTTTCATCTTATGAGCTGATTTCAGTCAGCGAGATCCTTCTTCTTCAAAGCAAAAAGATTTTATCTTCAAATACAAGAACTTTTCGTGGTTTTGTTGATTTTCAGCAAATGAACATATTTCAGCGAGGGAGAAGTTTTATCTTTAATAGCGTCAGATTTTATCTTAAAATACAAGAACTTTTCGTGGTTCTTGTCAATTTTTGTTGGTTTTCATCTTATGAACTTATTTCAGTCAGCAAGATCTTTCTTCTTCAAAGCAAAAAGATTGTATCTTCAAATACAAGAACTTTTCGTGGTTTTGTTGATTTTCAGCAAATGAACATATTTCAGCGAGCGAGATGCTTTTTCTTTAATAGCGTCAGATTTTATCCTAAAATACAAGAACTTTTCGTTGTTCTTGTCAATTTTTGTTGGTTTTCATTCAATCAACTTATTTCAGTCAGCTAGATCTTTCTTCTTGAAAGCAAAAAGATTTTATCTTCAAATACAAGAACTTTTCGTGGTTTTGTTGATTTTCAGCAAATGAACATATTTCAGCGAGCGAGAATCTTTTCTTTAAAAGCGTCAGATTTTATCTTAAAATACAAGAACTTTTCGTGGTTCTTGTCAATTTTTGTTGGTTTTCATCTTATGAGCTTATTTCAGTCAGCGAGATCCTTCTTCTTCAAAGCAAAAAGATTTTATCTTCAAATACAAGAACTTTTCGTGGTTTTGTTGGTTTTCAGCAAATGAACATATTTCAGCGAGGGAGAAGTTTTTTCTTTAATAGCGTCAGATTTTATCTTAAAATACAAGAACTTTTCGTGGTTCTTGTCAATCTTTGTTGGTTTTCATCCAATGAACTTATTTCAGTCAGCAAGATCTTTCTTCTTCAAAGCAAAAAGATTTTATCTTCAAATACAAGAACTTTTCGTGGTTTTGTTGATTTTCAGCAAATGAACATATTTCAGCGAGCGAGAAGTTTTTTCTTTAATAGCGTCAGATTTTATCCTAAAATACAAGAACTTTTCGTGGTTCTTGTCAATTTTTGTTGGTTTTCATCCAATGAACTTATTTCAGTCAGCTAGATCTTTCTTCTTGAAAGCAAAAAGATTTTATCTTCAAATACAAGAATTTTTCGTGGTTTTGTTGATTTTCAGCAAATGAACATATTTCGTGGTTCTTGTCAATTTTTGTTGGTTTTCATCCAATGAACTTATTTCAGTCAGCTGGAACTTTCTTCTTCAAAGCAAAAAGATTTTATCTTCAAATACAAGAACTTTTCGTGGTTTTGTTGATTTTTGTTGGTTTTCATCTTATGAACTTATTTCAGTCAGCTTGATCTTTCTTCTTCAAAGCAAAAAGATTGTATCTTCAAATACAAGAACTTTTCGTGGTTTTGTTGATTTTCAGCAAATGAACATATTTCAGCGAGGGAGAAGTTTTTTCTTTAATAGCGTCAGATTTTATCCTAAAATACAAGAACTTTTCGTGGTTCTTGTCAATTTTTGTTGGTTTTCATTCAATCAACTTATTTCAGTCAGCTGGATCTTTCTTCTTGAAAGCAAAAAGATTTTATCTTCAAATACAAGAACTTTTCGTGGTTTTGTTGATTTTCAGCAAATGAACATATTTCAGCGAGCTAGAAGTTTTTTCTTTAATAGCGTAAGATTTTATCTTAAAATACAAGAACTTTTCGTGGTTCTTGTCAATTTTTGTTGGTTTTCATCCAATGAACTTATTTCAGTCAGCGAGATCTTTCTTCTTCAAAGCAAAAAGATTTTATCTTCAAATACAAGAACTTTTCGTGGTTTTGTTGATTTTCAGCAAATGAACATATTTCAGCGAGCGAGAATTTTTTTCTTTAATAGCGTCAGATTTTATCCTAAAATAGAAGAACTTTTCGTGGTTCTTGTCAATTTTTGTTGGTTTTCATCCAATCAACTGATTTCAGTCAGCCAGATCTTTCTTCTTGAAAGCAAAAACATTTTATCTTCAAATACAAGAACTTTTCGTGGTTTTGTTGATTTTCAGCAAGTGAACATATTTCAGCGAGGGAGAAGTTTTTTCTTTAATAGCGTCAGATTTTATCTTAAAATACAAGAACATTTCGTGGTTCTTGTCAATTTTTGTTGGTTTTCATCCAATCAACTTATTTCAGTCAGCTGGATCTTTCTTCTTCAAAGCAAAAAGATTTTATCTTCAAATACAAGAACTTTTCGTGGTTTTGTTGATTTTCAGCAAATGAACATATTTCAGCGAGCAAGAAGTTTTTTCTTTAAGAGCGTAAGATTTTATCTTAAAATACAAGAACTTTTCGTGGTTCGTGTCAATTTTTGTTGGTTTTCATCTTATGAGCTTAGTTCAGTCAGCGAGATCCTTCTTCTTCAAAGCAAAAAGATTTTATCTTCAAATACAAGAACTTTTCGTGGTTTTGTTGATTTTCAGCAAATGAACATATTTCAGCGAGCGAGAAGTTTTTTCTTTAAAAGCGTCAGATTTTATCTTAAAATACAAGAACTTTTCGTGGTTCTTGTCAATTTTTGTTGGTTTTCATCCAATGAACTTATTTCAGTCAGCAAGATCTTTCTTCTTCAAAGCAAAAAGATTTAATCTTCAAATAGAAGAACTTTTCGTGGTTTTGTTGATTTTCAGCAAATGAACATATTTCAGCGAGCGAGAAGTTTTTTCTTTAATAGCATAAGATTTTATCTTAAAATACAAGAACTTTTCGTGGTTCTTGTCAATTTTTGTTGGTTTTCATCTTATGAACTTATTTCAGTCAGCAAGATATTTCTTCTTCAAAGCAAAAAGATTTTATCTTCAAATACAAGAACTTTTCGTGGTTTTGTTGATTTTCAGCAAATGAACATATTTCAGCGAGCGAGAAGTTTTTTCTTTAATAGCGTCAGATTTTATCCTAAAATACAAGAAGTTTTCGTGGTTCTTGTCAATTTTTGTTGGTTTTCATTCAATCAACTTATTTCAGTCAGCTAGATCTTTCTTCTTGAAAGCAAAAAGATTTTATCTTCAAATACAAGAACTTTTCGTGGTTTTGTTGATTTTCAGCAAATGAACATATTTCAGCGAGCGAGAAGTTTTTTCTTTAAAAGCGTCAGATTTTATCTTAAAATACAAGAACTTTTCGTGGTTCTTGTCAATTTTTGTTGGTTTTCATCTTATGAACTTATTTCAGTCAGCTTGATCTTTCTTCTTCAAAGCAAAAACATTTTATCTTCAAATACAAGAACTTTTCGTGGTTTTGTTGATTTTCAGCAAATGAACATATTTCAGCGAGGGAGAAGTTTTTTCTTCAATCGCGTCAGATTTTATCTTAAAATACAAGAACTTTTCGTGGTTCTTGTCAATTTTTGTTGGTTTTCATCCAATGAACTTATTTCAGTCAGCAAGATCTTTCTTCTTCAAAGCAAAAAGATTTTATCTTCAAATACAAGAACTTTTCGTGGTTTTGTTGATTTTCAGCAAATGAACATATTTCAGCGAGCGAGAAGTTTTTTCTTTAAAAGCGTCAGATTTTATCTTAAAATACAAGAACTTTTCGTGGTTCTTGTCAATTTTTGTTGGTTTTCGTCTTATGAACTTATTTCAGTCAGCTTGATCTTTCTTCTTCAAAGCAAAAAGATTGTATCTTCAAATACAAGAAATTTTCATGGTCTTGTTGATTTTCAGCAAATGAACATATTTCAGCGAGCGAGAAGTTTTTTCTTTAATAGCGTCAGATTTTATCCTAAAATACAAGAACTTTTCGTGGTTCTTGTCAATTTTTGTTGGTTTTCATTCAATCAACTTATTTCAGTCAGCTAGATCTTTCTTCTTGAAAGCAAAAAGATTTTATCTTCAAATACAAGAACTTTTCGTTGTTTTGTTGATTTTCAGCAAATGAACATATTTCAGCGAGCTGGAAGTTTTTTCTTTCATAGCGTAAGATTTTATCTTAAAATACAAGAACTTTTCGTGGTTCTTGTCAATTTTTGTTGGTTTTCATCCAATCAACTTATTTCAGTCAGCCAGATCTTTCTTCTTGAAAGCAAAAACATTTTATCTTAAAATACAAGAACTTTTCGTGGTTCTTGTCAATTTTTGTTGGTTTTCATCCAATGAACTTATTTCAGTCAGCAAGATCTTTCTTCTTCAAAGCAAAAAGATTTTATCTTCAAATACAAGAACTTTTCGTGGTTTTGTTGATTTTCAGCAAATGAACATATTTCAGCGAGCTGGAAGTTTTTTCTTTAATAGCGTCAGATTTTATCCTAAAATACAAGAACTTTTCGTGGTTCTTGTCAATTTTTGTTGGTTTTCATCCAATGAACTTATTTCAGTCAGCTCGATCTTTCTTCTTCAAAGCAAAAAGATTTTATCTTCAAATACAAGAACTTTTCGTGGTTTTGTTGATTTTCAGCAAATGAACATATTTCAGCGAGCGAGAAGTTTTTTCTTTAAAAGCGTCAGATTTTATCTTGAAATACAAGAACTTTTCGTGGTTCTTGTCAATTTTTGTTGGTTTTCGTCTTATGAACTTATTTCAGTCAGCTTGATCTTTCTTCTTCAAAGCAAAAAGATTTTATCTTCAAATACAAGAACTTTTCGTGGTTTTGTTGATTTTCAGCAAGTGAACATATTTCAGCGAGGGAGAAGTTTTTTCTTTAATAGCATCAGATTTTATCTTAAAATACAAGAACATTTCGTGGTTCTTGTCAATTTTTGTTGGTTTTCATCCGATGAACTTATTTCAGTCAGCTAGATCTTTCTTCTTCAAAGCAAAAAGATTTTATCTTCAAATACAAGAACTTTTCGTGGTTTTGTTGGTTTTCAGCAAATGAACATATTTCAGCGAGCAAGAAGTTTTTTCTTTAATAGCGTAAGATTTTATCTTAAAATACAAGAACTTTTCGTGGTTCTTGTCAATTTTTGTTGGTTTTCATCTTATGAGCTTAGTTCAGTCAGCGAGATCCTTCTTCTTCAAAGCAAAAAGATTTTATCTTCAAATACAAGAACTTTTCGTGGTTTTGTTGATTTTCAGCAAATGAACATATTTCAGCGAGCGAGAAGTTTTTTCTTTAAAAGCGTCAGATTTTATCTTAAAATACAAGAACTTTTCGTGGTTCTTGTCAATTTTTGTTGGTTTTCATCCAATGAACTTATTTCAGTCAGCAAGATCTTCCTTCTTCAAAGCAAAAAGATTTTATCTTCAAATACATGAACTTTTCGTGGTTTTGTTGATTTTCAGCAAATGAACATATTTCAGCGAGCGAGAAGTTTTTTCTTTAAAAGCGTCAGATTTTATCTTAAAATACAAGAAATTTTCGTGGTTCTTGTCAATTTTTGTTGGTTTTCATCGAATGAACTTATTTCAGTCAGCAAGATCTTTCTTCTTCATGCAAAAAGATTTAATCTTCAAAGAGAAGAACTTTTCGTGGTTTTGTTGATTTTCAGCAAATGAACATATTTCAGCGAGCGAGAAGTTTTTTCTTTAATAGCGTAAGATTTTATCTTAAAATACAAGAACTTTTCGTGGTTCTTGTCAATTTTTGTTGGTTTTCATCTTATGAACTTATTTCAGTCAGCTTGATCTTTCTTCTTCAAAGCAAAAAGATTTTATCTTCAAATACAAGAACTTTTCGTGGTTTTGTTGATTTTCAGCAAATGAACATATTTCAGCGAGGGAGAAGTTTTTTCTTCAATAGCGTCAGATTTTATCTTAAAATACAAGAACTTTTCGTGGTTCTTGTCAATTTTTGTTGGTTTTCATCCAATGAACTTATTTCAGTCAGCAAGATCTTTCTTCTTCAAAGCAAAAAGATTTTATCTTCAAATACAAGAACTTTTCGTGGTTTTGTTGATTTTCAGCAAATGAACATATTTCAGCGAGCGAGAAGTTTTTTCTTTAATAGCGTCAGATTTTATCCTAAAATACAAGAACTTTTCGTGGTTCTTGTCAATTTTTGTTGGTTTTCATCTGATGAACTTATTTCAGTCAGCTTGAACTTTCTTCTTCAAAGCAAAAAGATTGTATCTTCAAATACAAGAAATTTTCGTGGTTTTGTTGATTTTCAGCAAATGAACATATTTCAGCGAGCGAGAAGTTTTTTCTTTAATAGCGTCAGATTTTATCCTAAAATACAAGAACTTTTCGTGGTTCTTGTCAATTTTTGTTGGTTTTCATTCAATCAACTTATTTCAGTCAGCAAGATCTTTCTTCTTGAAAGCAAAAAGATTTAATCTTCAAATAGAAGAACTTTTCGTGGTTTTGTTGATTTTCAGCAAATGAACATATTTCAGCGAGCTAGAAGTTTTTTCTTTAATAGCGTAAGATTTTATCTTAAAATACAAGAACTTTTCGTGGTTCTTGTCAATTTTTGTTGGTTTTCATTCAATCAACTTATTTCAGTCAGCTTGATCTTTCTTCTTCAAAGCAAAAAGATTTTATCTTCAAATACAAGAACTTTTCGTGGTTTTGTTGATTTTCAGCAAATGAACATATTTCAGCGAGGGAGAAGTTTTTTCTTCAATAGCGTCAGATTTTATCTAAAAATACAAGAACTTTTCGTGGTTCTTGTCAATTTTTGTTGGTTTTCATCCAATGAACTTATTTCAGTCAGCAAGATCTTTCTTCTTCAAAGCAAAAAGATTTTATCTTCAAATACAAGAACTTTTCGTGGTTTTGTTGATTTTCAGCAAATGAACATATTTCAGCGAGCGAGAAGTTTTTTCTTTAATAGCATCAGATTTTATCCTAAAATACAAGAACTTTTCGTGGTTCTTGTCAATTTTTGTTGGTTTTCATTCAATCAACTTATTTCAGTCAGCTAGATCTTTCTTCTTGAAAGCAAAAAGATTTTATCTTCAAATACAAGAACTTTTCGTGGTTTTGTTGATTTTCAGCAAATGAACATATTTCAGCGAGCGAGAAGTTTTTTCTTTAAAAGCGTCAGATTTTATCTTAAAATACAAGAACTTTTCGTGGTTCTTGTCAATTTTTGTTGGTTTTCATCTG
This sequence comes from Heptranchias perlo, assembly GCF_035084215.1. Taxonomy (NCBI): domain Eukaryota; kingdom Metazoa; phylum Chordata; class Chondrichthyes; order Hexanchiformes; family Hexanchidae; genus Heptranchias; species Heptranchias perlo. The sequence goes on along the minus strand of NW_027139866.1, from coordinate 616,796 downwards.
ATGAACTTATTTCAGTCAGCTTGAACTTTCTTCTTCAAAGCAAAAAGATTGTATCTTCAAATACAAGAAATTTTCGTGGTTTTGTTGATTTTCAGCAAATGAACATATTTCAGCGAGCGAGAAGTTTTTTCTTTAATAGCGTCAGATTTTATCCTAAAATACAAGAACTTTTCGTGGTTCTTGTCAATTTTTGTTGGTTTTCATTCAATCAACTTATTTCAGTCAGCTAGATCTTTCTTCTTGAAATCAAAAAGATTTAATCTTCAAATAGAAGAACTTTTCGTGGTTTTGTTGATTTTCAGCAAATGAACATATTTCAGCGAGCTAGAAGTTTTTTCTTTAATAGCGTAAGATTTTATCTTAAAATACAAGAACTTTTCGTGGTTCTTGTCAATTTTTGTTGGTTTTCATCCAATGAACTTATTTCAGTCAGCAAGATCTTTCTTCTTGAAAGCAAAAAGATTTTATCTTCAAATACAAGAACTTTTCGTGGTTTTGTTGATTTTCAGCAAATGAACATATTTCAGCGAGCGAGAAGTTTTTTCTTTAAAAGCGTCAGATTTTATCTTAAAATACAAGAACTTTTCGTGGTTCTTGTCAATTTTTGTTGGTTTTCGTCTTCTGAACTTATTTCAGTCAGCTTGATCTTTCTTCTTCAACGCAAAAAGATTGTATCTTCAAATACAAGAACTTTTCGTGGTTTTGTTGATTTTCAGCAAATGAACATATTTCAGCGAGCGAGAAGTTTTTTCTTTAATAGCGTCAGATTTTATCCTAAAATACAAGAACTTTTCGTGGTTCTTGTCAATTTTTGTTGGTTTTCATTCAATCAACTTATTTCAGTCAGCTAGATCTTTCTTCTTGAAAGCAAAAAGATTTTATCTTCAAATACAAGAACTTTTCGTTGTTTTGTTGATTTTCAGCAAATGAACATATTTCAGCGAGCTGGAAGTTTTTTCTTTCATAGCGTAAGATTTTATCTCAAAATACAAGAACTTTTCGTGGTTCTTGTCAATTTTTGTTGGTTTTCATCTTATGAACTTATTTCAGTCAGCTTGATCTTTCTTCTTCAAAGCAAAAACATTTTATCTTCAAATACAAGAACTTTTCGTGGTTTTGTTGATTTTCAGCAAATGAACATATTTCAGCGAGGGAGAAGTTTTTTCTTCAATCGCGTCAGATTTTATCTTAAAATACAAGAACTTTTCGTGGTTCTTGTCAATTTTTGTTGGTTTTCATCCAATGAACTTATTTCAGTCAGCAAGATCTTTCTTCTTCAAAGCAAAAAGATTTTATCTTCAAATACAAGAACTTTTCGTGGTTTTGTTGATTTTCAGCAAATGAACATATTTCAGCGAGCGAGAAGTTTTTTCTTTAATAGCGTCAGATTTTATCCTAAAATACAAGAACTTTTCGTGGTTCTTGTCAATTTTTGTTGGTTTTCATCCAATGAACTTATTTCAGTCAGCTCGATCTTTCTTCTTCAAAGCAAAAAGATTTTATCTTCAAATACAAGAACTTTTCGTGGTTTTGTTGATTTTCAGCAAATGAACATATTTCAGCGAGCGAGAAGTTTTTTCTTTAAAAGCGTCAGATTTTATCTTAAAATACAAGAACTTTTCGTGGTTCTTGTCAATTTTTGTTGGTTTTCGTCTTATGAACTTATTTCAGTCAGCTTGATCTTTCTTCTTCAAAGCAAAAAGATTGTATCTTCAAATACAAGAAATTTTTATGGTTTTGTTGATTTTCAGCAAATGAACATATTTCAGCGAGCGAGAAGTTTTTTCTTTAATAGCGTCAGATTTTATCCTAAAATACAAGAACTTTTCGTGGTTCTTGTCAATTTTTGTTGGTTTTCATTCAATCAACTTATTTCAGTCAGCTGGATCTTTCTTCTTGAAAGCAAAAAGATTTTATCTTCAAATACAAGAACTTTTCGTTGTTTTGTTGATTTTCAGCAAATGAACATATTTCAGCGAGCTGGAAGTTTTTTCTTTAATAGCGTAAGATTTTATCTTAAAATACAAGAACTTTTCGTGGTTCTTGTCAATTTTTGTTGGTTTTCACCAATCAACTTATTTCAGTCAGCCAGATCTTTCTTCTTGAAAGCAAAAACATTTTATCTTCAAATACAAGAACTTTTCGTGGTTTTGTTGATTTTCAGGAAGTGAACATATTTCAGCGAGGGAGAAGTTTTTTCTTTAATAGCGTAAGATTTTATCTTAAAATACAAGAACTTTTCGTGGTTCTTGTCAATTTTTGTTGGTTTTCATCCAATGAACTTATTTCAGTCAGCAAGATCTTCCTTCTTCAAAGCAAAAAGATTTTATCTTCAAATACATGAACTTTTCGTGGTTTTGTTGATTTTCAGCAAATGAACATATTTCAGCGAGCGAGAAGTTTTTTCTTTAAAAGCGTCAGATTTTATCTTAAAATACAAGAACTTTTCGTGGTTCTTGTCAATTTTTGTTGGTTTTCATCGAATGAACTTATTTCAGTCAGCAAGATCTTTCTTCTTCAAAGCAAAAAGATTTAATCTTCAAAGAGAAGAACTTTTCGTGGTTTTGTTGATTTTCAGCAAATGAACATATTTCAGCGAGCGAGAAGTTTTTTCTTTAAAAGCGTCAGATTTTATCTTCAAATACAAGAACTTTTCGTGGTTCTTGTCAATTTTGGTTGGTTTTCATCTTATGAACTTATTTCAGTCAGCTTGATCTTTCTTCTTCAAAGCAAAAAGATTTTATCTTCAAATACAAGAACTTTTCGTGGTTTTGTTGATTTTCAGCAAATGAACATATTTCAGCGAGGGAGAAGTTTTTTCTTCAATAGCGTCAGATTTTATCTTAAAATACAAGAACTTTTCGTGGTTCTTGTCAATTTTTGTTGGTTTTCATCCAATGAACTTATTTCAGTCAGCAAGATCTTTCTTCTTCAAAGCAAAAAGATTTTATCTTCAAATACAAGAACTTTTCGTGGTTTTGTTGATTTTCAGCAAATGAACATATTTCAGCGAGCGAGAAGTTTTTTCTTTAATAGCGTCAGATTTTATCCTAAAATACAAGAACTTTTCGTGGTTCTTGTCAATTTTTGTTGGTTTTCATTCAATCAACTTATTTCAGTCAGCTAGATCTTTCTTCTTGAAAGCAAAAAGATTTTATCTTCAAATACAAGAACTTTTCGTGGTTTTGTTGATTTTCAGCAAATGAACATATTTCAGCGAGCGAGAAGTTTTTTCTTTAAAAGCGTCAGATTTTATCTTAAAATACAAGAACTTTTCGTGGTTCTTGTCAATTTTTGTTGGTTTTCATCTGATGAACTTATTTCAGTCAGCTTGAACTTTCTTCTTCAAAGCAAAAAGATTGTATCTTCAAATACAAGACATTTTCGTGGTTTTGTTGATTTTCAGCAAAGGAACATATTTCAGAGAGCGAGAAGTTTTTTCTTTAATAGCGTCAGATTTTATCCTAAAATACAAGAACTTTTCGTGGTTCTTGTCAATTTTTGTTGGTTTTCATTCAATCAACTTATTTCAGTCAGCGAGATCTTTCTTCTTGAAAGCAAAAAGATTTTATCTTCAAATACAAGAACTTTTCGTGGTTTTGTTGATTTTCAGCAAATGAACATATTTCAGCGAGCGAGAAGTTTTTTCTTTGATAGCGTCAGATTTTATCCTAAAATACAAGAACTTTTCGTGGTTCTTGTCAATTTTTGTTGGTTTTCATTCAATCAACTTATTTCAGTCAGCTAGATCTTTCTTCTTGAAAGCAAAAAGATTTTATCTTCAAATACAAGAACTTTTCGTGGTTTTGTTGATTTTCAGCAAATGAACATATTTCAGCGAGCGAGAAGTTTTTTCTTTAAAAGCGTCAGATTTTATCTTAAAATACAAGAACTTTTCGTGGTTCTTGTCAATTTTTGTTGGTTTTCATCTGATGAACTTATTTCAGTCAGCTTGAACTTTCTTCTTCAAAGCAAAAAGATTGTATCTTCAAATACAAGACATTTTCGTGGTTTTGTTGATTTTCAGCAAATGAACATATTTCAGAGAGCGAGAAGTTTTTTCTTTAATAGCGTCAGATTTTATCCTAAAATACAAGAACTTTTCGTGGTTCTTGTCAATTTTTGTTGGTTTTCATCCAATGAACTTATTTCAGTCAGCCAGATCTTTCTTCTTGAAAGCAAAAACATTTTATCTTCAAATACAAGAACTTTTCGTGGTTTTGTTGATTTTCAGCAAGTGAACATATTTCAGCGAGGGAGAAGTTTTTTCTTCAATAGCGTCAGATTTTATCTTAAAATACAAGAACTTTTCGTGGTTCTTGTCAATTTTTGTTGGTTTTCGTCTTATGAACTTATTTCAGTCAGCTTGATCTTTCTTCTTCAAAGCAAAAAGATTGTATCTTCAAAAACAAGAACTTTTCATGGTTTTGTTGATTTTCAGCAAATGAACATATTTCAGCGAGCGAGAAGTTTTTTCTTTAATAGCGTCAGATTTTATCCTAAAATACAAGAACTTTTCGTGGTTCTTGTCAATTTTTGTTGGTTTTCATTCAATCAACTTATTTCAGTCAGCTAGATCTTTCTTCTTGAAAGCAAAAAGATTTTATCTTCAAATACAAGAACTTTTCGTTGTTTTGTTGATTTTCAGCAAATGAACATATTTCAGCGAGCTGGAAGTTTTTTCTTTCATAGCGTAAGATTTTATCTTAAAATACAAGAACTTTTCGTGATTCTTGTCAATTTTTGTTGGTTTTCATCCAATCAACTTATTTCAGTCAGCCAGATCTTTCTTCTTGAAAGCAAAAACATTTTATCTTCAAATACAAGAACTTTTCGTGGTTCTTGTCAATTTTTGTTGGTTTTCATCTTATGAACTTATTTCAGTCAGCTTGATCTTTCTTCTTCAAAGCAAAAACATTTTATCTTCAAATACAAGAACTTTTCGTGGTTTTGTTGATTTTCAGCAAATGAACATATTTCAGCGAGGGAGAAGTTTTTTCTTCAATCGCGTCAGATTTTATCTTAAAATACAAGAACTTTTCGTGGTTCTTGTCAATTTTTGTTGGTTTTCATCCAATGAACTTATTTCAGTCAGCAAGATCTTTCTTCTTCAAAGCAAAAAGATTTTATCTTCAAATGCAAGAACTTTTCGTGGTTTTGTTGATTTTCAGCAAATGAACATATTTCAGCGAGCGAGAAGTTTTTTCTTTAATAGCGTCAGATTTTATCCTAAAATACAAGAACTTTTCGTGGTTCTTGTCAATTTTTGTTGGTTTTCATCCAATGAACTTATTTCAGTCAGCTCGATCTTTCTTCTTCAAAGCAAAAAGATTTTATCTTCAAATACAAGAACTTTTCGTGGTTTTGTTGATTTTCAGCAAATGAACATATTTCAGCGAGCGAGAAGTTTTTTCTTTAAAAGCGTCAGATTTTATCTTAAAATACAAGAACTTTTCGTGGTTCTTGTCAATTTTTGTTGGTTTTCGTCTTATGAACTTATTTCAGTCAGCTTGATCTTTCTTCTTCAAAGCAAAAAGATTGTATCTTCAAATACAAGAAATTTTCATGGTTTTGTTGATTTTCAGCAAATGAATATATTTCAGCGAGCGAGAAGTTTTTTCTTTAATAGCGTCAGATTTTATCCTAAAATACAAGAACTTTTCGTGGTTCTTGTCAATTTTTGTTGGTTTTCATTCAATCAACTTATTTCAGTCAGCTAGATCTTTCTTCTTGAAAGCAAAAAGATTTTATCTTCAAATACAAGAACTTTTCGTTGTTTTGTTGATTTTCAGCAAATGAACATATTTCAGCGAGCTGGAAGTTTTTTCTTTAATAGCGTAAGATTTTATCTTAAAATACAAGAACTTTTCGTGGTTCTTGTCAATTTTTGTTGGTTTTCATCTTATGAGCTTAGTTCAGTCAGCGAGATCCTTCTTCTTCAAAGCAAAAAGATTTTATCTTCAAATACAAGAACTTTTCGTGGTTTTGTTGATTTTCAGCAAATGAACATATTTCAGCGAGCGAGAAGTTTTTTCTTTAAAAGCGTCAGATTTTATCTTAAAATACAAGAACTTTTCGTGGTTCTTGTCAATTTTTGTTGGTTTTCATCCAATGAACTTATTTCAGTCAGCAAGATCTTCCTTCTTCAAAGCAAAAAGATTTTATCTTCAAATACATGAACTTTTCGTGGTTTTGTTGATTTTCAGCAAATGAACGTATTTCAGCGAGCGAGAAGTTTTTTCTTTAAAAGCGTCAGATTTTATCTTAAAATACAAGAACTTTTCGTGATTCTTGTCAATTTTTGTTGGTTTTCATCCAATCAACTTATTTCAGTCAGCCAGATCTTTCTTCTTGAAAGCAAAAACATTTTATCTTCAAATACAAGAACTTTTCGTGGTTCTTGTCAATTTTTGTTGGTTTTCATCTTATGAACTTATTTCAGTCAGCTTGATCTTTCTTCTTCAAAGCAAAAACATTTTATCTTCAAATACAAGAACTTTTCGTGGTTTTGTTGATTTTCAGCAAATGAACATATTTCAGCGAGGGAGAAGTTTTTTCTTCAATCGCGTCAGATTTTATCTTAAAATACAAGAACTTTTCGTGGTTCTTGTCAATTTTTGTTGGTTTTCATCCAATGAACTTATTTCAGTCAGCAAGATCTTTCTTCTTCAAAGCAAAAAGATTTTATCTTCAAATGCAAGAACTTTTCGTGGTTTTGTTGATTTTCAGCAAATGAACATATTTCAGCGAGCGAGAAGTTTTTTCTTTAATAGCGTCAGATTTTATCCTAAAATACAAGAACTTTTCGTGGTTCTTGTCAATTTTTGTTGGTTTTCATCCAATGAACTTATTTCAGTCAGCTCGATCTTTCTTCTTCAAAGCAAAAAGATTTTATCTTCAAATACAAGAACTTTTCGTGGTTTTGTTGATTTTCAGCAAATGAACATATTTCAGCGAGCGAGAAGTTTTTTCTTTAAAAGCGTCAGATTTTATCTTAAAATACAAGAACTTTTCGTGGTTCTTGTCAATTTTTGTTGGTTTTCGTCTTATGAACTTATTTCAGTCAGCTTGATCTTTCTTCTTCAAAGCAAAAAGATTGTATCTTCAAATACAAGAAATTTTCATGGTTTTGTTGATTTTCAGCAAATGAATATATTTCAGCGAGCGAGAAGTTTTTTCTTTAATAGCGTCAGATTTTATCCTAAAATACAAGAACTTTTCGTGGTTCTTGTCAATTTTTGTTGGTTTTCATTCAATCAACTTATTTCAGTCAGCTAGATCTTTCTTCTTGAAAGCAAAAAGATTTTATCTTCAAATACAAGAACTTTTCGTTGTTTTGTTGATTTTCAGCAAATGAACATATTTCAGCGAGCTGGAAGTTTTTTCTTTAATAGCGTAAGATTTTATCTTAAAATACAAGAACTTTTCGTGGTTCTTGTCAATTTTTGTTGGTTTTCATCTTATGAGCTTAGTTCAGTCAGCGAGATCCTTCTTCTTCAAAGCAAAAAGATTTTATCTTCAAATACAAGAACTTTTCGTGGTTTTGTTGATTTTCAGCAAATGAACATATTTCAGCGAGCGAGAAGTTTTTTCTTTAAAAGCGTCAGATTTTATCTTAAAATACAAGAACTTTTCGTGGTTCTTGTCAATTTTTGTTGGTTTTCATCCAATGAACTTATTTCAGTCAGCAAGATCTTCCTTCTTCAAAGCAAAAAGATTTTATCTTCAAATACATGAACTTTTCGTGGTTTTGTTGATTTTCAGCAAATGAACGTATTTCAGCGAGCGAGAAGTTTTTTCTTTAAAAGCGTCAGATTTTATCTTAAAATACAAGAAATTTTCGTGGTTCTTGTCAATTTTTGTTGGTTTTCATCGAATGAACTTATTTCAGTCAGCAAGATCTTTCTTCTTCAAAGCAAAAAGATTTAATCTTCAAAGAGAAGAACTTTTCGTGGTTTTGTTGATTTTCAGCAAATGAACATATTTCAGCGAGCGAGAAGTTTTTTCTTTAAAAGCGTCAGATTTTATCTTCAAATACAAAAACTTTTCGTGGTTCTTGTCAATTTTTGTTGGTTTTCATCTTATGAACTTATTTCAGTCAGCTTGATCTTTCTTCTTCAAAGCAAAAAGATTTTATCTTCAAATACAAGAACTTTTCGTGGTTTTGTTGATTTTCAGCAAATGAACATATTTCAGCGAGGGAGAAGTTTTTTCTTCAATCGCGTCAGATTTTATCTTAAAATACAAGAACTTTTCGTGGTTCTTGTCAATTTTTGTTGGTTTTCATCCAATGAACTTATTTCAGTCAGCAAGATCTTTCTTCTTCAAAGCAAAAAGATTTTATCTTCAAATACAAGAACTTTTCGTGGTTTTGTTGATTTTCAGCAAATGAACATATTTCAGCGAGCGAGAAGTTTTTTCTTTAATAGCGTCAGATTTTATCCTAAAATACAAGAACTTTTCGTGGTTCTTGTCAATTTTTGTTGGTTTTCATTCAATCAACTTATTTCAGTCAGCTAGATCTTTCTTCTTGAAAGCAAAAAGATTTTATCTTCAAATACAAGAACTTTTCGTGGTTTTGTTGATTTTCAGCAAATGAACATATTTCAGCGAGCGAGAAGTTTTTTCTTTAAAAGCGTCAGATTTTATCTTAAAATACAAGAACTTTTCGTGGTTCTTGTCAATTTTTGTTGGTTTTCATCTGATGAACTTATTTCAGTCAGCTTGAACTTTCTTCTTCAAAGCAAAAAGATTGTATCTTCAAATACAAGACATTTTCGTGGTTTTGTTGATTTTCAGCAAATGAACATATTTCAGCGAGCGAGAAGTTTTTTCTTTAATAGCGTCAGATTTTATCCTAAAATACAAGAACTTTTCGTGGTTCTTGTCAATTTTTGTTGGTTTTCATTCAATCAACTTATTTCAGTCAGCTAGATCTTTCTTCTTGAAAGCAAAAAGATTTTATCTTCAAATACAAGAACTTTTCGTGGTTTTGTTGATTTTCAGCAAATGAACATATTTCAGCGAGCTAGAAGTTTTTTCTTTAATAGCGTAAGATTTTATCTTAAAATACAAGAACTTTTCGTGGTTCTTGTCAATTTTTGTTGGTTTTCATCCAATGAACTTATTTCAGTCAGCCAGATCTTTCTTCTTGAAAGCAAAAACATTTTATCTTCAAATACAAGAACTTTTCGTGGTTTTGTTGATTTTCAGCAAGTGAACATATTTCAGCGAGGGAGAAGTTTTTTCTTCAATAGCGTCAGATTTTATCTTAAAATACAAGAACTTTTCGTGGTTCTTGTCAATTTTTGTTGGTTTTCATCCAATGAACTTATTTCAGTCAGCAAGATCTTTCTTCTTCAAAGCAAAAAGATTTTATCTTCAAATACAAGAACTTTTCGTGGTTTTGTTGATTTTCAGCAAATGAACATATTTCAGCGAGCGAGAAATTTTTTCTTTAAAAGCGTCAGACTTTATCTTAAAATACAAGAACTTTTCGTGGTTCTTGTCAATTTTTGTTGGTTTTCATCTTATGAACTTATTTCAGTCAGCTTGATCTTTCTTCTTCAAAGCAAAAAGATTGTATCTTCAAATACAAGAAATTTTCGTGGTTTTGTTGATTTTCAGCAAATGAACATATTTCAGCGAGCGAGAAGTTTTTTCTTTAATAGCGTCAGATTTTATCTTAAAATACAAGAACTTTTCGTGGTTCTTGTCAATTTTTGTTGGTTTTCATTCAATCAACTTATTTCAGTCAGCTAGATCTTTCTTCTTGAAAGCAAAAAGATTTTATCTTCAAATACAAGAACTTTTCGTGGTTTTGTTGATTTTCAGCAAATGAACATATTTCAGCGAGCTAGAAGTTTTTTCTTTAATAGCGTAAGATTTTATCTTAAAATACAAGAACTTTTCGTGGTTCTTGTCAATTTTTGTTGGTTTTCATCCAATGAACTTATTTCAGTCAGCCAGATCTTTCTTCTTGAAAGCAAAAACATTTTATCTTCAAATACAAGAACTTTTCATGGTTTTGTTGATTTTCAGCAAGTGAACATATTTCAGCGAGGGAGAAGTTTTTTCTTCAATAGCGTCAGATTTTATCTTAAAATACAAGAACTTTTCGTGGTTCTTGTCAATTTTTGTTGGTTTTCGTCTTATGAACTTATTTCAGTCAGCTTGATCTTTCTTCTTCAAAGCAAAAAGATTGTATCTTCAAAAACAAGAACTTTTCATGGTTTTGTTGATTTTCAGCAAATGAACATATTTCAGCGAGCGAGAAGTTTTTTCTTTAATAGCGTCAGATTTTATCCTAAAATACAAGAACTTTTCGTGGTTCTTGTCAATTTTTGTTGGTTTTCATTCAATCAACTTATTTCAGTCAGCTAGATCTTTCTTCTTGAAAGCAAAAAGATTTTATCTTCAAATACAAGAACTTTTCGTTGTTTTGTTGATTTTCAGCAAATGAACATATTTCAGCGAGCTGGAAGTTTTTTCTTTCATAGCGTAAGATTTTATCTTAAAATACAAGAACTTTTCGTGATTCTTGTCAATTTTTGTTGGTTTTCATCAAATCAACTTATTTCAGTCAGCCAGATCTTTCTTCTTGAAAGCAAAAACATTTTATCTTCAAATACAAGAACTTTTCGTGGTTCTTGTCAATTTTTGTTGGTTTTCATCTTATGAACTTATTTCAGTCAGCTTGATCTTTCTTCTTCAAAGCAAAAACATTTTATCTTCAAATACAAGAACTTTTCGTGGTTTTGTTGATTTTCAGCAAATGAACATATTTCAGCGAGGGAGAAGTTTTTTCTTCAATCGCGTCAGATTTTATCTTAAAATACAAGAACTTTTCGTGGTTCTTGTCAATTTTTGTTGGTTTTCATCCAATGAACTTATTTCAGTCAGCAAGATCTTTCTTCTTCAAAGCAAAAAGATTTTATCTTCAAATGCAAGAACTTTTCGTGGTTTTGTTGATTTTCAGCAAATGAACATATTTCAGCGAGCGAGAAGTTTTTTCTTTAATAGCGTCAGATTTTATCCTAAAATACAAGAACTTTTCGTGGTTCTTGTCAATTTTTGTTGGTTTTCATCCAATGAACTTATTTCAGTCAGCTCGATCTTTCTTCTTCAAAGCAAAAAGATTTTATCTTCAAATACAAGAACTTTTCGTGGTTTTGTTGATTTTCAGCAAATGAACATATTTCAGCGAGCGAGAAGTTTTTTCTTTAAAAGCGTCAGATTTTATCTTAAAATACAAGAACTTTTCGTGGTTCTTGTCAATTTTTGTTGGTTTTCGTCTTATGAACTTATTTCAGTCAGCTTGATCTTTCTTCTTCAAAGCAAAAAGATTGTATCTTCAAATACAAGAAATTTTCATGGTTTTGTTGATTTTCAGCAAATGAACATATTTCAGCGAGCGAGAAGTTTTTTCTTTAATAGCGTCAGATTTTATCCTAAAATACAAGAACTTTTCGTGGTTCTTGTCAATTTTTGTTGGTTTTCATTCAATCAACTTATTTCAGTCAGCTAGATCTTTCTTCTTGAAAGCAAAAAGATTTTATCTTCAAATACAAGAACTTTTCGTTGTTTTGTTGATTTTCAGCAAATGAACATATTTCAGCGAGCGAGAAGTTTTTTCTTTAAAAGCGTCAGATTTTATCTTAAAATACAAGAACTTTTCGTGGTTCTTGTCAATTTTTGTTGGTTTTCATCCAATGAACTTATTTCAGTCAGCAAGATCTTCCTTCTTCAAAGCAAAAAGATTTTATCTTCAAATACATGAACTTTTCGTGGTTTTGTTGATTTTCAGCAAATGAACATATTTCAGCGAGCGAGAAGTTTTTTCTTTAAAAGCGTCAGATTTTATCTTAAAATACAAGAAATTTTCGTGGTTCTTGTCAATTTTTGTTGGTTTTCATCGAATGAACTTATTTCAGTCAGCAAGATCTTTCTTCTTCAAAGCAAAAAGATTTAATCTTCAAAGAGAAGAACTTTTCGTGGTTTTGTTGATTTTCAGCAAATGAACATATTTCAGCGAGCGAGAAGTTTTTTCTTTAAAAGCGTCAGATTTTATCTTCAAATACAAAAACTTTTCGTGGTTCTTGTCAATTTTTGTTGGCTTTCATCTTATGAACTTATTTCAGTCAGCTTGATCTTTCTTCTTCAAAGCAAAAAGATTTTATCTTCAAATACAAGAACTTTTCGTGGTTTTGTTGATTTTCAGCAAATGAACATATTTCAGCGAGGGAGAAGTTTTTTCTTCAATAGCGTCAGATTTTATCTTAAAATACAAGAACTTTTCGTGGTTCTTGTCAATTTTTGTTGGTTTTCATCCAATGAACTTATTTCAGTCAGCAAGATCTTTCTTCTTCAAAGCAAAAAGATTTTATCTTCAAATACAAGAACTTTTCGTGGTTTTGTTGATTTTCAGCAAATGAACATATTTCAGCGAGCGAGAAGTTTTTTCTTTAATAGCGTCAGATTTTATCCTAAAATACAAGAACTTTTCGTGGTTCTTGTCAATTTTTGTTGGTTTTCATTCAATCAACTTATTTCAGTCAGCTAGATCTTTCTTCTTGAAAGCAAAAAGATTTTATCTTCAAATACAAGAACTTTTCGTGGTTTTGTTGATTTTCAGCAAATGAACATATTTCAGCGAGCAAGAAATTTTTTCTTTAAAAGCGTCAGACTTTATCTTAAAATACAAGAACTTTTCGTGGTTCTTGTCAATTTTTGTTGGTTTTCATCTTATGAACTTATTTCAGTCAGCTTGATCTTTCTTCTTCAAAGCAAAAAGATTGTATCTTCAAATACAAGAAATTTTCGTGGTTTTGTTGATTTTCAGCAAATGAACATATTTCAGCGAGCTAGAAGTTTTTTCTTTAATAGCGTCAGATTTTATCTTAAAATACAAGAACTTTTCGTGGTTCTTGTCAATTTTTGTTGGTTTTCATTCAATCAACTTATTTCAGTCAGCTAGATCTTTCTTCTTGAAAGCAAAAAGATTTTATCTTCAAATACAAGAACTTTTCGTGGTTTTGTTGATTTTCAGCAAATGAACATATTTCAGCGAGCTAGAAGTTTTTTCTTTAATAGCGTAAGATTTTATCTTAAAATACAAGAACTTTTCGTGGTTCTTGTCAATTTTTGTTGGTTTTCATCCAATCAACTTATTTCAGTCAGCCAAATCTTTCTTCTTGAAAGCAAAAACATTTTATCTTCAAATACAAGAACTTTTCGTGGTTTTGTTGATTTTCAGCAAGTGAACATATTTCAGCGAGGGAGAAGTTTTTTCTTTAATAGCGTCAGATTTTATCTTAAAATACAACAACATTTCGTGGTTCTTGTCAATTTTTGTTGGTTTTCATCCGATGAACTTATTTCAGTCAGCTAGATCTTTCTTCTTCAAAGCAAAAAGATTTTATCTTCAAATACAAGAACTTTTCGTGGTTTTGTTGATTTTCAGCAAATGAACATATTTCAGCGAGCAAGAAGTTTTTTCTTTAATAGCGTAAGATTTTATCTTAAAATACAAGAACTTTTCGTGGTTCTTGTCAATTTTTGTTGGTTTTCATCTTATGAGCTTAGTTCAGTCAGCGAGATCCTTCTTCTTCAAAGCAAAAAGATTTTATCTTCAAATACAAGAACTTTTCGTGGTTTTGTTGATTTTCAGCAAATGAACATATTTCAGCGAGCGAGAAGTTTTTTCTTTAAAAGCGTCAGATTTTATCTTAAAATACAAGAACTTTTCGTGGTTCTTGTCAATTTTTGTTGGTTTTCATCCAATGAACTTATTTCAGTCAGCAAGATCTTCCTTCTTCAAAGCAAAAAGATTTTATCTTCAAATACATGAACTTTTCGTGGTTTTGTTGATTTTCAGCAAATGAACATATTTCAGCGAGCGAGAAGTTTTTTCTTTAAAAGCGTCAGATTTTATCTTAAAATACAAGAAATTTTCGTGGTTCTTGTCAATTTTTGTTGGTTTTCATCGAATGAACTTATTTCAGTCCGCAAGATCTTTCTTCTTCAAAGCAAAAAGATTTAATCTTCAAATAGAAGAACTTTTCGTGGTTTTGTTGATTTTCAGCAAATGAACATATTTCAGCGAGCGAGAAGTTTTTTCTTTAATAGCGTAAGATTTTATCTTAAAATACAAGAACTTTTCGTGGTTCTTGTCAATTTTTGTTGGTTTTCATCTTATGAACTTATTTCAGTCAGCTTGATCTTTCTTCTTCAAAGCAAAAAGATTTTATCTTCAAATACAAGAACTTTTCGTGGTTTTGTTGATTTTCAGCAAATGAACATATTTCAGCGAGGGAGAAGTTTTTTCTTCAATAGCGTCAGATTTTATCTTAAAATACAAGAACTTTTCGTGGTTCTTGTCAATTTTTGTTGGTTTTCATCCAATGAACTTATTTCAGTCAGCAAGATCTTTCTGCTTCAAAGCAAAAAGATTTTATCTTCAAATAGAAGAACTTTTCGTGGTTTTGTTGATTTTCAGCAAATGAACATATTTCAGCGAGCGAGAAGTTTTTTCTTTCATAGCGTCAGATTTGATCCTAAAATACAAGAACTTTCGTGGTTCTTGTCAATTTTTGTTGGTTTTCATTCAGTCAACTTATTTCAGTCAGCTAGATCTTTCTTCTTGAAAGCAAAAAGATTTTATCTTCAAATACAAGAACTTTTCGTGGTTTTGTTGATTTTCAGCAAATGAACATATTTCAGCGAGCGAGAAGTTTTTTCTTTAAAAGCGTCAGATTTTATCTTAAAATACAAGAACTTTTCGTGGTTCTTGTCAATTTTTGTTGGTTTTCATCTGATGAACTTATTTCAGTCAGCTTGATCTTTCTTCTTCAAAGCAAAAAGATTGTATCTTCAAATACAAGAAATTTTCGTGGTTTTGTTGATTTTCAGCAAATGAACATATTTCAGCGAGCGAGAAGTTTTTTCTTTAATAGCGTCAGATTTTATCCTAAAATACAAGAACTTTTCGTGGTTCTTGTCAATTTTTGTTGGTTTTCATTCAATCAACTTATTTCAGTCAGCGAGATCTTTCTTCTTGAAAGCAAAAAGATTTTATCTTCAAATACAAGAACTTTTCGTGGTTTTGTTGATTTTCAGCAAATGAACATATTTCAGCGAGCTGGAAGTTTTTTCTTTAATAGCGTCAGATTTTATCTTAAAATACAAGAACTTTTCGTGGTTCTTGTCAATTTTTGTTGGTTTTCATCCAATGAACTTATTTCAGTCAGCCAGATCTTTCTTCTTGAAAGCAAAAACATTTTATCTTCAAATACAAGAACTTTTCGTGGTTTTGTTGATTTTCAGCAAGTGAACATATTTCAGCGAGGGAGAAGTTTTTTCTTCAATAGCGTCAGATTTTATCTTAAAATACAAGAACTTTTCGTGGTTCTTGTCAATTTTTGTTGGTTTTCATCCAATGAACTTATTTCAGTCAGCAAGATCTTTCTTCTTCAAAGCAAAAAGATTTTATCTTCAAATACAAGAACTTTTCGTGGTTTTGTTGATTTTCAGCAAATGAACATATTTCAGCGAGCGAGAAGTTTTTTCTTTAATAGCGTAAGATTTTATCTTAAAATACAAGAACTTTTCGTGGTTCTTGTCAATTTTTGTTGGTTTTCATCTTATGAACTTATTTCAGTCAGCTTGATCTTTCTTCTTCAAAGCAAAAAGATTTTATCTTCAAATACAAGAACTTTTCGTGGTTTTGTTGATTTTCAGCAAATGAACATATTTCAGCGAGGGAGAAGTTTTTTCTTCAATAGCGTCAGATTTTATCTTAAAATACAAGAACTTTTCGTGGTTCTTGTCAATTTTTGTTGGTTTTCATCCAATGAACTTATTTCAGTCAGCAAGATCTTTCTGCTTCAAAGCAAAAAGATTTTATCTTCAAATAGAAGAACTTTTCGTGGTTTTGTTGATTTTCAGCAAATGAACATATTTCAGCGAGCGAGAAGTTTTTTCTTTCATAGCGTCAGATTTGATCCTAAAATACAAGAACTTTCGTGGTTCTTGTCAATTTTTGTTGGTTTTCATTCAGTCAACTTATTTCAGTCAGCTAGATCTTTCTTCTTGAAAGCAAAAAGATTTTATCTTCAAATACAAGAACTTTTCGTGGTTTTGTTGATTTTCAGCAAATGAACATATTTCAGCGAGCGAGAAGTTTTTTCTTTAAAAGCGTCAGATTTTATCTTAAAATACAAGAACTTTTCGTGGTTCTTGTCAATTTTTGTTGGTTTTCATCTGATGAACTTATTTCAGTCAGCTTGATCTTTCTTCTTCAAAGCAAAAAGATTGTATCTTCAAATACAAGAAATTTTCGTGGTTTTGTTGATTTTCAGCAAATGAACATATTTCAGCGAGCGAGAAGTTTTTTCTTTAATAGCGTCAGATTTTATCCTAAAATACAAGAACTTTTCGTGGTTCTTGTCAATTTTTGTTGGTTTTCATTCAGTCAACTTATTTCAGTCAGCTAGATCTTTCTTCTTGAAAGCAAAAAGATTTTATCTTCAAATACAAGAACTTTTCGTGGTTTTGTTGATTTTCAGCAAATGAACATATTTCAGCGAGCGAGAAGTTTTTTCTTTAAAAGCGTCAGATTTTATCTTAAAATACAAGAACTTTTCGTGGTTCTTGTCAATTTTTGTTGGTTTTCATCTGATGAACTTATTTCAGTCAGCTTGATCTTTCTTCTTCAAAGCAAAAAGATTGTATCTTCAAATACAAGAAATTTTCGTGGTTTTGTTGATTTTCAGCAAATGAACATATTTCAGCGAGCGAGAAGTTTTTTCTTTAATAGCGTCAGATTTTATCCTAAAATACAAGAACTTTTCGTGGTTCTTGTCAATTTTTGTTGGTTTTCATTCAATCAACTTATTTCAGTCAGCGAGATCTTTCTTCTTGAAAGCAAAAAGATTTTATCTTCAA
The DNA here is from genome assembly GCF_035084215.1 of Heptranchias perlo. Taxonomy (NCBI): domain Eukaryota; kingdom Metazoa; phylum Chordata; class Chondrichthyes; order Hexanchiformes; family Hexanchidae; genus Heptranchias; species Heptranchias perlo. Next base: position 599,852 of record NW_027139866.1, on the reverse strand, counting down.
ATACAAGAACTTTTCGTGGTTTTGTTGATTTTCAGCAAATGAACATATTTCAGCGAGCTGGAAGTTTTTTCTTTAATAGCGTCAGATTTTATCTTAAAATACAAGAACTTTTCGTGGTTCTTGTCAATTTTTGTTGGTTTTCATCCAATGAACTTATTTCAGTCAGCCAGATCTTTCTTCTTGAAAGCAAAAACATTTTATCTTCAAATACAAGAACTTTTCGTGGTTTTGTTGATTTTCAGCAAGTGAACATATTTCAGCGAGGGAGAAGTTTTTTCTTCAATGGCGTCAGATTTTATCTTAAAATACAAGAACTTTTCGTGGTTCTTGTCAATTTTTGTTGGTTTTCATCCAATGAACTTATTTCAGTCAGCAAGATCTTTCTTCTTCAAAGCAAAAAGATTTTATCTTCAAATACAAGAACTTTTCGTGGTTTTGTTGATTTTCAGCAAATGAACATATTTCAGCGAGCGAGAAGTTTTTTCTTTAAAAGCGTCAGATTTTATCTTAAAATACAAGAAATTTTCGTGGTTCTTGTCAATTTTTGTTGGTTTTCATCGAATGAACTTATTTCAGTCAGCAAGATCTTTCTTCTTCAAAGCAAAAAGATTTAATCTTCAAATAGAAGAACTTTTCGTGGTTTTGTTGATTTTCAGCAAATGAACATATTTCAGCGAGCGAGAAGTTTTTTCTTTAATAGCGTAAGATTTTATCTTAAAATACAAGAACTTTTCGTGGTTCTTGTCAATTTTTGTTGGTTTTCATCTTATGAACTTATTTCAGTCAGCTTGATCTTTCTTCTTCAAAGCAAAAAGATTTTATCTTCAAATACAAGAACTTTTCGTGGTTTTGTTGATTTTCAGCAAATGAACATATTTCAGCGAGGGAGAAGTTTTTTCTTCAATAGCGTCAGATTTTATCTTAAAATACAAGAACTTTTCGTGGTTCTTGTCAATTTTTGTTGGTTTTCATCCAATGAACTTATTTCAGTCAGCAAGATCTTTCTGCTTCAAAGCAAAAAGATTTTATCTTCAAATAGAAGAACTTTTCGTGGTTTTGTTGATTTTCAGCAAATGAACATATTTCAGCGAGCGAGAAGTTTTTTCTTTCATAGCGTCAGATTTGATCCTAAAATACAAGAACTTTCGTGGTTCTTGTCAATTTTTGTTGGTTTTCATTCAGTCAACTTATTTCAGTCAGCTAGATCTTTCTTCTTGAAAGCAAAAAGATTTTATCTTCAAATACAAGAACTTTTCGTGGTTTTGTTGATTTTCAGCAAATGAACATATTTCAGCGAGCGAGAAGTTTTTTCTTTAAAAGCGTCAGATTTTATCTTAAAATACAAGAACTTTTCGTGGTTCTTGTCAATTTTTGTTGGTTTTCATCTGATGAACTTATTTCAGTCAGCTTGATCTTTCTTCTTCAAAGCAAAAAGATTGTATCTTCAAATACAAGAAATTTTCGTGGTTTTGTTGATTTTCAGCAAATGAACATATTTCAGCGAGCGAGAAGTTTTTTCTTTAATAGCGTCAGATTTTATCCTAAAATACAAGAACTTTTCGTGGTTCTTGTCAATTTTTGTTGGTTTTCATTCAATCAACTTATTTCAGTCAGCGAGATCTTTCTTCTTGAAAGCAAAAAGATTTTATCTTCAAATACAAGAACTTTTCGTGGTTTTGTTGATTTTCAGCAAATGAACATATTTCAGCGAGCTGGAAGTTTTTTCTTTAATAGCGTCAGATTTTATCTTAAAATACAAGAACTTTTCGTGGTTCTTGTCAATTTTTGTTGGTTTTCATCCAATGAACTTATTTCAGTCAGCCAGATCTTTCTTCTTGAAAGCAAAAACATTTTATCTTCAAATACAAGAACTTTTCGTGGTTTTGTTGATTTTCAGCAAGTGAACATATTTCAGCGAGGGAGAAGTTTTTTCTTCAATAGCGTCAGATTTTATCTTAAAATACAAGAACTTTTCGTGGTTCTTGTCAATTTTTGTTGGTTTTCATCCAATGAACTTATTTCAGTCAGCAAGATCTTTCTTCTTCAAAGCAAAAAGATTTTATCTTCAAATACAAGAACTTTTCGTGGTTTTGTTGATTTTCAGCAAATGAACATATTTCAGCGAGCGAGAAGTATTTTCTTTAAAAGCGTCAGATTTTATCTTAAAATACAAGAACTTTTCGTGGTTCTTGTCAATTTTTGTTGGTTTTCATCTTATGAACTTATTTCAGTCAGCTTGATCTTTCTTCTTCAAAGCAAAAAGATTGTATCTTCAAATACAAGAAATTTTCGTGGTTTTGTTGATTTTCAGCAAATGAACATATTTCAGCGAGCGAGAAGTTTTTTCTTTAATAGCGTCAGATTTTATCCTAAAATACAAGAACTTTTCGTGGTTCTTGTCAATTTTTGTTGGTTTTCATTCAATCAACTTATTTCAGTCAGCTAGATCTTTCTTCTTGAAAGCAAAAAGATTTTATCTTCAAATACAAGAACTTTTCGTGGTTTTGTTGATTTTCAGCAAATGAACATATTTCAGCGAGCTCGAAGTTTTTTCTTTAATAGCGTAAGATTTTATCTTGAAATACAAGAACTTTTCGTGGTTCTTGTCAATTTTTGTTGGTTTTCATCCAATGAACTTATTTCAGTCAGCTAGATCTTTCTTCTTCAAAGCAAAAAGATTTTATCTTCAAATACAAGAACTTTTCGTGGTTTTGTTGATTTTCAGCAAATGAACATATTTCAGCGAGCGAGAAGTTTTTTCCTTAATAGCGTCAGATTTTATCCTAAAATACAAGAACTTTTCGTGGTTCTTGTCAATTTTTGTTGGTTTTCATCCAATCAACTTATTTCAGTCAGCCAGATCTTTCTTCTTGAAAGCAAAAACATTTTATCTTCAAATACAAGAACTTTTCGTGGTTTTGTTGATTTTCAGCAAGTGAACATATTTCAGCGAGGGAGAAGTTTTTTCTTTAATAGCGTCAGATTTTATCTTAAAATACAAGAACATTTCGTGGTTCTTGTCAATTTTTGTTGGTTTTCATCCGATGAACTTATTTCAGTCAGCGAGATCTTTCTTCTTCAAAGCAAAAAGATTTTATCTTCAAATACAAGAACTTTTCGTGGTTTTGTTGGTTTTCAGCAAATGAACATATTTCAGCGAGCAAGAAGTTTTTTCTTTAATAGCGTAAGATTTTATCTTGAAATACAAGAACTTTTCGTGGTTCTTGTCAATTTTTGTTGGTTTTCATCCAATGAACTTATTTCAGTCAGCTAGATCTTTCTTCTTCAAAGCAAAAAGATTTTATCTTCAAATACAAGAACTTTTCGTGGTTTTGTTGATTTTCAGCAAATGAACATATTTCAGCGAGCGAGAAGTTTTTTCTTTCATAGCGTCAGATTTGATCCTAAAATACAAGAACTTTCGTGGTTCTTGTCAATTTTTGTTGGTTTTCATTCAGTCAACTTATTTCAGTCAGCTAGATCTTTCTTCTTGAAAGCAAAAAGATTTTATCTTCAAATACAAGAACTTTTCGTGGTTTTGTTGATTTTCAGCAAATGAACATATTTCAGCGAGCGAGAAGTTTTTTCTTTAAAAGCGTCAGATTTTATCTTAAAATACAAGAACTTTTCGTGGTTCTTGTCAATTTTTGTTGGTTTTCATCTGATGAACTTATTTCAGTCAGCTTGATCTTTCTTCTTCAAAGCAAAAAGATTGTATCTTCAAATACAAGAAATTTTCGTGGTTTTGTTGATTTTCAGCAAATGAACATATTTCAGCGAGCGAGAAGTTTTTTCTTTAATAGCGTCAGATTTTATCCTAAAATACAAGAACTTTTCGTGGTTCTTGTCAATTTTTGTTGGTTTTCATTCAATCAACTTATTTCAGTCAGCGAGATCTTTCTTCTTGAAAGCAAAAAGATTTTATCTTCAAATACAAGAACTTTTCGTGGTTTTGTTGATTTTCAGCAAATGAACATATTTCAGCGAGCAAGAAGTTTTTTCTTTAATAGCGTAAGATTTTATCTTAAAATACAAGAACTTTTCGTGGTTCTTGTCAATTTTTGTTGGTTTTCATCCAATGAACTTATTTCAGTCAGCCAGATCTTTCTTCTTGAAAGCAAAAACATTTTATCTTCAAATACAAGAACTTTTCGTGGTTTTGTTGATTTTCAGCAAGTGAACATATTTCAGCGAGGGAGAAGTTTTTTCTTCAATAGCGTCAGATTTTATCTTAAAATACAAGAACTTTTCGTGGTTCTTGTCAATTTTTGTTGGTTTTCATCCAATGAACTTATTTCAGTCAGCAAGATCTTTCTTCTTCAAAGCAAAAAGATTTTATCTTCAAATACAAGAACTTTTCGTGGTTTTGTTGATTTTCAGCAAATGAACATATTTCAGCGAGCGAGAAGTATTTTCTTTAAAAGCGTCAGATTTTATCTTAAAATACAAGAACTTTTCGTGGTTCTTGTCAATTTTTGTTGGTTTTCATCTTATGAACTTATTTCAGTCAGCTTGATCTTTCTTCTTCAAAGCAAAAAGATTGTATCTTCAAATACAAGAAATTTTCGTGGTTTTGTTGATTTTCAGCAAATGAACATATTTCAGCGAGCGAGAAGTTTTTTCTTTAATAGCGTCAGATTTTATCCTAAAATACAAGAACTTTTCGTGGTTCTTGTCAATTTTTGTTGGTTTTCATTCAATCAACTTATTTCAGTCAGCTAGATCTTTCTTCTTGAAAGCAAAAAGATTTTATCTTCAAATACAAGAACTTTTCGTGGTTTTGTTGATTTTCAGCAAATGAACATATTTCAGCGAGCTCGAAGTTTTTTCTTTAATAGCGTAAGATTTTATCTTGAAATACAAGAACTTTTCGTGGTTCTTGTCAATTTTTGTTGGTTTTCATCCAATGAACTTATTTCAGTCAGCTAGATCTTTCTTCTTCAAAGCAAAAAGATTTTATCTTCAAATACAAGAACTTTTCGTGGTTTTGTTGATTTTCAGCAAATGAACATATTTCAGCGAGCGAGAAGTTTTTTCCTTAATAGCGTCAGATTTTATCCTAAAATACAAGAACTTTTCGTGGTTCTTGTCAATTTTTGTTGGTTTTCATCCAATCAACTTATTTCAGTCAGCCAGATCTTTCTTCTTGAAAGCAAAAACATTTTATCTTCAAATACAAGAACTTTTCGTGGTTTTGTTGATTTTCAGCAAGTGAACATATTTCAGCGAGGGAGAAGTTTTTTCTTTAATAGCGTCAGATTTTATCTTAAAATACAAGAACATTTCGTGGTTCTTGTCAATTTTTGTTGGTTTTCATCCGATGAACTTATTTCAGTCAGCGAGATCTTTCTTCTTCAAAGCAAAAAGATTTTATCTTCAAATACAAGAACTTTTCGTGGTTTTGTTGGTTTTCAGCAAATGAACATATTTCAGCGAGCAAGAAGTTTTTTCTTTAATAGCGTAAGATTTTATCTTGAAATACAAGAACTTTTCGTGGTTCTTGTCAATTTTTGTTGGTTTTCATCCAATGAACTTATTTCAGTCAGCTAGATCTTTCTTCTTCAAAGCAAAAAGATTTTATCTTCAAATACAAGAACTTTTCGTGGTTTTGTTGATTTTCAGCAAATGAACATATTTCAGCGAGCGAGAAGTTTTTTCTGTAATAGCGTCAGATTTTATCCTAAAATACAAGAACTTTTCGTGGTTCTTGTCAATTTTTGTTGGTTTTCATCCAATCAACTTATTTCAGTCAGCCAGATCTTTCTTCTTGAAAGCAAAAACATTTTATCTTCAAATACAAGAACTTTTCGTGGTTTTGTTGATTTTCAGCAAGTGAACATATTTCAGCGAGGGAGAAGTTTTTTCTTTAATAGCGTCAGATTTTATCTTAAAATACAAGAACATTTCGTGGTTCTTGTCAATTTTTGTTGGTTTTCATCCGATGAACTTATTTCAGTCAGCTAGAACTTTCTTCTTCAAAGCAAAAAGATTTTATCTTCAAATACAAGAACTTTTCGTGGTTTTGTTGGTTTTCAGCAAATGAACATATTTCAGCGAGCAAGAAGTTTTTTCTTTAATAGCGTAAGATTTTATCTTAAAATACAAGAACTTTTCCTGGTTCTTGTCAATTTTTGTTGGTTTTCATCTTATGAGCTCAGTTCAGTCAGCGAGATCCTTCTTCTTCAAAGCAAAAAGATTTTATCTTCAAATACAAGAACTTTTCGTGGTTTTGTTGATTTTCAGCAAATGAACATATTTCAGCGAGCGAGAAGTTTTTTCTTTAAGAGCTTCAGATTTTATCTTAAAATACAAGAACTTTTCGTGGTTCTTGTCAATTTTTGTTGGTTTTCATCCAATGAACTTATTTCAGTCAGCAAGATCTTCCTTCTTCAAAGCAAAAAGATTTTATCTTCAAATACATGAACTTTTCGTGGTTTTGTTGATTTTCAGCAAATGAACATATTTCAGCGAGCGAGAAGTTTTTTCTTTAAAAGCGTCAGATTTTATCTTAAAATACAAGAACTTTTCGTGGTTCTTGTCAATTTTTGTTGGTTTTCATCCAATGAACTTATTTCAGTCAGCAAGATCTTTCTTCTTCAAAGCAAAAAGATTTTATCTTCAAATACAAGAACTTTTCGTGGTTTTGTTGATTTTCAGCAAATGAACATATTTCAGCGAGCGAGAAGTTTTTTCTTTAATAGCGTCAGATTTTATCCTAAAATACAAGAACTTTTCGTGGTTCTTGTCAATTTTTGTTGGTTTTCATTCAATCAACTTATTTCAGTCAGCGAGATCTTTCTTCTTGAAAGCAAAAAGATTTTATCTTCAAATACAAGAACTTTTCGTGGTTTTGTTGATTTTCAGCAAATGAACATATTTCAGCGAGCTGGAAGTTTTTTCTTTAATAGCGTAAGATTTTATCTTGAAATACAAGAACTTTTCGTGGTTCTTGTCAATTTTTGTTGGTTTTCATCCAATGAACTTATTTCAGTCAGCTAGATCTTTCTTCTTCAAAGCAAAAAGATTTTATCTTCAAATACAAGAACTTTTCGTGGTTTTGTTGATTTTCAGCAAATGAACATATTTCAGCGAGCGAGAAGTTTTTTCTTTAATAGCGTCAGATTTTATCCTAAAATACAAGAACTTTTCGTGGTTCTTGTCAATTTTTGTTGGTTTTCATCCAATCAACTTATTTCAGTCAGCCAGATCTTTCTTCTTGAAAGCAAAAACATTTTATCTTCAAATACAAGAACTTTTCGTGGTTTTGTTGATTTTCAGCAAGTGAACATATTTCAGCGAGCAAGAAGTTTTTTCTTTAATAGCGTAAAATTTTATCTTAAAATACAAGAACTTTTCGTGGTTCTTGTCAATTTTTGTTGGTTTTCATCTTATGAGCTTCGTTCAGTCAGCGAGATCCTTCTTCTTCAAAGCAAAAAGATTTTATCTTCAAATACAAGAACTTTTCGTGGTTTTGTTGATTTTCAGCAAATGAACATATTTCAGCGAGCGAGAAGTTTTTTCTTTAAAAGCTCCAGATTTTATCTTAAAATACAAGAACTTTTCGTGGTTCTTGTCAATTTTTGTTGGTTTTCATCCAATGAACTTATTTCAGTCAGCAAGATCTTCCTTCTTCAAAGCAAAAAGATTTTATCTTCAAATACATGAACTTTTCGTGGTTTTGTTGATTTTCAGCAAATGAACATATTTCAGCGAGCGAGAAGTTTTTTCTTTAAAAGCGTCAGATTTTATCTTAAAATACAAGAACTTTTCGTGGTTCTTGTCAATTTTTGTTGGTTTTCATCCAATGAACTTATTTCAGTCAGCAAGATCTTTCTTCTTCAAAGCAAAAAGATTTTATCTTCAAATACAAGAACTTTTCGTGGTTTTGTTGATTTTCAGCAAATGAACATATTTCAGCGAGCGAGAAGTTTTTTCTTTAATAGCGTCAGATTTTATCCGAAAATACAAGAACTTTTCGTGGTTCTTGTCAATTTTTGTTGGTTTTCATTCAATCAACTTATTTCAGTCAGCTAGATCTTTCTTCTTGAAAGCAAAAAGATTTTATGTTCAAATACAAGAACTTTTCGTGGTTTTGTTGATTTTCAGCAAATGAACATATTTCAGCGAGCGAGAAGTTTTTTCTTTAATAGCGTCAGATTTTATCCTAAAATACAAGAACTTTTCGTGGTTCTTGTCAATTTTTGTTGGTTTTCATTCAATCAACTTATTTCAGTCAGCTAGATCTTTCTTCTTGAAAGCAAAAAGATTTTATCTTCAAATACAAGAACTTTTCGTGGTTTTGTTGATTTTCAGCAAATGAACATATTTCAGCGAGCGAGAAGTTTTTTCTTTAAAAGCTTCAGATTTTATCTTAAAATACAAGAACTTTTCGTGGTTCTTGTCAATTTTTGTTGGTTTTCATCCAATGAACTTATTTCAGTCAGCAAGATCTTCCTTCTTCAAAGCAAAAAGATTTTATCTTCAAATACATGAACTTTTCGTGGTTTTGTTGATTTTCAGCAAATGAACATATTTCAGCGAGCGAGAAGTTTTTTCTTTAAAAGCGTCAGATTTTATCTTAAAATACAAGAACTTTTCGTGGTTCTTGTCAATTTTTGTTGGTTTTCATCCAATGAACTTATTTCAGTCAGCAAGATCTTTCTTCTTCAAAGCAAAAAGATTTTATCTTCAAATACAAGAACTTTTCGTGGTTTTGTTGATTTTCAGCAAATGAACATATTTCAGCGAGCGAGAAGTTTTTTCTTTAATAGCGTCAGATTTTATCCTAAAATACAAGAACTTTTCGTGGTTCTTGTTAATTTTTGTTGGTTTTCATTCAATCAACTTATTTCAGTCAGCTAGATCTTTCTTCTTGAAAGCAAAAAGATTTTATGTTCAAATACAAGAACTTTTCGTGGTTTTGTTGATTTTCAGCAAATGAACATATTTCAGCGAGCGAGAAGTTTTTTCTTTAATAGCGTCAGATTTTATCCTAAAATACAAGAACTTTTCGTGGTTCTTGTCAATTTTTGTTGGTTTTCATCCAATGAACTTATTTCAGTCAGCAAGATCTTCCTTCTTCAAAGCAAAAAGATTTTATCTTCAAATACATGAACTTTTCGTGGTTTTGTTGATTTTCAGCAAATGAACATATTTCAGCGAGCGAGAAGTTTTTTCTTTAAAAGCGTCAGATTTTATCTTAAAATACAAGAACTTTTCGTGGTTCTTGTCAATTTTTGTTGGTTTTCATCCAATGAACTTATTTCAGTCAGCAAGATCTTTCTTCTTCAAAGCAAAAAGATTTTATCTTCAAATACAAGAACTTTTCGTGGTTTTGTTGATTTTCAGCAAATGAACATATTTCAGCGAGCGAGAAGTTTTTTCTTTAATAGCGTCAGATTTTATCCTAAAATACAAGAACTTTTCGTGGTTCTTGTCAATTTTTGTTGGTTTTCATTCAATCAACTTATTTCAGTCAGCTCGATCTTTCTTCTTGAAAGCAAAAAGATTTTATGTTCAAATACAAGAACTTTTCGTGGTTTTGTTGATTTTCAGCAAATGAACATATTTCAGCGAGCGAGAAGTTTTTTCTTTAATAGCGTCAGATTTTATCCTAAAATACAAGAACTTTTCGTGGTTCTTGTCAATTTTTGTTGGTTTTCATTCAATCAACTTATTTCAGTCAGCTAGATCTTTCTTCTTGAAAGCAAAAAGATTTTATCTTCAAATACAAGAACTTTTCGTGGTTTTGTTGATTTTCAGCAAATGAACATATTTCAGCGAGCTAGAAGTTTTTTCTTTAATAGCGTAAGATTTTATCTTGAAATACAAGAACTTTTCGTGGTTCTTGTCAATTTTTGTTGGTTTTCATCCAATGAACTTATTTCAGTCAGCTAGATCTTTCTTCTTCAAAGCAAAAAGATTTTATCTTCAAATACAAGAACTTTTCGTGGTTTTGTTGATTTTCAGCAAATGAACATATTTCAGCGAGCGAGAAGTTTTTTCTGTAATAGCGTCAGATTTTATCCTAAAATACAAGAACTTTTCGTGGTTCTTGTCAATTTTTGTTGGTTTTCATCCAATCAACTTATTTCAGTCAGCCAGATCTTTCTTCTTGAAAGCAAAAACATTTTATCTTCAAATACAAGAACTTTTCGTGGTTTTGTTGATTTTCAGCAAGTGAACATATTTCAGCGAGGGAGAAGTTTTTTCTTTAATAGCGTCAGATTTTAACTTAAAATACAAGAACATTTCGTGGTTCTTGTCAATTTTTGTTGGTTTTCATCCGATGAACTTATTTCAGTCAGCTAGATCTTTCTTCTTCAAAGCAAAAAGATTTTATCTTCAAATACAAGAACTTTTCGTGGTTTTGTTGGTTTTCAGCAAATGAACATATTTCAGCGAGCAAGAAGTTTTTTCTTTAATAGCGTCAGATTTTATCCTAAAATACAAGAACTTTTCGTGGTTCTTGTCAATTTTTGTTGGTTTTCATCTTATGAGCTTCGTTCAGTCAGCGAGATCCTTCTTCTTCAAAGCAAAAAGATTTTATCTTCAAATACATGAACTTTTCGTGGTTCTTGTCAATTTTTGTTGGTTTTCATCCAATGAACTTATTTCAGTCAGCAAGATCTTCCTTCTTCAAAGCAAAAAGATTTTATCTTCAAATACATGAACTTTTCGTGGTTTTGTTGATTTTCAGCAAATGAACATATTTCAGCGAGCGAGAAGTTTTTTCTTTAAAAGCGTCAGATTTTATCTTAAAATACAAGAACTTTTCGTGGTTCTTGTCAATTTTTGTTGGTTTTCATCCAGTGAACTTATTTCAGTCAGCAAGATCTTTCTTCTTCAAAGCAAAAAGATTTTATCTTCAAATACAAGAACTTTTCGTGGTTTTGTTGATTTTCAGCAAATGAACATATTTCAGCGAGCGAGAAGTTTTTTCTTTAATAGCGTCAGATTTTATCCTAAAATACAAGAACTTTTCGTGGTTCTTGTCAATTTTTGTTGGTTTTCATTCAATCAACTTATTTCAGTCAGCTAGATCTTTCTTCTTGAAAGCAAAAAGATTTTATGTTCAAATACAAGAACTTTTCGTGGCTTTGTTGATTTTCAGCAAATGAACATATTTCAGCGAGCTAGAAGTTTTTTCTTTAATAGCGTAAGATTTTATCTTGAAATACAAGAACTTTTCGTGGTTCTTGTCAATTTTTGTTGGTTTTCATCCAATGAATTTATTTCAGTCAGCGAGATCTTTCTTCTTCAAAGCAAAAAGATTTTATCTTCAAATACAAGAACTTTTCGTGGTTTTGTTGATTTTCAGCAAATGAACATATTTCAGCGAGCGAGAAGTTTTTTCTTTAATAGCGTCAGATTTTATCCTAAAATACAAGAACTTTTCGTGGTTCTTGTCAATTTTTGTTGGTTTTCATCCAATCAACTTATTTCAGTCAGCCAGATCTTTCTTCTTGAAAGCAAAAACATTTTATCTTCAAATACAAGAACTTTTCGTGGTTTTGTTGATTTTCAGCAAGTGAACATATTTCAGCGAGGGAGAAGTTTTTTCTTTAATAGCGTCAGATTTTATCTTAAAATACAAGAACATTTCGTGGTTCTTGTCAATTTTTGTTGGTTTTCATCCGATGAACTTATTTCAGTCAGCTAGATCTTTCTTCTTCAAAGCAAAAAGATTTTATCTTCAAATACAAGAACTTTTCGTGGTTTTGTTGGTTTTCAGCAAATGAAAATATTTCAGCGAGCAAGAAGTTTTTTCTTTAATAGCGTAAAATTTTATCTTAAAATACAAGAACTTTTCGTGGTTCTTGTCAATTTTTGTTGGTTTTCATCTTATGAGCTTCGTTCAGTCAGCGAGATCCTTCTTCTTCAAAGCAAAAAGATTTTATCTTCAAATACAAGAACTTTTCGTGGTTTTGTTGATTTTCAGCAAATGAACATATTTCAGCGAGCGAGAAGTTTTTTCTTTAAAAGCTTCAGATTTTATCTTAAAATACAAGAAATTTTCGTGGTTCTTGTCAATTTTTGTTGGTTTTCATCTTATGAACTTATTTCAGTCAGCTTGATCTTTCTTCTTCAAAGCAAAAAGATTGTATCTTCAAATACAAGAAATTTTCGTGGTTTTGTTGATTTTCAGCAAATGAACATATTTCAGCGAGCGAGAAGTTTTTTCTTCAATCGCGTCAGATTTTATCCTAAAATACAAGAACTTTTCGTGGTTCTTGTCAATTTTTGTTGGTTTTCATTCAATCAACTTATTTCAGTCAGCTAGATCTTTCTTCTTGAAAGCAAAAAGATTTTATCTTCAAATACAAGAACTTTTCGTGGTTTTGTTGATTTTCAGCAAATGAACATATTTCAGCGAGCGAGAAGTTTTTTCTTTAATAGCGTAAGATTTTATCTTGAAATACAAGAACTTTTCGTGGTTCTTGTCAATTTTTGTTGGTTTTCATCCAATGAACTTATTTCAGTCAGCTAGATCTTCCTTCTTCAAAGCAAAAAGATTTTATCTTCAAATACAAGAACTTTTCGTGGTTTTGTTGATTTTCAGCAAATGAACATATTTCAGCGAGCGAGAAGTTTTTTCTTTAATAGCGTCAGATTTTATCCTAAAATACAAGAACTTTTCGTGGTTCTTGTCAATTTTTGTTGGTTTTCATCCAATCAACTTATTTCAGTCAGCCAGATCTTTCTTCTTGAAAGCAAAAACATTTTATCTTCAAATACAAGAACTTTTCGTGGTTTTGTTGATTTTCAGCAAGTGAACATATTTCAGCGAGGGAGAAGTTTTTTCTTTAATAGCGTCAGATTTTATCTTAAAATACAAGAACATTTCGTGGTTCTTGTCAATTTTTGTTGGTTTTCATCCGATGAACTTATTTCAGTCAGCTAGATCTTTCTTCTTCAAAGCAAAAAGATTTTATCTTCAAATACAAGAACTTTTCGTGGTTTTGTTGGTTTTCAGCAAATGAACATATTTCAGCGAGCAAGAAGTTTTTTCTTTAATAGCGTAAGATTTTATCTTAAAATACAAGAACTTTTCCTGGTTCTTGTCAATTTTGTTGGTTTTCATCTTATGAGCTTAGTTCAGTCAGCGAGATCCTTCTTCTTCAAAGCAAAAAGATTTTATCTTCAAATACAAGAACTTTTCGTGGTTTTGTTGATTTTCAGCAAATGAACATATTTCAGCGAGCGAGAAGTTTTTTCTTTAAAAGCTTCAGATTTTATCCTAAAATACAAGAACTTTTCGTGGTTCTTGTCAATTTTTGTTGGTTTTCATTCAATCAACTTATTTCAGTCAGCTAGATCTTTCTTCTTGAAAGCAAAAAGATTTTATCTTCAAATACAAGAAATTTTCGTGGTTTTGTTGATTTTCAGCAAATGAACATATTTCAGCGAGCGAGAAGTTTTTTCTTTAATAGCGTCAGATTTTATCCTAAAATACAAGAACTTTTCGTGGTTCTTGTCAATTTTTGTTGGTTTTCATTCAATCAACTTATTTCAGTCAGCTAGATCTTTCTTCTTGAAAGCAAAAAGATTTTATCTTCAAATACAAGAACTTTTCGTGGTTTTGTTGATTTTCAGCAAATGAACATATTTCAGCGAGCTAGAAGTTTTTTCTTTAATAGCGTAAGATTTTATCTTGAAATACAAGAACTTTTCGTGGTTCTTGTCAATTTTTGTTGGTTTTCATCCAATGAACTTATTTCAGTCAGCTAGATCTTTCTTCTTCAAAGCAAAAAGATTTTATCTTCAAATACAAGAACTTTTCGTGGTTTTGTTGATTTTCAGCAAATGAACATATTTCAGCGAGCGAGAAGTTTTTTCTTTAATAGCGTCAGATTTTATCCTAAAATACAAGAACTTTTCGTGGTTCTTGTCAATTTTTGTTGGTTTTCATCCAATCAACTTATTTCATTCAGCCAGATCTTTCTTCTTGAAAGCAAAAACATTTTATCTTCAAATACAAGAACTTTTCGTGGTTTTGTTGATTTTCAGCAAGTGAACATATTTCAGCGAGGGAGAAGTTTTTTCTTTAATAGCGTCAGATTTTATCTTAAAATACAAGAACATTTCGTGGTTCTTGTCAATTTTTGTTGGTTTTCATCCGATGAACTTATTTCAGTCAGCTAGATCTTTCTTCTTCAAAGCAAAAAGATTTTATCTTCAAATACAAGAACTTTTCGTGGTTTTGTTGGTTTTCAGCAAATGAACATATTTCAGCGAGCAAGAAGTTTTTTCTTTAATAGCGTAAGATTTTATCTTAAAATACAAGAACTTTTCCTGGTTCTTGTCAATTTTGTTGGTTTTCATCTTATGAGCTTAGTTCAGTCAGCGAGATCCTTCTTCTTCAAAGCAAAAAGATTTTATCTTCAAATACAAGAACTTTTCGTGGTTTTGTTGATTTTCAGCAAATGAACATATTTCAGCGAGCAAGAAGTTTTTTCTTTAAAAGCTTCAGATTTTATCTTAAAATACAAGAACTTTTCGTGGTTCTTGTCAATTTTTGTTGGTTTTCATCCAATGAACTTATTTCAGTCAGCAAGATCTTCCTTCTTCAAAGCAAAAAGATTTTATCTTCAAATACATGAACTTTTCGTGGTTTTGTTGATTTTCAGCAAATGAACATATTTCAGCGAGCGAGAAGTTTTTTCTTTAAAAGCGCCAGATTTTATCTTAAAATACAAGAACTTTTCGTGGTTCTTGTCAATTTTTGTTGGTTTTCATCCAATGAACTTATTTCAGTCAGCAAGATCTTTCTTCTTCAAAGCAAAAAGATTTTATCTTCAAATACAAGAACTTTTCGTGGTTTTGTTGATTTTCAGCAAATGAACATATTTCAGCGAGCGAGAAGTTTTTTCTTTAATAGCGTCAGATTTTATCCTAAAATACAAGAACTTTTCGTGGTTCTTGTCAATTTTTGTTGGTTTTCATTCAATCAACTTATTTCAGTCAGCTCGATCTTCTTGAAAGCAAAAAGATTTTATCTTCAAATACAAGAACTTTTCGTGGTTTTGTTGATTTTCAGCAAATGAACATATTTCAGCGAGCGAGAAGTTTTTTCTTTAATAGCGTCAGATTTTATCCTAAAATACAAGAACTTTTCGTGGTTCTTGTCAATTTTTGTTGGTTTTCATTCAATCAACTTATTTCAGTCAGCTAGATCTTTCTTCTTGAAAGCAAAAAGATTTTATCTTCAAATACAAGAACTTTTCGT
The DNA here is from genome assembly GCF_035084215.1 of Heptranchias perlo. Lineage (NCBI taxonomy): Eukaryota > Metazoa > Chordata > Chondrichthyes > Hexanchiformes > Hexanchidae > Heptranchias > Heptranchias perlo. The sequence goes on along the minus strand of NW_027139866.1, from coordinate 584,623 downwards.
GGTTTTGTTGATTTTCAGCAAATGAACATATTTCAGCGAGCTAGAAGTTTTTTCTTTAATAGCGTAAGATTTTATCTTGAAATACAAGAACTTTTCGTGGTTCTTGTCAATTTTTGTTGGTTTTCATCCAATGAACTTATTTCAGTCAGCGAGATCTTTCTTCTTCAAAGCAAAAAGATTTTATCTTCAAATACAAGAACTTTTCGTGGTTTTGTTGATTTTCAGCAAATGAACATATTTCAGCGAGCGAGAAGTTTTTTCTTTAATAGCGTCAGATTTTATCCTAAAATACAAGAACTTTTCGTGGTTCTTGTCAATTTTTGTTGGTTTTCATCCAATCAACTTATTTCAGTCAGCCAGATCTTTCTTCTTGAAAGCAAAAACATTTTATCTTCAAATACAAGAACTTTTCGTGGTTTTGTTGATTTTCAGCAAGTGAACATATTTCAGCGAGGGAGAAGTTTTTTCTTTAATAGCGTCAGATTTTATCTTAAAATACAAGAACATTTCGTGGTTCTTGTCAATTTTTGTTGGTTTCCATCCGATGAACTTATTTCAGTCAGCTAGATCTTTCTTCTTCAAAGCAAAAAGATTTTATCTTCAAATACAAGAACTTTTCGTGGTTTTGTTGGTTTTCAGCAAATGAACATATTTCAGCGAGCAAGAAGTTTTTTCTTTAATAGCGTAAAATTTTATCTTAAAATACAAGAACTTTTCGTGGTTCTTGTCAATTTTTGTTGGTTTTCATCTTATGAGCTTCGTTCAGTCAGCGAGATCCTTCTTCTTCAAAGCAAAAAGATTTTATCTTCAAATACAAGAACTTTTCGTGGTTTTGTTGATTTTCAGCAAATGAACATATTTCAGCGAGCGAGAAGTTTTTTCTTTAAAAGCGTCAGATTTTATCTTAAAATACAAGAACTTTTCGTGGTTCTTGTCAATTTTTGTTGGTTTTCATCTGATGAACTTATTTCAGTCAGCTTGATCTTTCTTCTTCAAAGCAAAAAGATTGTATCTTCAAATACAAGAAATTTTCGTGGTTTTGTTGATTTTCAGCAAATGAACATATTTCAGCGAGCGAGAAGTTTTTTCTTTAATAGCGTCAGATTTTATCCGAAAATACAAGAACTTTTCGTGGTTCTTGTCAATTTTTGTTGGTTTTCATTCAATCAACTTATTTCAGTCAGCTAGATCTTTCTTCTTGAAAGCAAAAAGATTTTATCTTCAAATACAAGAACTTTTCGTGGTTTTGTTGATTTTCAGCAAGTGAACATATTTCAGCGAGGGAGAAGTTTTTTCTTTAATAGCGTCAGATTTTATCTTAAAATACAAGAACATTTCGTGGTTCTTGTCAATTTTTGTTGGTTTTCATCCGATGAACTTATTTCAGTCAGCTAGATCTTTCTTCTTCAAAGCAAAAAGATTTTATCTTCAAATACAAGAACTTTTCGTGGTTTTGTTGGTTTTCAGCAAATGAACATATTTCAGCGAGCAAGAAGTTTTTTCTTTAATAGCGTAAGATTTTATCTTAAAATACAAGAACTTTTCCTGGTTCTTGTCAATTTTGTTGGTTTTCATCTTATGAGCTTAGTTCAGTCAGCGAGATCCTTCTTCTTCAAAGCAAAAAGATTTTATCTTCAAATACAAGAACTTTTCGTGGTTTTGTTGATTTTCAGCAAATGAACATATTTCAGCGAGCGAGAAGTTTTTTCTTTAAAAGCTTCAGATTTTATCTTAAAATACAAGAACTTTTCGTGGTTCTTGTCAATTTTTGTTGGTTTTCATCCAATGAACTTATTTCAGTCAGCAAGATCTTCCTTCTTCAAAGCAAAAAGATTTTATCTTCAAATACATGAACTTTTCGTGGTTTTGTTGATTTTCAGCAAATGAACATATTTCAGCGAGCGAGAAGTTTTTTCTTTAAAAGCGTCAGATTTTATCTTAAAATACAAGAACTTTTCGTGGTTCTTGTCAATTTTTGTTGGTTTTCATCCAATGAACTTATTTCAGTCAGCAAGATCTTTCTTCTTCAAAGCAAAAAGATTTTATCTTCAAATACAAGAACTTTTCGTGGTTTTGTTGATTTTCAGCAAATGAACATATTTCAGCGAGCGAGAAGTTTTTTCTTTAATAGCGTCAGATTTTATCCTAAAATACAAGAACTTTTCGTGGTTCTTGTCAATTTTTGTTGGTTTTCATTCAATCAACTTATTTCAGTCAGCTAGATCTTTCTTCTTGAAAGCAAAAAGATTTTATCTTCAAATACAAGAACTTTTCGTGGTTTTGTTGATTTTCAGCAAATGAACATATTTCAGCGAGCGAGAAGTTTTTTCTTTAATAGCGTCAGATTTTATCCTAAAATACAAGAACTTTTCGTGGTTCTTGTCAATTTTTGTTGGTTTTCATTCAATCAACTTATTTCAGTCAGCTAGATCTTTCTTCTTGAAAGCAAAAAGATTTTATCTTCAAATACAAGAACTTTTCGTGGTTTTGTTGATTTTCAGCAAATGAACATATTTCAGCGAGCTAGAAGTTTTTTCTTTAATAGCGTAAGATTTTATCTTGAAATACAAGAACTTTTCGTGGTTCTTGTCAATTTTTGTTGGTTTTCATCCAATGAACTTATTTCAGTCAGCTAGATCTTTCTTCTTCAAAGCAAAAAGATTTTATCTTCAAATACAAGAACTTTTCGTGGTTTTGTTGATTTTCAGCAAATGAACATATTTCAGCGAGCGAGAAGTTTTTTCTTTAATAGCGTCAGATTTTATCCTAAAATACAAGAACTTTTCGTGGTTCTTGTCAATTTTTGTTGGTTTTCATCCAATCAACTTATTTCAGTCAGCCAGATCTTTCTTCTTGAAAGCAAAAACATTTTATCTTCAAATACAAGAACTTTTCGTGGTTTTGTTGATTTTCAGCAAGTGAACATATTTCAGCGAGGGAGAAGTTTTTTCTTTAATAGCGTCAGATTTTATCTTAAAATACAAGAACATTTCGTGGTTCTTGTCAATTTTTGTTGGTTTTCATCCGATGAACTTATTTCAGTCAGCTAGATCTTTCTTCTTCAAAGCAAAAAGATTTTATCTTCAAATACAAGAACTTTTCGTGGTTTTGTTGGTTTTCAGCAAATGAAAATATTTCAGCGAGCAAGAAGTTTTTTCTTTAATAGCGTAAAATTTTATCTTAAAATACAAGAACTTTTCGTGGTTCTTGTCAATTTTTGTTGGTTTTCATCTTATGAGCTTCGTTCAGTCAGCGAGATCCTTCTTCTTCAAAGCAAAAAGATTTTATCTTCAAATACAACAACCTTTCGTGGTTTTGTTGATTTTCAGCAAGTGAACATATTTCAGCGAGGGAGAAGTTTTTTCTTCAATAGCGTCAGATTTTATCTTAAAATACAAGAACTTTTCGTGGTTCTTGTCAATTTTTGTTGGTTTTCATCCAATGAACTTATTTCAGTCAGCAAGATCTTTCTTCTTCAAAGCAAAAAGATTTTATCTTCAAATACAAGAACTTTTCGTGGTTTTGTTGATTTCAGCAAATGAACATATTTCAGCGAGCGAGAAGTTTTTTCTTTAAAAGCGTCAGATTTTATCTTAAAATACAAGAACTTTTCGTGGTTCTTGTCAATTTTTGTTGGTTTTCATCTTATGAACTTATTTCAGTCAGCTTGATCTTTCTTCTTCAAAGCAAAAAGATTGTATCTTCAAATACAAGAAATTTTCGTGGTTTTGTTGATTTTCAGCAAATGAACATATTTCAGCGAGCGAGAAGTTTTTTCTTTAATAGCGTCAGATTTTATCCTAAAATACAAGAACTTTTCGTGGTTCTTGTCAATTTTTGTTGGTTTTCATTCAATCAACTTATTTCAGTCAGCTGGATCTTTCTTCTTGAAAGCAAAAAGATTTTATCTTCAAATACAAGAACTTTTCGTGGTTTTGTTGATTTTCAGCAAATGAACATATTTCAGCGAGCTAGAAGTTTTTTCTTTAATAGCGTAAGATTTTATCTTGAAATCCAAGAACTTTTCGTGGTTCTTGTCAATTTTTGTTGGTTTTCATCCAATGAACTTATTTCAGTCAGCTAGATCTTTCTTCTTCAAAGCAAAAAGATTTTATCTTCAAATACAAGAACTTTTCGTGGTTTTGTTGATTTTCAGCAAATGAACATATTTCAGCGAGCGAGAAGTTTTTTCTTTAATAGCGTCAGATTTTATCCTAAAATACAAGAACTTTTCGTGGTTCTTGTCAATTTTGTTGGTTTTCATCCAATCAACTTATTTCAGTCTGCCAGATCTTTCTTCTTGAAAGCAAAAACATTTTATCTTCAAATACAAGAACTTTTCGTGGTTTTGTTGATTTTCAGCAAGTGAACATATTTCAGCGAGCGAGAAGTTTTTTCTTTAATAGCGTCAGATTTTATCCTAAAATACAAGAACTTTTCGTGGTTCTTGTCAATTTTTGTTGGTTTTCATTCAATCAACTTATTTCAGTCAGCTGGATCTTTCTTCTTGAAAGCAAAAAGATTTTATCTTCAAATACAAGAACTTTTCGTGGTTTTGTTGATTTTCAGCAAATGAACATATTTCAGCGAGCTAGAAGTTTTTTCTTTAATAGCGTAAGATTTTATCTTAAAATACAAGAACTTTTCCTGGTTCTTGTCAATTTTGTTGGTTTTCATCTTATGAGCTTAGTTCAGTCAGCGAGATCCTTCTTCTTCAAAGCAAAAAGATTTTATCTTCAAATACAAGAACTTTTCGTGGTTTTGTTGATTTTCAGCAAATGAACATATTTCAGCGAGCGAGAAGTTTTTTCTTTAAAAGCTTCAGATTTTATCTTAAAATACAAGAACTTTTCGTGGTTCTTGTCAATTTTTGTTGGTTTTCATCCAATGAACTTATTTCAGTCAGCAAGATCTTCCTTCTTCAAAGCAAAAAGATTTTATCTTCAAATACATGAACTTTTCGTGGTTTTGTTGATTTTCAGCAAATGAACATATTTCAGCGAGCGAGAAGTTTTTTCTTTAAAAGCGTCAGATTTTATCTTAAAATACAAGAACTTTTCGTGGTTCTTGTCAATTTTTGTTGGTTTTCATCCAATGAACTTATTTCAGTCAGCAAGATCTTTCTTCTTCAAAGCAAAAAGATTTTATCTTCAAATACAAGAACTTTTCGTGGTTTTGTTGATTTTCAGCAAATGAACATATTTCAGCGAGCGAGAAGTTTTTTCTTTAATAGCGTCAGATTTTATCCTAAAATACAAGAACTTTTCGTGGTTCTTGTCAATTTTTGTTGGTTTTCATTCAATCAACTTATTTCAGTCAGCTAGATCTTTCTTCTTGAAAGCAAAAAGATTTTATCTTCAAATACAAGAACTTTTCGTGGTTTTGTTGATTTTCAGCAAATGAACATATTTCAGCGAGCGAGAAGTTTTTTCTTTAATAGCGTCAGATTTTATCCTAAAATACAAGAACTTTTCGTGGTTCTTGTCAATTTTTGTTGGTTTTCATTCAATCAACTTATTTCAGTCAGCTAGATCTTTCTTCTTGAAAGCAAAAAGATTTTATCTTCAAATACAAGAACTTTTCGTGGTTTTGTTGATTTTCAGCAAATGAACATATTTCAGCGAGCTAGAAGTTTTTTCTTTAATAGCGTAAGATTTTATCTTGAAATACAAGAACTTTTCGTGGTTCTTGTCAATTTTTGTTGGTTTTCATCCAATGAACTTATTTCAGTCAGCTAGATCTTTCTTCTTCAAAGCAAAAAGATTTTATCTTCAAATACAAGAACTTTTCGTGGTTTTGTTGATTTTCAGCAAATGAACATATTTCAGCGAGCGAGAAGTTTTTTCTTTAATAGCGTCAGATTTTATCCTAAAATACAAGAACTTTTCGTGGTTCTTGTCAATTTTTGTTGGTTTTCATCCAATCAACTTATTTCAGTCAGCCAGATCTTTCTTCTTGAAAGCAAAAACATTTTATCTTCAAATACAAGAACTTTTCGTGGTTTTGTTGATTTTCAGCAAGTGAACATATTTCAGCGAGGGAGAAGTTTTTTCTTTAATAGCGTCAGATTTTATCTTAAAATACAAGAACATTTCGTGGTTCTTGTCAATTTTTGTTGGTTTTCATCCGATGAACTTATTTCAGTCAGCTAGATCTTTCTTCTTCAAAGCAAAAAGATTTTATCTTCAAATACAAGAACTTTTCGTGGTTTTGTTGGTTTTCAGCAAATGAAAATATTTCAGCGAGCAAGAAGTTTTTTCTTTAATAGCGTAAAATTTTATCTTAAAATACAAGAACTTTTCGTGGTTCTTGTCAATTTTTGTTGGTTTTCATCTTATGAGCTTCGTTCAGTCAGCGAGATCCTTCTTCTTCAAAGCAAAAAGATTTTATCTTCAAATACAACAACTTTTCGTGGTTTTGTTGATTTTCAGCAAGTGAACATATTTCAGCGAGGGAGAAGTTTTTTCTTCAATAGCGTCAGATTTTATCTTAAAATACAAGAACTTTTCGTGGTTCTTGTCAATTTTTGTTGGTTTTCATCCAATGAACTTATTTCAGTCAGCAAGATCTTTCTTCTTCAAAGCAAAAAGATTTTATCTTCAAATACAAGAACTTTTCGTGGTTTTGTTGATTTCAGCAAATGAACATATTTCAGCGAGCGAGAAGTTTTTTCTTTAAAAGCGTCAGATTTTATCTTAAAATACAAGAACTTTTCGTGGTTCTTGTCAATTTTTGTTGGTTTTCATCTTATGAACTTATTTCAGTCAGCTTGATCTTTCTTCTTCAAAGCAAAAAGATTGTATCTTCAAATACAAGAAATTTTCGTGGTTTTGTTGATTTTCAGCAAATGAACATATTTCAGCGAGCGAGAAGTTTTTTCTTTAATAGCGTCAGATTTTATCCTAAAATACAAGAACTTTTCGTGGTTCTTGTCAATTTTTGTTGGTTTTCATTCAATCAACTTATTTCAGTCAGCTGGATCTTTCTTCTTGAAAGCAAAAAGATTTTATCTTCAAATACAAGAACTTTTCGTGGTTTTGTTGATTTTCAGCAAATGAACATATTTCAGCGAGCTAGAAGTTTTTTCTTTAATAGCGTAAGATTTTATCTTGAAATACAAGAACTTTTCGTGGTTCTTGTCAATTTTTGTTGGTTTTCATCCAATGAACTTATTTCAGTCAGCTAGATCTTTCTTCTTCAAAGCAAAAAGATTTTATCTTCAAATACAAGAACTTTTCGTGGTTTTGTTGATTTTCAGCAAATGAACATATTTCAGCGAGCGAGAAGTTTTTTCTTTAATAGCGTCAGATTTTATCCTAAAATACAAGAACTTTTCGTGGTTCTTGTCAATTTTTGTTGGTTTTCATCCAATCAACTTATTTCAGTCTGCCAGATCTTTCTTCTTGAAAGCAAAAACATTTTATCTTCAAATACAAGAACTTTTCGTGGTTTTGTTGATTTTCAGCAAGTGAACATATTTCAGCGAGCGAGAAGTTTTTTCTTTAATAGCGTCAGATTTTATCCTAAAATACAAGAACTTTTCGTGGTTCTTGTCAATTTTTGTTGGTTTTCATTCAATCAACTTATTTCAGTCAGCTGGATCTTTCTTCTTGAAAGCAAAAAGATTTTATCTTCAAATACAAGAACTTTTCGTGGTTTTGTTGATTTTCAGCAAATGAACATATTTCAGCGAGCTAGAAGTTTTTTCTTTAATAGCGTAAGATTTTATCTTGAAATACAAGAACTTTTCGTGGTTCTTGTCAATTTTTGTTGGTTTTCATCCAATGAACTTATTTCAGTCAGCTAGATCTTTCTTCTTCAAAGCAAAAAGATTTTATCTTCAAATACAAGAACTTTTCGTGGTTTTGTTGATTTTCAGCAAATGAACATATTTCAGCGAGCGAGAAGTTTTTTCTTTAATAGCGTCAGATTTTATCCTAAAATACAAGAACTTTTCGTGGTTCTTGTCAATTTTTGTTGGTTTTCATCCAATCAACTTATTTCAGTCTGCCAGATCTTTCTTCTTGAAAGCAAAAACATTTTATCTTCAAATACAAGAACTTTTCGTGGTTTTGTTGATTTTCAGCAAGTGAACATATTTCAGCGAGGGAGAAGTTTTTTCTTTAATAGCGTCAGATTTTATCTTAAAATACAAGAACATTTCGTGGTTCTTGTCAATTTTTGTTGGTTTTCATCCGATGAACTTATTTCAGTCAGCTAGATCTTTCTTCTTCAAAGCAAAAAGATTTTATCTTCAAATACAAGAACTTTTCGTGGTTTTGTTGATTTTCAGCAAATGAACATATTTCAGCGAGCGAGAAGTTTTTTCTTTAAAAGCTTCAGATTTTATCTTAAAATACAAGAACTTTTCGTGGTTCTTGTCAATTTTTGTTGGTTTTCATCCAATGAACTTATTTCAGTCAGCAAGATCTTCCTTCTTCAAAGCAAAAAGATTTTATCTTCAAATACATGAACTTTTCGTGGTTTTGTTGATTTTCAGCAAATGAACATATTTCAGCGAGCGAGAAGTTTTTTCTTTAAAAGCGTCAGATTTTATCTTAAAATACAAGAACTTTTCGTGGTTCTTGTCAATTTTTGTTGGTTTTCATCCAATGAACTTATTTCAGTCAGCAAGATCTTTCTTCTTCAAAGCAAAAAGATTTAATCTTCAAATAGAAGAACTTTTCGTGGTTTTGTTGATTTTCAGCAAATGAACATATTTCAGCGAGCGAGAAGTTTTTTCTTTAATAGCGTAAGATTTTATCTTAAAATACAAGAACTTTTCGTGGTTCTTGTCAATTTTTGTTGGTTTTCATCTTATGAACTTATTTCAGTCAGCTTGATCTTTCTTCTTCAAAGCAAAAAGATTTTATCTTCAAATACAAGAACTTTTTGTGGTTTTGTTGATTTTCAGCAAATGAACATATTTCAGCGAGGGAGAAGTTTTTTCTTCAATAGCGTCAGATTTTATCCTAAAATACAAGAACTTTTCGTGGTTCTTGTCAATTTTTGTTGGTTTTCATCTTATGAACTTATTTCAGTCAGCTTGATCTTTCTTCTTGAAAGCAAAAACATTTTATCTTCAAATACAAGAACTTTTCGTGGTTTTGTTGATTTTCAGCAAATGAACATATTTCAGCGAGCGAGAAGTTTTTTCTTTAAAAGCGTCAGATTTTATCTTAAAATACAAGAACTTTTCGTGGTTCTTGTCAATTTTTGTTGGTTTTCATCCAATGAACTTATTTCAGTCAGCAAGATCTTTCTTCTTCAAAGCAAAAAGATTTAATCTTCAAATAGAAGAACTTTTCGTGGTTTTGTTGATTTTCAGCAAATGAACATATTTCAGCGAGCGAGAAGTTTTTTCTTTAATAGCGTAAGATTTTATCTTAAAATACAAGAACTTTTCGTGGTTCTTGTCAATTTTTGTTGGTTTTCATCTTATGAACTTATTTCAGTCAGCTTGATCTTTCTTCTTCAAAGCAAAAAGATTTTATCTTCAAATACAAGAACTTTTCGTGGTTTTGTTGATTTTCAGCAAATGAACATATTTCAGCGAGGGAGAAGTTTTTTCTTCAATAGCGTCAGATTTTATCTTAAAATACAAGAACTTTTCGTGGTTCTTGTCAATTTTTGTTGGTTTTCATCCAATGAACTTATTTCAGTCAGCAAGATCTTTCTTCTTCAAAGCAAAAAGATTTTATCTTCAAATACAAGAACTTTTCGTGGTTTTGTTGATTTTCAGCAAATGAACATATTTCAGCGAGCGAGAAGTTTTTTCTTTAATAGCGTCAGATTTTATCCTAAAATACAAGAACTTTTCGTGGTTCTTGTCAATTTTTGTTGGTTTTCATCTTATGAACTTATTTCAGTCAGCTTGATCTTTCTTCTTCAAAGCAAAAAGATTGTATCTTCAAATACAAGAACTTTTCGTGGTTTTGTTGATTTTCAGCAAATGAACATATTTTAGCGAGCGAGAAGTTTTTTCTTTAATAGCGTCAGATTTTATCCTAAAATACAAGAACTTTTCGTGGTTCTTGTCAATTTTTGTTGGTTTATATTCAATCAACTTATTTCAGTCAGCTAGATCTTTCTTCTTGAAAGCAAAAAGATTTTATCTTCAAATACAAGAACTTTTCGTGGTTTTGTTGATTTTCAGCAAATGAACATATTTCAGCGAGCGAGAAGTTTTTTCTTTAATAGCGTAAGAAGTTTTTTCTTTAATAGCGTCAGATTTTATCCTAAAATACAAGAACTTTTCGTGGTTCTTGTCAATTTTTGTTGGTTTTCATTCAATCAACTTATTTCAGTCAGCTAGATCTTTCTTCTTGAAAGCAAAAAGATTTTATCTTCAAATACAAGAACTTTTCGTGGTTTTGTTGATTTTCAGCAAATGAACATATTTCAGCGAGCTAGAAGTTTTTTCTTTAATAGCGTAAGATTTTATCTTAAAATACAAGAACTTTTCGTGGTTCTTGTCAATTTTTGTTGGTTTTCATCCAATGAACTTATTTCAGTCAGCTCGATCTTTCTTCTTCAAAGCAAAAAGATTTTATCTTCAAATACAAGAACTTTTCGTGGTTTTGTTGATTTTCAGCAAATGAACATATTGCAGCGAGCGAGAAGTTTTTTCTTTAATAGCGTCAGATTTTATCCTAAAATACAAGAACTTTTCGTGGTTCTTGTCAATTTTTGTTGGTTTTCATCCAATCAACTTATTTCAGTCAGCCAGATCTTTCTTCTTCAAAGCAAAAAGATTGTATCTTCAAATACAAGAACTTTTCGTGGTTTTGTTGATTTTCAGCAAATGAACATATTTCAGCGAGCAAGAAGTTTTTTCTTTAATAGCGTAAGATTTTATCTTAAAATACAAGATCTTTTCGTGGTTCTTGTCAATTTTTGTTGGTTTTCATCTTATGAGCTTAGTTCAGTCAGCGAGATCCTTCTTCGTCAAAGCAAAAAGATTTTATCTTCAAATACAAGAACTTTTCGTGGTTTTGTTGATTTTCAGCAAGTGAACATATTTCAGCGAGGGAGAAGTTTTTTCTTCAATAGCGTCAGATTTTATCTTAAAATACAAGAACTTTTCGTGGTTCTTGTCAATTTTTGTTGGTTTTCATCCAATGAACTTATTTCAGTCAGCAAGATCTTTCTTCTTCAAAGCAAAAAGATTTTATCTTCAAATACAAGAACTTTTCGTGGTTTTGTTGATTTTCAGCAAGTGAACATATTTCAGCGAGGGAGAAGTTTTTTCTTTAATAGCGTCAGATTTTATCTTAAAATACAAGAACATTTCGTGGTTCTTGTCAATTTTTGTTGGTTTTCATCCGATGAACTTATTTCAGTCAGCTAGATCTTTCTTCTTCAAAGCAAAAAGATTTTATCTTCAAATCCAAGAACTTTTCGTGGTTTTGTTGGTTTTCAGCAAATGAAAATATTTCAGCGAGCAAGAAGTTTTTTCTTTAATAGCGTAAAATTTTATCTTAAAATACAAGAACTTTTCGTGGTTCTTGTCAATTTTTGTTGGTTTTCATCTTATGAGCTTCGTTCAGTCAGCGAGATCCTTCTTCTTCAAAGCAAAAAGATTTTATCTTCAAATACAAGAACTTTTCGTGGTTTTGTTGATTTTCAGCAAATGAACATATTTCAGCGAGCGAGAAGTTTTTTCTTTAAAAGCGTCAGATTTTATCTTAAAATACAAGAACTTTTCGTGGTTCTTGTCAATTTTTGTTGGTTTTCATCTGATGAACTTATTTCAGTCAGCTTGATCTTTCTTCTTCAAAGCAAAAAGATTGTATCTTCAAATACAAGAAATTTTCGTGGTTTTGTTGATTTTCAGCAAATGAACATATTTCAGCGAGCGAGAAGTTTTTTCTTTAATAGCGTCAGATTTTATCCGAAAATACAAGAACTTTTCGTGGTTCTTGTCAATTTTTGTTGGTTTTCATTCAATCAACTTATTTCAGTCAGCTAGATCTTTCTTCTTGAAAGCAAAAAGATTTTATCTTCAAATACAAGAACTTTTCGTGGTTTTGTTGATTTTCAGCAAATGAACATATTTCAGCGAGCTAGAAGTTTTTTCTTTAATAGCGTAAGATTTTATCTTAAAATACAAGAACTTTTCGTGGTTCTTGTCAATTTTTGTTGGTTTTCATCCAATGAACTTATTTCAGTCAGCCAGATCTTTCTTCTTGAAAGCAAAAACATTTTATCTTCAAATACAACAACTTTTCGTGGTTTTGTTGATTTTCAGCAAGTGAACATATTTCAGCGAGGGAGAAGTTTTTTCTTCAATAGCGTCAGATTTTATCTTAAAATACAAGAACTTTTCGTGGTTCTTGTCAATTTTTGTTGGTTTTCATCCAATGAACTTATTTCAGTCAGCAAGATCTTTCTTCTTCAAAGCAAAAAGATTTTATCTTCAAATACAAGAACTTTTCGTGGTTTTGTTGATTTTCAGCAAATGAACATATTTCAGCGAGCGAGAAGTTTTTTCTTTAAAAGCGTCAGATTTTATCTTAAAATACAAGAACTTTTCGTGGTTCTTGTCAATTTTTGTTGGTTTTCATCTTATGAACTTATTTCAGTCAGCTTGATCTTTCTTCTTCAAAGCAAAAAGATTGTATCTTCAAATACAAGAAATTTTCGTGGTTTTGTTGATTTTCAGCAAATGAACATATTTCAGCGAGCGAGAAGTTTTTTCTTTAATAGCGTCAGATTTTATCCTAAAATACAAGAACTTTTCGTGGTTCTTGTCAATTTTTGTTGGTTTTCATTCAATCAACTTATTTCAGTCAGCTAGATCTTTCTTCTTGAAAGCAAAAAGATTTTATCTTCAAATACAAGAACTTTTCGTGGTTTTGTTGATTTTCAGCAAATGAACATATTTCAGCGAGCTAGAAGTTTTTTCTTTAATAGCGTAAGATTTTATCTTGAAATACAAGAACTTTTCGTGGTTCTTGTCAATTTTTGTTGGTTTTCATCCAATGAACTTATTTCAGTCAGCTAGATCTTTCTTCTTCAAAGCAAAAAGATTTTATCTTCAAATACAAGAACTTTTCGTGGTTTTGTTGATTTTCAGCAAATGAACATATTTCAGCGAGCGAGAAGTTTTTTCTTTAATAGCGTCAGATTTTATCCTAAAATACAAGAACTTTTCGTGGTTCTTGTCAATTTTTGTTGGTTTTCATCCAATGAACTTATTTCAGTCTGCCAGATCTTTCTTCTTGAAAGCAAAAACATTTTATCTTCAAATACAAGAACTTTTCGTGGTTTTGTTGATTTTCAGCAAGTGAACATATTTCAGCGAGGGAGAAGTTTTTTCTTTAATAGCGTCAGATTTTATCTTAAAATACAAGAACATTTCGTGGTTCTTGTCAATTTTTGTTGGTTTTCATCCGATGAACTTATTTCAGTCAGCTAGATCTTTCTTCTTCAAAGCAAAAAGATTTTATCTTCAAATACAAGAACTTTTTGTGGTTTTGTTGATTTTCAGCAAATGAACATATTTCAGCGAGCGAGAAGTTTTTTCTTTAAAAGCTTCAGATTTTATCTTAAAATACAAGAACTTTTCGTGGTTCTTGTCAATTTTTGTTGGTTTTCATCCAATGAACTTATTTCAGTCAGCAAGATCTTCCTTCTTCAAAGCAAAAAGATTTTATCTTCAAATACATGAACTTTTCGTGGTTTTGTTGATTTTCAGCAAATGAACATATTTCAGCGAGCGAGAAGTTTTTTCTTTAAAAGCGTCAGATTTTATCTTAAAATACAAGAACTTTTCGTGGTTCTTGTCAATTTTTGTTGGTTTTCATCCAATCAACTTATTTCAGTCAGCAAGATCTTTCTTCTTCAAAGCAAAAAGATTTAATCTTCAAATACAAGAACTTTTCGTGGTTTTGTTGATTTTCAGCAAATGAACATATTTCAGTGAGCGAGAAGTTTTTTCTTTAATTGCGTAAGATTTTATCTTAAAATACAAGAACTTTTCGTGGTTCTTGTCAATTTTTGTTGGTTTTCATCTTATGAACTTATTTCAGTCAGCTTGATCTTTCTTCTTCAAAGCAAAAAGATTTTATCTTCAAATACAAGAACTTTTCGTGGTTTTGTTGATTTTCAGCAAATGAACATATTTCAGCGAGGGAGAAGTTTTTTCTTCAATAGCGTCAGATTTTATCTTAAAATACAAGAACTTTTCGTGGTTCTTTTCAATTTTTGTTGGTTTTCATCCAATGAACTTATTTCAGTCAGCAAGATCTTTCTTCTTCAAAGCAAAAAGATTTTATCTTCAAATACAAGAACTTTTCGTGGTTTTGTTGATTTTCAGCAAATGAACATATTTCAGCGAGCGAGAAGTTTTTTCTTTAATAGCGTCAGATTTTATCCTAAAATACAAGAACTTTTCGTGGTTCTTGTCAATTTTTGTTGGTTTTCATCTTATGAACTTATTTCAGTCAGCTTGATCTTTCTTCTTCAAAGCAAAAAGATTGTATCTTCAAATACAAGAACTTTTCGTGGTTTTGTTGATTTTCAGCAAATGAACATATTTTAGCGAGCGAGAAGTTTTTTCTTTAATAGCGTCAGATTTTATCCTAAAATTCAAGAACTTTTCGTGGTTCTTGTCAATTTTTGTTGGTTTTCATTCAATCAACTTATTTCAGTCAGCTAGATCTTTCTTCTTGAAAGCAAAAAGATTTTATCTTCAAATACAAGAACTTTTCGTGGTTTTGTTGATTTTCAGCAAATGAACATATTTCAGCGAGCGAGAAGTTTTTTCTTTAATAGCGTCAGATTTTATCCTAAAATACAAGAACTTTTCGTGGTTCTTGTCAATTTTTGTTGGTTTTCATCCAATCAACTTATTTCAGTCAGCCAGATCTTTCTTCTTCAAAGCAAAAAGATTGTATCTTCAAATACAAGAACTTTTCGTGGTTTTGTTGATTTTCAGCAAATGAACATATTTCAGCGAGCAAGAAGTTTTTTCTTTAATAGCGTAAGATTTTATCTTAAAATACAAGATCTTTTCGTGGTTCTTGTCAATTTTTGTTGGTTTTCATCTTATGAGCTTAGTTCAGTCAGCGAGATCCTTCTTCGTCAAAGCAAAAAGATTTTATCTTCAAATACAAGAACTTTTCGTGGTTTTGTTGATTTTCAGCAAGTGAACATATTTCAGCGAGGGAGAAGTTTTTTCTTCAATAGCGTCAGATTTTATCTTAAAATACAAGAACTTTTCGTGGTTCTTGTCAATTTTTGTTGGTTTTCATCCAATGAACTTATTTCAGTCAGCAAGATCTTTCTTCTTCAAAGCAAAAAGATTTTATCTTCAAATACAAGAACTTTTCGTGGTTTTGTTGATTTTCAGCAAATGAACATATTTCAGCGAGAGAGAAGTTTTTTCTTTAAAAGCGTCAGATTTTATCTTAAAATACAAGAACTTTTCGTGGTTCTTGTCAATTGTTGTTGGTTTTCATCTTATGAACTTATTTCAGTCAGCTTGATCTTTCTTCTTCAAAGCAAAAAGATTGTATCTTCAAATACAAGAAATTTTCGTGGTTTTGTTGATTTTCAGCAAATGAACATATTTCAGCGAGCGAGAAGTTTTTTCTTTAATAGCGTCAGATTTTATCCTAAAATACAAGAACTTTTCGTGGTTCTTGTCAATTTTTGTTGGTTTTCATTCAATCAACTTATTTCAGTCAGCTAGATCTTTCTTCTTGAAAGCAAAAAGATTTTATCTTCAAATACAAGAACTTTTCGTGGTTTTGTTGATTTTCAGCAAATGAACATATTTCAGCGAGCGAGAAGTTTTTTCTTTAATAGCGTAAGATTTTATCTTGAAATACAAGAACTTTTCGTGGTTCTTGTCAATTTTTGTTGGTTTTCATCCAATGAACTTATTTCAGTCAGCTAGATCTTTCTTCTTCAAAGCAAAAAGATTTTATCTTCAAATACAAGAACTTTTCGTGGTTTTGTTGATTTTCAGCAAATGAACATATTTCAGCGAGCGAGAAGTTTTTTCTTTAATAGCGTCAGATTTTATCCTAAAATACAAGAACTTTTCGTGGTTCTTGTCAATTTTTGTTGGTTTTCATCCAATCAACTTATTTCAGTCAGCCAGATCTTTCTTCTTGAAAGCAAAAACATTTTATCTTCAAATACAACAACTTTTCGTGGTTTTGTTGATTTTCAGCAAGTGAACATATTTCAGCGAGGGAGAAGTTTTTTCTTTAATCGCGTCAGATTTTATCTTAAAATACAAGAACATTTCGTGGTTCTTGTCAATTTTTGTTGGTTTTCATCCGATGAACTTATTTCAGTCAGCTCGATCTTTCTTCTTCAAAGCAAAAAGATTTTATCTTCAAATACAAGAACTTTTCGTGGTTTTGTTGATTTTCAGCAAATGAACATATTTCAGCGAGAGAGAAGTTTTTTCTTTAATAGCGTCAGATTTTATCTTAAAATACAAGAACTTTTCGTGGTTCTTGTCAATTGTTGTTGGTTTTCATCTTATGAACTTATTTCAGTCAGCTTGATCTTTCTTCTTCAAAGCAAAAAGATTGTATCTTCAAATACAAGAAATTTTCGTGGTTTTGTTGATTTTCAGCAAATGAACATATTTCAGCGAGCGAGAAGTTTTTTCTTTAATAGCGTCAGATTTTATCCTAAAATACAAGAACTTTTCGTGGTTCTTGTCAATTTTTGTTGGTTTTCATTCAATCAACTTATTTCAGTCAGCTAGATCTTTCTTCTTGAAAGCAAAAAGATTTTATCTTCAAATACAAGAACTTTTCGTGGTTTTGTTGATTTTCAGCAAATGAACATATTTCAGCGAGCGAGAAGTTTTTTCTTTAATAGCGTAAGATTTTATCTTGAAATACAAGAACTTTTCGTGGTTCTTGTCAATTTTTGTTGGTTTTCATCCAATGAACTTATTTCAGTCAGCTAGATCTTTCTTCTTCAAAGCAAAAAGATTTTATCTTCAAATACAAGAACTTTTCGTGGTTTTGTTGATTTTCAGCAAATGAACATATTTCAGCGAGCGAGAAGTTTTTTCTTTAATAGCGTCAGATTTTATCCTAAAATACAAGAACTTTTCGTGGTTCTTGTCAATTTTTGTTGGTTTTCATCCAATCAACTTATTTCAGTCAGCCAGATCTTTCTTCTTGAAAGCAAAAACATTTTATCTTCAAATACAACAACTTTTCGTGGTTTTGTTGATTTTCAGCAAGTGAACATATTTCAGCGAGGGAGAAGTTTTTTCTTTAATCGCGTCAGATTTTATCTTAAAATACAAGAACATTTCGTGGTTCTTGTCAATTTTTGTTGGTTTTCATCCGATGAACTTATTTCAGTCAGCTCGATCTTTCTTCTTCAAAGCAAAAAGATTTTATCTTCAAATACAAGAACTTTTCGTGGTTTTGTTGATTTTCAGCAAATGAACATATTTCAGCGAGCGAGAAGTTTTTTCTTTAATAGCGTCAGATTTTATCCTAAAATACAAGAACTTTTCGTGGTTCTTGTCAATTTTTGTTGGTTTTCATTCAATCAACTTATTTCAGTCAGCGAGATCTTTCTTCTTGAAAGCAAAAAGATTTTATCTTCAAATACAAGAACTTTTCGTGGTTTTGTTGATTTTCAGCAAATGAACATATTTCAGCGAGCTAGAAGTTTTTTCTTTAATAGCGTAAGATTTTATCTTGAAATACAAGAACTTTTCGTGGTTCTTGTCAATTTTTGTTGTTTTTCATCCAATGAACTTATTTCAGTCAGCTAGATCTTTCTTCTTCAAAGCAAAAAGATTTTATCTTCAAATACAAGAACTTTTCGTGGTTTTGTTGATTTTCAGCAAATGAACATATTTCAGCGAGCGAGAAGTTTTTTCTTTAATAGCGTCAGATTTTATCCTAAAATACAAGAACTTTTCGTGGTTCTTGTCAATTTTTGTTGGTTTTCATCCAATCAACTTATTTCAGTCTGCCAGATCTTTCTTCTTGAAAGCAAAAACATTTTATCTTCAAATACAAGAACTTTTCGTGGTTTTGTTGATTTTCAGCAAGTGAACATATTTCAGCGAGGGAGAAGTTTTTTCTTTAATAGCGTCAGATTTTATCTTAAAATACAAGAACATTTCGTGGTTCTTGTCAATTTTTGTTGGTTTTCATCCGATGAACTTATTTCAGTCAGCTCGATCTTTCTTCTTCAAAGCAAAAAGATTTTATCTTCAAATACAAGAACTTTTCGTGGTTTTGTTGGTTTTCAGCAAATGAACATATTTCAGCGAGCAAGAAGTTTTTTCTTTAATAGCGTAAGATTTTATCTTAAAATACAAGAACTTTTCGTGGTTCTTGTCAATATTTGTTGGTTTTCATCTTATGAGCTTAGTTCAGTCAGCGAGATCCTTCTTCTTCAAAGCAAAAAGATTTTATCTTCAAATACAAGAACTTTTCGTGGTTTTGTTGATTTTCAGCAAATGAACATATTTCAGCGAGGGAGAAGTTTTTTCTTTAAAAGCGTAAGATTTTATCTTAAAATACAAGAACTTTTCGTGGTTCTTGTCAATTTTTGTTGGTTTTCATCCAATGAACTTATTTCAGTCAGCCAGATCTTTCTTCTTGAAAGCAAAAACATTTTATCTTCAAATACAAGAACTTTTCGTGGTTTTGTTGATTTTCAGCAAGTGAACATATTTCAGCGAGGGAGAAGTTTTTTCTTCAATAGCGTCAGATTTTATCTTAAAATACAAGAACTTTTCGTGGTTCTTCTCAATTTTTGTTGGTTTTCATCCAATGAACTTATTTCAGTCAGCAAGATCTTTCTTCTTCAAAGCAAAAAGATTTTATCTTCAAATACAAGAACTTTTCGTGGTTTTGTTGATTTTCAGCAAATGAACATATTTCAGCGAGCGAGAAGTTTTTTCTTTAAAAGCGTCAGATCTTATCTTAAAATACAAGAACTTTTCGTGGTTCTTGTCAATTTTTGTTGGTTTTCATCTTATGAACTTATTTCAGTCAGCTTGATCTTTCTTCTTCAAAGCAAAAAGATTGTATCTTCAAATACAAGAAATTTTCGTGGTTTTGTTGATTTTCAGCAAATGAACATATTTCAGCGAGCGAGAAGTTTTTTCTTTAATAGCGTCAGATTTTATCCTAAAATACAAGAACTTTTCGTGGTTCTTGTCAATTTTTGTTGGTTTTCATCCAATGAACTTATTTCAGTCTGCCAGATCTTTCTTCTTGAAAGCAAAAACATTTTATCTTCAAATACAAGAACTTTTCGTGGTTTTGTTGATTTTCAGCAAGTGAACATATTTCAGCGAGGGAGAAGTTTTTTCTTTAATAGCGTCAGATTTTATCTTAAAATACAAGAACATTTCGTGGTTCTTGTCAATTTTTGTTGGTTTTCATCCGATGAACTTATTTCAGTCAGCTAGATCTTTCTTCTTCAAAGCAAAAAGATTTTATCTTCAAATACAAGAACTTTTCGTGGTTTTGTTGATTTTCAGCAAATGAACATATTTCAGCGAGCGAGAAGTTTTTTCTTTAAAAGCTTCAGATTTTATCTTAAAATACAAGAACTTTTCGTGGTTCTTGTCAATTTTTGTTGGTTTTCATCCAATGAACTTATTTCAGTCAGCAAGATCTTCCTTCTTCAAAGCAAAAAGATTTTATCTTCAAATACATGAACTTTTCGTGGTTTTGTTGATTTTCAGCAAATGAACATATTTCAGCGAGCGAGAAGTTTGTTCTTCAAAAGCGTCAGATTTTATCTTAAAATACAAGAACTTTTCGTGGTTCTTGTCAATTTTTGTTGGTTTTCATCCAATGAACTTATTTCAGTCAGCAAGATCTTTCTTCTTCAAAGCAAAAAGATTTAATCTTCAAATAGAAGAACTTTTCGTGGTTTTGTT
Source organism: Heptranchias perlo (assembly GCF_035084215.1). Classification (NCBI taxonomy): domain Eukaryota; kingdom Metazoa; phylum Chordata; class Chondrichthyes; order Hexanchiformes; family Hexanchidae; genus Heptranchias; species Heptranchias perlo. The sequence goes on along the minus strand of NW_027139866.1, from coordinate 564,723 downwards.
GATTTTCAGCAAATGAACATATTTTAGCGAGCGAGAAGTTTTTTCTTTAATAGCGTCAGATTTTATCCTAAAATACAAGAACTTTTCGTGGTTCTTGTCAATTTTTGTTGGTTTTCATTCAATCAACTTATTTCAGTCAGCTAGATCTTTCTTCTTGAAAGCAAAAAGATTTTATCTTCAAATACAAGAACTTTTCGTGGTTTTGTTGATTTTCAGCAAATGAACATATTTCAGCGAGCGAGAAGTTTTTTCTTTAACAGCGTAAGAAGTTTTTTCTTTAATAGCGTCAGATTTTATCCTAAAATACAAGAACTTTTCGTGGTTCTTGTCAATTTTTGTTGGTTTTCATTCAATCAACTTATTTCAGTCAGCTAGATCTTTCTTCTTGAAAGCAAAAAGATTTTATCTTCAAATACAAGAACTTTTCGTGGTTTTGTTGATTTTCAGCAAATGAACATATTTCAGCGAGCTAGAAGTTTTTTCTTTAATAGCGTAAGATTTTATCTTAAAATACAAGAACTTTTCGTGGTTCTTGTCAATTTTTGTTGGTTTTCATCCAATGAACTTATTTCAGTCAGCTCGATCTTTCTTCTTCAAAGCAAAAAGATTTTATCTTCAAATACAAGAACTTTTCGTGGTTTTGTTGATTTTCAGCAAATGAACATATTTCAGCGAGCGAGAAGTTTTTTCTTTAATAGCGTCAGATTTTATCCTAAAATACAAGAACTTTTCGTGGTTCTTGTCAATTTTTGTTGGTTTTCATCCAATCAACTTATTTCAGTCAGCCAGATCTTCCTCCTTCAAAGCAAAAAGATTTTATCTTCAAATACAAGAACTTTTCGTGGTTTTGTTGATTTTCAGCAAATGAACATATTTCAGCGAGGGAGAAGTTTTTTCTTTAAAAGCGTAAGATTTTATCTTAAAATACAAGAACTTTTCGTGGTTCTTGTCAATTTTTGTTGGTTTTCATCCAATGAACTTATTTCAGTCAGCCAGATCTTTCTTCTTGAAAGCAAAAACATTTTATCTTCAAATACAAGAACTTTTCGTGGTTTTGTTGATTTTCAGCAAGTGAACATATTTCAGCGAGGGAGAAGTTTTTTCTTCAATAGCGTCAGATTTTATCTTAAAATACAAGAACTTTTCGTGGTTCTTCTCAATTTTTGTTGGTTTTCATCCAATGAACTTATTTCAGTCAGCAAGATCTTTCTTCTTCAAAGCAAAAAGATTTTATCTTCAAATACAAGAACTTTTCGTGGTTTTGTTGATTTTCAGCAAATGAACATATTTCAGCGAGCGAGAAGTTTTTTCTTTAAAAGCGTCAGATTTTATCCTAAAATACAAGAACTTTTCGTGGTTCTTGTCAATTTTTGTTGGTTTTCATCTTATGAACTTATTTCAGTCAGCTTGATCTTTCTTCTTCAAAGCAAAAAGATTGTATCTTCAAATACAAGAAATTTTCGTGGTTTTGTTGATTTTCAGCAAATGAACATATTTCAGCGAGCGAGAAGATTTTTCTTTAATAGCGTCAGATTTTATCCTAAAATACAAGAACTTTTCGTGGTTCTTGTCAATTTTTGTTGGTTTTCATCCAATGAACTTATTTCAGTCTGCCAGATCTTTCTTCTTGAAAGCAAAAACATTTTATCTTCAAATACAAGAACTTTTCGTGGTTTTGTTGATTTTCAGCAAGTGAACATATTTCAGCGAGGGAGAAGTTTTTTCTTTAATAGCGTCAGATTTTATCTTAAAATACAAGAACATTTCGTGGTTCTTGTCAATTTTTGTTGGTTTTCATCCGATGAACTTATTTCAGTCAGCTGGATCTTTCTTCTTCAAAGCAAAAAGATTTTATCTTCAAATACAAGAACTTTTCGTGGTTTTGTTGATTTTCAGCAAATGAACAGATTTCAGCGAGCGAGAAGTTTTTTCTTTAAAAGCTTCAGATTTTATCTTAAAATACAAGAACTTTTCGTGGTTCTTGTCAATTTTTGTTGGTTTTCATCCAATGAACTTATTTCAGTCAGCAAGATCTTCCTTCTTCAAAGCAAAAAGATTTTATCTTCAAATACATGAACTTTTCGTGGTTTTGTTGATTTTCAGCAAATGAACATATTTCAGCGAGCGAGAAGTTTTTTCTTTAAAAGCGTCAGATTTTATCTTAAAATACAAGAACTTTTCGTGGTTCTTGTCAATTTTTGTTGGTTTTCATCCAATGAACTTATTTCAGTCAGCAAGATCTTTCTTCTTCAAAGCAAAAAGATTTAATCTTCAAATAGAAGAACTTTTCGTGGTTTTGTTGATTTTCAGCAAATGAACATATTTCAGCGAGCGAGAAGTTTTTTCTTTAATAGCGTCAGATTTTATCCTAAAATACAAGAACTTTTCATGGTTCTTGTCAATTTTTGTTGGTTTTCATCTAATGAACTTATTTCAGTCAGCTAGATCTTTCTTCTTGAAAGCAAAAAGATTTTATCTTCAAATACAAGAACTTTTCGTGGTTTTGTTGATTTTCAGCAAATGAACATATTTCAGCGAGCGAGAAGTTTTTTCTTTCATAGCGTAAGAAGTTTTTTCTTTAATAGCGTCAGATTTTATCCTAAAATACAAGAACTTTTCGTGGTTCTTGTCAATTTTTGTTGGTTTTCATTCAATCAACTTATTTCAGTCAGCTAGATCTTTCTTCTTGAAAGCAAAAAGATTTTATCTTCAAATACAAGAACTTTTCGTGGTTTTGTTGATTTTCAGCAAATGAACATATTTCAGCGAGCTAGAAGTTTTTTCTTTAATAGCGTAAGATTTTATCTTAAAATACAAGAACTTTTCGTGGTTCTTGTCAATTTTTGTTGGTTTTCATCCAATGAACTTATTTCAGTCAGCTCGATCTTTCTTCTTCAAAGCAAAAAGATTTTATCTTCAAATACAAGAACTTTTCGTGGTTTTGTTGATTTTCAGCAAATGAACATATTTCAGCGAGCGAGAAGTTTTTTCTTTAATAGCGTCAGATTTTATCCTAAAATACAAGAACTTTTCGTGGTTCTTGTCAATTTTTGTTGGTTTTCATCCAATCAACTTATTTCAGTCAGCCAGATCTTCCTCCTTCAAAGCAAAAAGATTTTATGTTCAAATACATGAACTTTTCGTGGTTTTGTTGATTTTCAGCAAATGAACATATTTCAGCGAGCGAGAAGTTTTTTCTTTAATAGCGTAAGAAGTTTTTTCTTTAATAGCGTCAGATTTTATCCTAAAATACAAGAACTTTTCGTGGTTCTTGTCAATTTTTGTTGGTTTTCATTCAATCAACTTATTTCAGTCAGCTAGATCTTTCTTCTTGAAAGCAAAAAGATTTTATCTTCAAATACAAGAACTTTTCGTGGTTTTGTTGATTTTCAGCAAATGAACATATTTCAGCGAGCTGGAAGTTTTTTCTTTAATAGCGTAAGATTTTATCTTAAAATACAAGAACTTTTCGTGGTTCTTGTCAATTTTTGTTGGTTTTCATCCAATGAACTTATTTCAGTCAGCTCGATCTTTCTTCTTCAAAGCAAAAAGATTTTATCTTCAAATACAAGAACTTTTCGTGGTTTTGTTGATTTTCAGCAAATGAACATATTTCAGCGAGCGAGAAGTTTTTTCTTTAATAGCGTCAGATTTTATCCTAAAATACAAGAACTTTTCGTGGTTCTTGTCAATTTTTGTTGGTTTTCATCCAATCAACTTATTTCAGTCAGCCAGATCTTTCTTCTTCAAAGCAAAAAGATTGTATCTTCAAATACAAGAACTTTTCGTGGTTTTGTTGATTTTCAGCAAATGAACATATTTCAGCGAGCAAGAAGTTTTTTCTTTAATAGCGTAAGATTTTATCTTAAAATACAAGATCTTTTCGTGGTTCTTGTCAATTTTTGTTGGTTTTCATCTTTTGAGCTTAGTTCAGTCAGCGAGATCCTTCTTCGTCAAAGCAAAAAGATTTTATCTTCAAATACAAGAACTTTTCGTGGTTTTGTTGATTTTCAGCAAGTGAACATATTTCAGCGAGGGAGAAGTTTTTTCTTCAATAGCGTCAGATTTTATCTTAAAATACAAGAACTTTTCGTGGTTCTTGTCAATTTTTGTTGGTTTTCATCCAATGAACTTATTTCAGTCAGCAAGATCTTTCTTCTTCAAAGCAAAAAGATTTTATCTTCAAATACAAGAACTTTTCGTGGTTTTGTTGATTTTCAGCAAATGAACATATTTCAGCGAGCGAGAAGTTTTTTCTTTAAAAGCGTCAGATTTTATCTTAAAATACAAGAACTTTTCGTGGTTCTTGTCAATTTTTGTTGGTTTTCATCTTATGAACTTATTTCAGTCAGCTTGATCTTTCTTCTTGAAAGCAAAAAGATTGTATCTTCAAATACAAGAAATTTTCGTGGTTTTGTTGATTTTCAGCAAATGAACATATTTCAGCGAGCGAGAAGTTTTTTCTTTAATAGCGTCAGATTTTATCCTAAAATACAAGAACTTTTCGTGGTTCTTGTCAATTTTTGTTGGTTTTCATTCAATCAACTTATTTCAGTCAGCTAGATCTTTCTTCTTGAAAGCAAAAAGATTTTATCTTCAAATACAAGAACTTTTCGTGGTTTTGTTGATTTTCAGCAAATGAACATATTTCAGCGAGCGAGAAGTTTTTTCTTTAATAGCGTAAGATTTTATCTTGAAATACAAGAACTTTTCGTGGTTCTTGTCAATTTTTGTTGGTTTTCATCCAATGAACTTATTTCAGTCAGCTAGATCTTTCTTCTTCAAAGCAAAAAGATTTTATCTTCAAATACAAGAACTTTTCGTGGTTTTGTTGATTTTCAGCAAATGAACATATTTCAGCGAGCGAGAAGTTTTTTCTTTAATAGCGTCAGATTTTATCCTAAAATACAAGAACTTTTCGTGGTTCTTGTCAATTTTTGTTGGTTTTCATCCAATCAACTTATTTCAGTCAGCTAGATCTTTCTTCTTGAAAGCAAAAACATTTTATCTTCAAATACAAGAACTTTTCGTGGTTTTGTTGATTTTCAGCAAGTGAACATATTTCAGCGAGGGAGAAGTTTTTTCTTTAACAGCGTCAGATTTTATCTTAAAATACAAGAACATTTCGTGGTTCTTGTCAATTTTTGTTGGTTTTCATCCGATGAACTTATTTCAGTCAGCTAGATCTTTCTTCTTCAAAGCAAAAAGATTTTATCTTCAAATACAAGAACTTTTTGTGGTTTTGTTGGTTTTCAGCAAATGAACATATTTCAGCGAGCAAGAAGTTTTTTCTTTCATAGCGTAAGATTTTATCTTAAAATACAAGAACTTTTCGTGGTTCTTGTCAATTTTTGTTGGTTTTCATCTTATGAGCTTATTCAGTCAGCGAGATCCTTCTTCTTCAAAGCAAAAAGACTTTATCTTCAAATACAAGAACTTTTCGTGGTTTTGTTGATTTTCAGCAAATGAACATATTTCAGCGAGCGAGAAGTTTTTTCTTTAAAAGCTTCAGATTTTATCTTAAAATACAAGAACTTTTCGTGGTTCTTGTCAATTTTTGTTGGTTTTCATCCAATGAACTTATTTCAGTCAGCAAGATCTTCCTTCTTCAAAGCAAAAAGATTTTATCTTCAAATACATGAACTTTTCGTGGTTTTGTTGATTTTCAGCAAATGAACATATTTCAGCGAGCGAGAAGTTTTTTCTTTAAAAGCGTCAGATTTTATCTTAAAATACAAGAACTTTTCGTGGTTCTTGTCAATTTTTGTTGGTTTTCATCCAATGAACTTATTTCAGTCAGCAAGATCTTTCTTCTTCAAAGCAAAAAGATTTTATCTTCAAATACAAGAACTTTTCGTGGTTTTGTTGATTTTCAGCAAATGAACATATTTCAGCGAGCGAGAAGTTTTTTCTTTAATAGCGTCAGATTTTATACTAAAATACAAGAACTTTTCGTGGTTCTTGTCAATTTTTGTTGGTTTTCATTCAATCAACTTATTTCAGTCAGCTAGATCTTTCTTCTTCAAAGCAAAAAGATTTTATCTTCAAATACAAGAACTTTTCGTGGTTTTGTTGATTTTCAGCAAATGAACATATTTCAGCGAGCGAGAAGTTTTTTCTTTAATAGCGTCAGATTTTATCCTAAAATACAAGAACTTTTCGTGGTTCTTGTCATTTTTGTTGGTTTTCATCCAATCAACTTATTTCAGTCTGCCAGATCTTTCTTCTTGAAAGCAAAAACATTTTATCTTCAAATAGAAGAACTTTTCGTGGTTTTGTTGGTTTTCAGCAAATGAACATATTTCAGCGAGCGAGAAGTTTTTTCTTTAATAGCGTCAGATTTTATCCTAAAATACAAGAACTTTTCGTGGTTCTTGTCAATTCTTGTTGGTTTTCATCCAATCAACTTATTTCAGTCAGCCAGATCTTCCTCCTTCAAAGCAAAAAGATTTTATGTTCAAATACATGAACTTTTCGTGGTTTTGTTGATTTTCAGCAAATGAACATATTTCAGCGAGCGAGAAGTTTTTTCTTTAATAGCGTAAGAAGTTTTTTCTTTAATAGCGTCAGATTTTATCCTAAAATACAAGAACTTTTCGTGGTTCTTGTCAATTTATGTTGGTTTTCATTCAATCAACTTATTTCAGTCTACTAGATCTTTCTTCTTGAAAGCAAAAAGATTTTATCTTCAAATACAAGAACTTTTCGTGGTTTTGTTGATTTTCAGCAAATGAACATATTTCAGCGAGCGAGAAGTTTTTTCTTTAATAGCGTAAGATTTTATCTTGAAATACAAGAACTTTTCGTGGTTCTTGTCAATTTTTGTTGGTTTTCATCCAATGAACTTATTTCAGTCAGCTAGATCTTTCTTCTTCAAAGCAAAAAGATTTTATCTTCAAATACAAGAACTTTTCGTGGTTTTGTTGATTTTCAGCAAATGAACATATTTCAGCGAGCGAGAAGTTTTTTCTTTAATAGCGTCAGATTTTATCCTAAAATACAAGAACTTTTCGTGGTTCTTGTCAATTTTTGTTGGTTTTCATCCAATCAACTTATTTCAGTCAGCTAGATCTTTCTTCTTGAAAGCAAAAACATTTTATCTTCAAATACAAGAACTTTTCGTGGTTTTGTTGATTTTCAGCAAATGAACATATTTCAGCGAGCGAGAAGTTTTTTCTTTAAAAGCTTCAGATTTTATCTTAAAATACAAGAACTTTTCGTGGTTCTTGTCAATTTTTGTTGGTTTTCATCCAATGAACTTATTTCAGTCAGCAAGATCTTCCTTCTTCAAAGCAAAAAGATTTTATCTTCAAATACATGAACTTTTCGTGGTTTTGTTGATTTTCAGCAAATGAACATATTTCAGCGAGCGAGAAGTTTTTTCTTTAAAAGCGTCAGATTTTATCTTAAAATACAAGAACTTTTCGTGGTTCTTGTCAATTTTTGTTGGTTTTCATCCAATGAACTTATTTCAGTCAGCAAGATCTTTCTTCTTCAAAGCAAAAAGATTTTATCTTCAAATACAAGAACTTTTCGTGGTTTTGTTGATTTTCAGCAAATGAACATATTTCAGCGAGCGAGAAGTTTTTTCTTTAATAGCGTCAGATTTTATCCTAAAATACAAGAACTTTTCGTGGTTCTTGTCAATTTTTGTTGGTTTTCATTCAATCAACTTATTTCAGTCAGCTAGATCTTTCTTCTTCAAAGCAAAAAGATTTTATCTTCAAATACAAGAACTTTTCGTGGTTTTGTTGATTTTCAGCAAATGAACATATTTCAGCGAGCGAGAAGTTTTTTCTTTAATAGCGTCAGATTTTATCCTAAAATACAAGAACTTTTCGTGGTTCTTGTCAATTTTTGTTGGTTTTCATCCAATCAACTTATTTCAGTCTGCCAGATCTTTCTTCTTGAAAGCAAAAACATTTTATCTACAAATCGAAGAACTTTTCGTGGTTTTGTTGATTTTCAGCAAGTGAACATATTTCAGCGAGGGAGAAGTTTTTTCTTTAATAGCGTCAGATTTTATCTTAAAATACAAGAACATTTCGTGGTTCTTGTCAATTTTTGTTGGTTTTCATCCGATGAACTTATTTCAGTCAGCTAGATCTTTCTTCTTCAAAGCAAAAAGATTTTATCTTCAAATACAAGAACTTTTCGTGGTTTTGTTGGTTTTCAGCAAATGAACATATTTCAGCAAGCAAGAAGTTTTTTCTTTAATAGCGTAAGATTTTATCTTAAAATACAAGAACTTTTCGTGGTTCTTGTCAATTTTTGTTGGTTTTCATCTTATGAGCTTAGTTCAGTCAGCGAGATCCTTCTTCTTCAAAGCAAAAAGATTTTATCTTCAAATACAAGAACTTTTCGTGGTTTTGTTGATTTTCAGCAAATGAACATATTTCAGCGAGCGAGAAGTTTTTTCTTTAAAAGCTTCAGATTTTATCTTAAAATACAAGAACTTTTCGTGGTTCTTGTCAATTTTTGTTGGTTTTCATCCAATGAACTTATTTCAGTCAGCAAGATCTTTCTTCTTCAAAGCAAAAAGATTTTATCTTCAAATACATGAACTTTTCGTGGTTTTGTTGATTTTCAGCAAATGAACATATTTCAGCGAGCGAGAAGTTTTTTCTTTAAAAGCGTCAGATTTTATCTTAAAATACAAGAACTTTTCGTGGTTCTTGTCAATTTTTGTTGGTTTTCATCCAATGAACTTATTTCAGTCAGCAAGATCTTTCTTCTTCAAAGCAAAAAGATTTAATCTTCAAATAGAAGAACTTTTCGTGGTTTTGTTGATTTTCAGCAAATGAACATATTTCAGCGAGGGAGAAGTTTTTTCTTCAATAGCGTCAGATTTTATCTTAAAATACAAGAACTTTTCGTGGTTCTTGTCAATTTTTGTTGGTTTTCATCCAATGAACTTATTTCAGTCAGCAAGATCTTTCTTCTTCAAAGCAAAAAGATTTTATCTTCAAATACAAGAACTTTTCGTGGTTTTGTTGATTTTCAGCAAATGAACATATTTCAGCGAGCTCGAAGTTTTTTCTTTAATAGCGTCAGATTTTATCCTAAAATACAAGAACTTTTCGTGGTTCTTGTCAATTTTTGTTGGTTTTCATCTTATGAACTTATTTCAGTCAGCTTGATCTTTCTTCTTCAAAGCAAAAAGATTGTATCTTCAAATACAAGAACTTTTCGTGGTTTTGTTGATTTTCAGCAAATGAACATATTTCAGCGAGCGAGAAGTTTTTTCTTTAAAAGCTTCAGATTTTATCTTAAAATACAAGAACTTTTCGTGGTTCTTGTCAATTTTTGTTGGTTTTCATCCAATGAACTTATTTCAGTCAGCAAGATCTTTCTTCTTCAAAGCAAAAAGATTTTATCTTCAAATACATGAACTTTTCGTGGTTTTGTTGATTTTCAGCAAATGAACATATTTCAGCGAGCGAGAAGTTTTTTCTTTAAAAGCGTCAGATTTTATCTTAAAATACAAGAACTTTTCGTGGTTCTTGTCAATTTTTGTTGGTTTTCATCCAATGAACTTACTTCAGTCAGCAAGATCTTTCTTCTTCAAAGCAAAAAGATTTAATCTTCAAATAGAAGAACTTTTCGTGGTTTTGTTGATTTTCAGCAAATGAACATATTTCAGCGAGGGAGAAGTTTTTTCTTCAATAGCGTCAGATTTTATCTTAAAATACAAGAACTTTTCGTGGTTCTTGTCAATTTTTGTTGGTTTTCATCCAATGAACTTATTTCAGTCAGCAAGATCTTTCTTCTTCAAAGCAAAAAGATTTTATCTTCAAATACAAGAACTTTTCGTGGTTTTGTTGATTTTCAGCAAATGAACATATTTCAGCGAGCTCGAAGTTTTTTCTTTAATAGCGTCAGATTTTATCCTAAAATACAAGAACTTTTCGTGGTTCTTGTCAATTTTTGTTGGTTTTCATCTTATGAAATTATTTCAGTCAGCTTGATCTTTCTTCTTCAAAGCAAAAAGATTGTATCTTCAAATACAAGAACTTTTCGTGGTTTTGTTGATTTTCAGCAAATGAACATATTTTAGCGAGCGAGAAGTTTTTTCTTTAATAGCGTCAGATTTTATCCTAAAATACAAGAACTTTTCGTGGTTCTTGTCAATTTTTGTTGGTTTTCATTCAATCAACTTATTTCAGTCAGCTAGATCTTTCTTCTTGAAAGCAAAAAGATTTTATCTTCAAATACAAGAACTTTTCGTGGTTTTGTTGATTTTCAGCAAATGAACATATTTCAGCGAGCTAGAAGTTTTTTCTTTAATAGCGTAAGAAGTTTTTTCTTTAATAGCGTCAGATTTTATCCTAAAATACAAGAACTTTTCGTGGTTCTTGTCAATTTTTGTTGGTTTTCATTCAATCAACTTATTTCAGTCAGCTAGATCTTTCTTCTTGAAAGCAAAAAGATTTTATCTTCAAATACAAGAACTTTTCGTTGTTTTGTTGATTTTCAGCAAATGAACATATTTCAGCGAGCTAGAAGTTTTTTCTTTAATAGCGTAAGATTTTATCTTAAAATACAAGAACTTTTCGTGGTTCTTGTCAATTTTTGTTGGTTTTCATCCAATGAACTTATTTCAGTCAGCTCGATCTTTCTTCTTCAAAGCAAAAAGATTTTATCTTCAAATACAAGAACTTTTCGTGGTTTTGTTGATTTTCAGCAAATGAACATATTTCAGCGAGCGAGAAGTTTTTTCTTTAATAGCGTCAGATTTTATCCTACAATACAAGAACTTTTCGTGGTTCTTGTCAATTTTTGTTGGTTTTCATCCAATCAACTTATTTCAGTCAGCCAGATCTTTCTTCTTCAAAGCAAAAAGATTGTATCTTCAAATACAAGAACTTTTCGTGGTTTTGTTGATTTTCAGCAAATGAACATATTTCAGCGAGCAAGAAGTTTTTTCTTTAATAGCGTAAGATTTTATCTTAAAATACAAGATCTTTTCGTGGTTCTTGTCAATTTTTGTTGGTTTTCATCTTATGAGCTCAGTTCAGTCAGCGAGATCCTTCTTCGTCAAAGCAAAAAGATTTTATCTTCAAATACAAGAACTTTTCGTGGTTTTGTTGATTTTCAGCAAATGAACATATTTCAGCGAGCGAGAAGTTTTTTCGTTAAAAGCGTCAGATTTTATCTTAAAATACAAGAACTTTTCGTGGTTCTTGTCAATTTTTGTTGGTTTTCATCCAATGAACTTATTTCAGTCAGCAAGATCTTCCTCCTTCAAAGCAAAAAGATTTTATGTTCAAATACATGAACTTTTCGTGGTTTTGTTGATTTTCAGCAAATGAACATATTTCAGCGAGCGAGAAGTTTTTTCTTTAAAAGCGTCAGATTTTATCTTAAAATACAAGAACTTTTCGTGGTTCTTGTCAATTTTTGTTGGTTTTCATCCAATCAACTTATTTCAGTCAGCAAGATCTTTCTTCTTCAAAGCAAAAAGATTTAATCTTCAAATACAAGAACTTTTCGTGGTTTTGTTGATTTTCAGCAAATGAACATATTTCAGCGAGGGAGAAGTTTTTTCTTCAATAGCGTCAGATTTTATCTTAAAATACAAGAACTTTTCGTGGTTCTTGTCAATTTTTGTTGGTTTTCATCCAATGAACTTATTTCAGTCAGCAAGATCTTTCTTCTTCAAAGCAAAAAGATTTTATCTTCAAATACAAGAACTTTTCGTGGTTTTGTTGATTTTCAGCAAATGAACATATTTCAGCGAGGGAGAAGTTTTTTCTTCAATAGCGTCAGATTTTATCTTAAAATACAAGAACTTTTCGTGGTTCTTGTCAATTTTTGTTGGTTTTCATCCAATGAACTTATTTCAGTCAGCAAGATCTTTCTTCTTCAAAGCAAAAAGATTTTATCTTCAAATACAACAACTTTTCGTGGTTTTGTTGATTTTCAGCAAATGAACATATTTCAGCGAGCGAGAAGTTTTTTCTTTAAAAGCTTCAGATTTTATCTTAAAATACAAGAACTTTTCGTGGTTCTTGTCAATTTTTGTTGGTTTTCATCCAATGAACTTATTTCAGTCAGCAAGATCTTTCTTCTTCAAAGCAAAAAGATTTTATCTTCAAATACATGAACTTTTCGTGGTTTTGTTGATTTTCAGCAAATGAACATATTTCAGCGAGCGAGAAGTTTTTTCTTTAAAAGCGTCAGATTTTATCTTAAAATACAAGAACTTTTCGTGGTTCTTGTCAATTTTTGTTGGTTTTCATCCAATGAACTTACTTCAGTCAGCAAGATCTTTCTTCTTCAAAGCAAAAAGATTTAATCTTCAAATAGAAGAACTTTTCGTGGTTTTGTTGATTTTCAGCAAATGAACATATTTCAGCGAGGGAGAAGTTTTTTCTTCAATAGCGTCAGATTTTATCTTAAAATACAAGAACTTTTCGTGGTTCTTGTCTATTTTTGTTGGTTTTCATCCAATGAACTTATTTCAGTCAGCAAGATCTTTCTTCTTCAAAGCAAAAAGATTTTATCTTCAAATACAAGAACTTTTCGTGGTTTTGTTGATTTTCAGCAAATGAACATATTTCAGCGAGCTCGAAGTTTTTTCTTTAATAGCGTCAGATTTTATCCTAAAATACAAGAACTTTTCGTGGTTCTTGTCAATTTTTGTTGGTTTTCATCTTATGAACTTATTTCAGTCAGCTTGATCTTTCTTCTTCAAAGCAAAAAGATTGTATCTTCAAATACAAGAACTTTTCGTGGTTTTGTTGATTTTCAGCAAATGAACATATTTTAGCGAGCGAGAAGTTTTTTCTTTAGTAGCGTCAGATTTTATCCTAAAATACAAGAACTTTTCGTGGTTCTTGTCAATTTTTGTTGGTTTTCATTCAATCAACTTATTTCAGTCAGCTAGATCTTTCTTCTTGAAAGCAAAAAGAATTTATCTTCAAATACAAGAACTTTTCGTGGTTTTGTTGATTTTCAGCAAATGAACATATTTCAGCGAGCTAGAAGTTTTTTCTTTAATAGCGAAAGAAGTTTTTTCTTTAATAGCGTCAGATTTTATCCTAAAATACAAGAACTTTTCGTGGTTCTTGTCAATTTTTGTTGGTTTTCATTCAATCAACTTATTTCAGTCAGCTAGATCTTTCTTCTTGAAAGCAAAAAGATTTTATCTTCAAATACAAGAACTTTTCGTTGTTTTGTTGATTTTCAGCAAATGAACATATTTCAGCGAGCTAGAAGTTTTTTCTTTAATAGCGTAAGATTTTATCTTAAAATACAAGAACTTTTCGTGGTTCTTGTCAATTTTTGTTGGTTTTCATCCAATGAACTTATTTCAGTCAGCTCGATCTTTCTTCTTCAAAGCAAAAAGATTTTATCTTCAAATACAAGAACTTTTCGTGGTTTTGTTGATTTTCAGCAAATGAACATATTTCAGCGAGCGAGAAGTTTTTTCTTTAATAGCGTCAGATTTTATCCTACAATACAAGAACTTTTCGTGGTTCTTGTCAATTTTTGTTGGTTTTCATCCAATCAACTTATTTCAGTCAGCCAGATCTTTCTTCTTCAAAGCAAAAAGATTGTATCTTCAAATACAAGAACTTTTCGTGGTTTTGTTGATTTTCAGCAAATGAACATATTTCAGCGAGCAAGAAGTTTTTTCTTTAATAGCGTAAGATTTTATCTTAAAATACAAGATCTTTTCGTGGTTCTTGTCAATTTTTGTTGGTTTTCATCTTATGAGCTCAGTTCAGTCAGCGAGATCCTTCTTCGTCAAAGCAAAAAGATTTTATCTTCAAATACAAGAACTTTTCGTGGTTTTGTTGATTTTCAGCAAATGAACATATTTCAGCGAGCGAGAAGTTTTTTCGTTAAAAGCGTCAGATTTTATCTTAAAATACAAGAACTTTTCGTGGTTCTTGTCAATTTTTGTTGGTTTTCATCCAATGAACTTATTTCAGTCAGCAAGATCTTCCTCCTTCAAAGCAAAAAGATTTTATGTTCAAATACATGAACTTTTCGTGGTTTTGTTGATTTTCAGCAAATGAACATATTTCAGCGAGCGAGAAGTTTTTTCTTTAAAAGCGTCAGATTTTATCTTAAAATACAAGAACTTTTCGTGGTTCTTGTCAATTTTTGTTGGTTTTCATCCAATGAACTTATTTCAGTCAGCAAGATCTTTCTTCTTCAAAGCAAAAAGATTTTATCTTCAAATACAAGAACTTTTCGTGGTTTTGTTGATTTTCAGCAAATGAACATATTTCAGCGAGCGAGAAGTTTTTTCTTTAATAGCGTCAGATTTTATCCTAAAATACAAGAACTTTTCGTGGTTCTTGTCAATTTTTGTTGGTTTTCATCTTATGAACTTATTTCAGTCAGCTTGATCTTTCTTCTTCAAAGCAAAAAGATTGTATCTTCAAATACAAGAACTTTTTGTGGTTTTGTTGATTTTCAGCAAATGAACATATTTTAGCGAGCGAGAAGTTTTTTCTTTAATAGCGTCAGATTTTATCCTAAAATACAAGAACTTTTCGTGGTTCTTGTCAATTTTTGTTGGTTTTCATCTTATGAGCTTAGTTCAGTCAGCGAGATCCTTCTTCTTCAAAGCAAAAAGATTTTATCTTCAAATACAAGAACTTTTCGTGGTTTTGTTGATTTTCAGCAAATGAACATATTTCAGCGAGCGAGAAGTTTTTTCTTTAAAAGCGTCAGATTTTATCTTAAAATACAAGAACTTTTCGTGGTTCTTGTCGATTTTTGTTGGTTTTCATCATATGAACTTATTTCAGTCAGCTTGATCTTTCTTCTTCAAAGCAAAAAGATTGTATCTTCAAATACAAGAAATTTTCGTGGTTTTGTTGATTTTCAGCAAATGAACATATTTCAGCGAGCGAGAAGTTTTTTCTTTAATAGCGTTGATTTTATCCTAAAATACAAGAACTTTTCGTGGTTCTTGTCAATTTTTGTTGGTTTTCATTCAATCAACTTATTTCAGTCAGCTCGATCTTTCTTCTTGAAAGCAAAAAGATTTTATCTTCAAATACAAGAACTTTTCGTGGTTTTGTTGATTTTCAGCAAATGAACATATTTCAGCGAGCGAGAAGTTTTTTCTTTAATAGCGTAAGATTTTATCTTAAAATACAAGAACTTTTCGTGGTTCTTGTCAATTTTTGTTGGTTTTCATCCAATGAACTTATTTCAGTCAGCTAGATCTTTCTTCTTCAAAGCAAAAAGATTTTATCTTCAAATACAAGAACTTTTCGTGGTTTCGTTGATTTTCAGCAAGTGAACATATTTCAGCGAGGGAGAAGTTTTTTCTTTAATAGCGTCAGATTTTATCTTAAAATACAAGAACATTTCGTGGTTCTTGTCAATTTTTGTTGGTTTTCATCCAATGAACTTATTTCAGTCAGCTGGATCTTTCTTCTTCAAAGCAAAAAGATTTTATCTTCAAATACAAGAACTTTTCGTGGTTTTGTTGATTTTCAGCAAATGAACATATTTCAGCGAGCAAGAAGTTTTTTCTTTAATAGCGTAAGATTTTATCTTAAAATACAAGAACTTTTCGTGGTTCTTGTCAATTTTTGTTGGTTTTCATCTTATGAGCTTATTTCAGTCAGCGAGATCCTTCTTCATCAAAGCAAAAAGATTTTATCTTCAAATACAAGAACTTTTCGTGGTTTTGTTGATTTTCAGCAAATGAACATATTTCAGCGAGCGAGAAGTTTTTTCTTTGAAAGCGTCAGATTTTATCTTAAAATACAAGAACTTTTCGTGGTTCTTGTCGATTTTTGTTGGTTTTCATCTTATGAACTTATTTCAGTCAGCTTGATCTTTCTTCTTCAAAGCAAAAAGATTGTATCTTCAAATACAAGAACTTTTCGTGGTTTTGTTGATTTTCAGCAAATGAACATATTTTAGTGAGCGAGAAGTTTTTTCTTTAATAGCGTCAGATTTTATCCTAAAATACAAGAACTTTTCGTGGTTCTTGTCAATTTTTGTAGGTTTTCATTCAATCAACTTATTTCAGTCAGCTAGATCTTTCTTCTTGAAAGCAAAAAGATTTTATCTTCAAATACAAGAACTTTTCGTGGTTTTGTTGATTTTCAGCAAATGAACATATTTCAGCGAGCTAGAAGTTTTTTCTTTGATAGCGTAAGAAGTTTTTTCTTTAATAGCGTCAGATTTTATCCTAAAATACAAGAACTTTTCGTGGTTCTTGTCAATTTTTGTTGGTTTTCATTCAATCAACTTATTTCAGTCAGCTAGATCTTTCTTCTTGAAAGCAAAAAGATTTTATCTTCAAATACAAGAACTTTTCGTTGTTTTGTTGATTTTCAGCAAATGAACATATTTCAGCGAGCTAGAAGTTTTTTCTTTAATAGCGTAAGATTTTATCTTAAAATACAAGAACTTTTCGTGGTTCTTGTCAATTTTTGTTGGTTTTCATCCAATGAACTTATTTCAGTCAGCTCGATCTTTCTTCTTCAAAGCAAAAAGATTTTATCTTCAAATACAAGAACTTTTCGTGGTTTTGTTGATTTTCAGCAAATGAACATATTTCAGCGAGCGAGAAGTTTTTTCTTTAATAGCGTCAGATTTTATCCTAAAATACAAGAACTTTTCGTGGTTCTTGTCAATTTTTGTTGGTTTTCATCCAATCAACTTATTTCAGTCAGCCAGATCTTTCTTCTTCAAAGCAAAAAGATTGTATCTTCAAATACAAGAACTTTTCGTGGTTTTGTTGATTTTCAGCAAATGAACATATTTCAGCGAGCAAGAAGTTTTTTCTTTAATAGCGCAAGATTTTATCTTAAAATACAAGATCTTTTCGTGGTTCTTGTCAATTTTTGTTGGTTTTCATCTTATGAGCTCAGTTCATTCAGCGAGATCCTTCTTCGTCAAAGCAAAAAGATTTTATCTTCAAATACAAGAACTTTTCGTGGTTTTGTTGATTTTCAGCAAATGAACATATTTCAGCGAGCGAGAAGTTTTTTCGTTAAAAGCGTCAGATTTTATCTTAAAATACAAGAACTTTTCGTGGTTCTTGTCAATTTTTGTTGGTTTTCATCCAATGAACTTATTTCAGTCAGCAAGATCTTCCTCCTTCAAAGCAAAAAGATTTTATGTTCAAATACATGAACTTTTCGTGGTTTTGTTGATTTTCAGCAAATGAACATATTTCAGCGAGCGAGAAGTTTTTTCTTTAAAAGCGTCAGATTTTATCTTAAAATACAAGAACTTTTCGTGGTTCTTGTCAATTTTTGTTGGTTTTCATCCAATCAACTTATTTCAGTCAGCAAGATCTTTCTTCTTCAAAGCAAAAAGATTTAATCTTCAAATACAAGAACTTTTCGTGGTTTTGTTGATTTTCAGCAAATGAACATATTTCAGCGAGGGAGAAGTTTTTTCTTCAATAGCGTCAGATTTTATCTTAAAATACAAGAACTTTTCGTGGTTCTTGTCAATTTTTGTTGGTTTTCATCCAATGAACTTATTTCAGTCAGCAAGATCTTTCTTCTTCAAAGCAAAAAGATTTTATCTTCAAATACAAGAACTTTTCGTGGTTTTGTTGATTTTCAGCAAATGAACATATTTCAGCGAGCGAGAAGTTTTTTCTTTAATAGCGTCAGATTTTATCCTAAAATACAAGAACTTTTCGTGGTTCTTGTCAATTTTTGTTGGTTTTCATCTTATGAACTTATTTCAGTCAGCTTGATCTTTCTTCTTCAAAGCAAAAAGATTGTATCTTCAAATACAAGAACTTTTCGTGGTTTTGTTGATTTTCAGCAAATGAACATATTTTAGCGAGCGAGAAGTTTTTTCTTTAATAGCGTCAGATTTTATCCTAAAATACAAGAACTTTTCGTGGTTCTTGTCAATTTTTGTTGGTTTTCATTCAATCAACTTATTTCAGTCAGCCAGATCTTTCTTCTTGAAAGCAAAAAGATTTTATCTTCAAATACAAGAACTTTTCGTGGTTTTGTTGATTTTCAGCAAATGAACATATTTCAGCGAGCGAGAAGTTTTTTCTTTAATAGCGTCAGATTTTATCCTACAATACAAGAACTTTTCGTGGTTCTTGTCAATTTTTGTTGGTTTTCATCCAATCAACTTATTTCAGTCAGCCAGATCTTTCTTCTTCAAAGCAAAAAGATTGTATCTTCAAATACAAGAACTTTTCGTGGTTTTGTTGATTTTCAGCAAATGAACATATTTCAGCGAGCAAGAAGTTTTTTCTTTAATAGCGTAAGATTTTATCTTAAAATACAAGATCTTTTCGTGGTTCTTGTCAATTTTTGTTGGTTTTCATCTTATGAGCTCAGTTCAGTCAGCGAGATCCTTCTTCGTCAAAGCAAAAAGATTTTATCTTCAAATACAAGAACTTTTCGTGGTTTTGTTGATTTTCAGCAAATGAACATATTTCAGCGAGCGAGAAGTTTTTTCGTTAAAAGCGTCAGATTTTATCTTAAAATACAAGAACTTTTCGTGGTTCTTGTCAATTTTTGTTGGTTTTCATCCAATGAACTTATTTCAGTCAGCAAGATCTTCCTCCTTCAAAGCAAAAAGATTTTATGTTCAAATACATGAACTTTTCGTGGTTTTGTTGATTTTCAGCAAATGAACATATTTCAGCGAGCGAGAAGTTTTTTCTTTAAAAGCGTCAGATTTTATCTTAAAATACAAGAACTTTTCGTGGTTCTTGTCAATTTTTGTTGGTTTTCATCCAATCAACTTATTTCAGTCAGCAAGATCTTTCTTCTTCAAAGCAAAAAGATTTAATCTTCAAATACAAGAACTTTTCGTGGTTTTGTTGATTTTCAGCAAATGAACATATTTCAGCGAGGGAGAAGTTTTTTCTTCAATAGCGTCAGATTTTATCTTAAAATACAAGAACTTTTCGTGGTTCTTGTCAATTTTTGTTGGTTTTCATCCAATGAACTTATTTCAGTCAGCAAGATCTTTCTTCTTCAAAGCAAAAAGATTTTATCTTCAAATACAAGAACTTTTCGTGGTTTTGTTGATTTTCAGCAAATGAACATATTTCAGCGAGCGAGAAGTTTTTTCTTTAATAGCGTCAGATTTTATCCTAAAATACAAGAACTTTTCGTGGTTCTTGTCAATTTTTGTTGGTTTTCATCTTATGAACTTATTTCAGTCAGCTTGATCTTTCTTCTTCAAAGCAAAAAGATTGTATCTTCAAATACAAGAACTTTTCGTGGTTTTGTTGATTTTCAGCAAATGAACATATTTTAGCGAGCGAGAAGTTTTTTCTTTAATAGCGTCAGATTTTATCCTAAAATACAAGAACTTTTCGTGGTTCTTGTCAATTTTTGTTGGTTTTCATCTTATGAGCTTAGTTCAGTCAGCGAGATCCTTCTTCTTCAAAGCAAAAAGATTTTATCTTCAAATACAAGAACTTTTCGTGGTTTTGTTGATTTTCAGCAAATGAACATATTTCAGCGAGCGAGAAGTTTTTTCTTTAAAAGCGTCAGATTTTATCTTAAAATACAAGAACTTTTCGTGGTTCTTGTCGATTTTTGTTGGTTTTCATCATATGAACTTATTTCAGTCAGCTTGATCTTTCTTCTTCAAAGCAAAAAGATTGTATCTTCAAATACAAGAAATTTTCGTGGTTTTGTTGATTTTCAGCAAATGAACATATTTCAGCGAGCGAGAAGTTTTTTCTTTAATAGCGTTGATTTTATCCTAAAATACAAGAACTTTTCGTGGTTCTTGTCAATTTTTGTTGGTTTTCATTCAATCAACTTATTTCAGTCAGCTCGATCTTTCTTCTTGAAAGCAAAAAGATTTTATCTTCAAATACAAGAACTTTTCGTGGTTTTGTTGATTTTCAGCAAATGAACATATTTCAGCGAGCGAGAAGTTTTTTCTTTAATAGCGTAAGATTTTATCTTAAAATACAAGAACTTTTCGTGGTTCTTGTCAATT
This sequence comes from Heptranchias perlo, assembly GCF_035084215.1. Taxonomy (NCBI): domain Eukaryota; kingdom Metazoa; phylum Chordata; class Chondrichthyes; order Hexanchiformes; family Hexanchidae; genus Heptranchias; species Heptranchias perlo. The sequence continues at coordinate 544,791 of NW_027139866.1, read as the reverse complement.
TTTGTTGGTTTTCATCCAATGAACTTATTTCAGTCAGCTAGATCTTTCTTCTTCAAAGCAAAAAGATTTTATCTTCAAATACAAGAACTTTTCGTGGTTTCGTTGATTTTCAGCAAGTGAACATATTTCAGCGAGGGAGAAGTTTTTTCTTTAATAGCGTCAGATTTTATCTTAAAATACAAGAACATTTCGTGGTTCTTGTCAATTTTTGTTGGTTTTCATCCAATGAACTTATTTCAGTCAGCTGGATCTTTCTTCTTCAAAGCAAAAAGATTTTATCTTCAAATACAAGAACTTTTCGTGGTTTTGTTGATTTTCAGCAAATGAACATATTTCAGCGAGCAAGAAGTTTTTTCTTTAATAGCGTAAGATTTTATCTTAAAATACAAGAACTTTTCGTGGTTCTTGTCAATTTTTGTTGGTTTTCATCTTATGAGCTTATTTCAGTCAGCGAGATCCTTCTTCTTCAAAGCAAAAAGATTTTATCTTCAAATACAAGAACTTTTCGTGGTTTTGTTGATTTTCAGCAAATGAACATATTTCAGCGAGCGAGAAGTTTTTTCTTTGAAAGCGTCAGATTTTATCTTAAAATACAAGAACTTTTCGTGGTTCTTGTCGATTTTTGTTGGTTTTCATCTTATGAACTTATTTCAGTCAGCTTGATCTTTCTTCTTCAAAGCAAAAAGATTGTATCTTCAAATACAAGAACTTTTCGTGGTTTTGTTGATTTTCAGCAAATGAACATATTTTAGCGAGCGAGAAGTTTTTTCTTTAATAGCGTCAGATTTTATCCTAAAATACAAGAACTTTTCGTGGTTCTTGTCAATTTTTGTTGGTTTTCATTCAATCAACTTATTTCAGTCAGCTAGATCTTTCTTCTTGAAAGCAAAAAGATTTTATCTTCAAATACAAGAACTTTTCGTGGTTTTGTTGATTTTCAGCAAATGAACATATTTCAGCGAGCTAGAAGTTTTTTCTTTGATAGCGTAAGAAGTTTTTTCTTTAATAGCGTCAGATTTTATCCTAAAATACAAGAACTTTTCGTGGTTCTTGTCAATTTTTGTTGGTTTTCATTCAATCAACTTATTTCAGTCAGCTAGATCTTTCTTCTTGAAAGCAAAAAGATTTTATCTTCAAATACAAGAACTTTTCGTTGTTTTGTTGATTTTCAGCAAATGAACATATTTCAGCGAGCTAGAAGTTTTTTCTTTAATAGCGTAAGATTTTATCTTAAAATACAAGAACTTTTCGTGGTTCTTGTCAATTTTTGTTGGTTTTCATCCAATGAACTTATTTCAGTCAGCTCGATCTTTCTTCTTCAAAGCAAAAAGATTTTATCTTCAAATACAAGAACTTTTCGTGGATTTGTTGATTTTCAGCAAATGAACATATTTCAGCGAGCGAGAAGTTTTTTCTTTAATAGCGTCAGATTTTATCCTAAAATACAAGAACTTTTCGTGGTTCTTGTCAATTTTTGTTGGTTTTCATCCAATCAACTTATTTCAGTCAGCCAGATCTTTCTTCTTCAAAGCAAAAAGATTGTATCTTCAAATACAAGAACTTTTCGTGGTTTTGTTGATTTTCAGCAAATGAACATATTTCAGCGAGCAAGAAGTTTTTTCTTTAATAGCGCAAGATTTTATCTTAAAATACAAGATCTTTTCGTGGTTCTTGTCAATTTTTGTTGGTTTTCATCTTATGAGCTCAGTTCATTCAGCGAGATCCTTCTTCGTCAAAGCAAAAAGATTTTATCTTCAAATACAAGAACTTTTCGTGGTTTTGTTGATTTTCAGCAAATGAACATATTTCAGCGAGCGAGAAGTTTTTTCGTTAAAAGCGTCAGATTTTATCTTAAAATACAAGAACTTTTCGTGGTTCTTGTCAATTTTTGTTGGTTTTCATCCAATGAACTTATTTCAGTCAGCAAGATCTTCCTCCTTCAAAGCAAAAAGATTTTATGTTCAAATACATGAACTTTTCGTGGTTTTGTTGATTTTCAGCAAATGAACATATTTCAGCGAGCGAGAAGTTTTTTCTTTAAAAGCGTCAGATTTTATCTTAAAATACAAGAACTTTTCGTGGTTCTTGTCAATTTTTGTTGGTTTTCATCCAATCAACTTATTTCAGTCAGCAAGATCTTTCTTCTTCAAAGCAAAAAGATTTAATCTTCAAATACAAGAACTTTTCGTGGTTTTGTTGATTTTCAGCAAATGAACATATTTCAGCGAGGGAGAAGTTTTTTCTTCAATAGCGTCAGATTTTATCTTAAAATACAAGAACTTTTCGTGGTTCTTGTCAATTTTTGTTGGTTTTCATCCAATGAACTTATTTCAGTCAGCAAGATCTTTCTTCTTCAAAGCAAAAAGATTTTATCTTCAAATACAAGAACTTTTCGTGGTTTTGTTGATTTTCAGCAAATGAACATATTTCAGCGAGCGAGAAGTTTTTTCTTTAATAGCGTCAGATTTTATCCTAAAATACAAGAACTTTTCGTGGTTCTTGTCAATTTTTGTTGGTTTTCATCTTATGAACTTATTTCAGTCAGCTTGATCTTTCTTCTTCAAAGCAAAAAGATTGTATCTTCAAATACAAGAACTTTTCGTGGTTTTGTTGATTTTCAGCAAATGAACATATTTTAGCGAGCGAGAAGTTTTTTCTTTAATAGCGTCAGATTTTATCCTAAAATACAAGAACTTTTCGTGGTTCTTGTCAATTTTTGTTGGTTTTCATTCAATCAACTTATTTCAGTCAGCCAGATCTTTCTTCTTGAAAGCAAAAAGATTTTATCTTCAAATACAAGAACTTTTCGTGGTTTTGTTGATTTTCAGCAAATGAACATATTTCAGCGAGCGAGAAGTTTTTTCTTTAAAAGCGTCAGATTTTATCTTAAAATACAAGAACTTTTCGTGGTTCTTGTCAATTTTTGTTGGTTTTCATCCAATGAACTTATTTCAGTCAGCAAGATCTTTCTTCTTCAAAGCAAAAGATTTTATCTTCAAATACATTAACTTTTCGTGGTTTTGTTGATTTTCAGCAAATGAACATATTTCAGCGAGCGAGAAGTTTTTTCTTTAAAAGCGTCAGATTTTATCTTAAAATACAAGAACTTTTCGTGGTTCTTGTCAATTTTTGTTGGTTTTCATCCAATGAACTTATTTCAGTCAGCAAGATCTTTCTTCTTCAAAGCAAAAAGATTTAATCTTCAAACAGAAGAACTTTTCGTGGTTTTGTTGATTTTCAGCAAATGAACATATTTCAGCGAGCGAGAAGTTTTTTCCTTAATAGCGTAAGATTTTATCTTAAAATACAAGAACTTTTCGTGGTTCTTGTCAATTTTTGTTGGTTTTCATCTTATGAACTTATTTCAGTCAGCTTGATCTTTCTTCTTCAAAGCAAAAAGATTTTATCTTCAAATACAAGAACTTTTCGTGGTTTTGTTGATTTTCAGCAAATGAACATATTTCAGCGAGCGAGAAGTTTTTTCTTTAAAAGCGTCAGATTTTATCTTAAAATACAAGAACTTTTCGTGGTTCTTGTCGATTTTTGTTGGTTTTCATCATATGAACTTATTTCAGTCAGCTTGATCTTTCTTCTTGAAAGCAAAAAGATTTTATCTTCAAATACAAGAACTTTTCGTGGTTTTGTTGATTTTCAGCAAATGAACATATTTCAGCGAGCGAGAAGTTTTTTCGTTAAAAGCGTCAGATTTTATCTTAAAATACAAGAACTTTTCGTGGTTCTTGTCAATTTTTGTTGGTTTTCATCCAATGAACTTATTTCAGTCAGCAAGATCTTCCTCCTTCAAAGCAAAAAGATTTTATGTTCAAATACATGAACTTTTCGTGGTTTTGTTGATTTTCAGCAAATGAACATATTTCAGCGAGCGAGAAGTTTTTTCTTTAAAAGCGTCAGATTTTATCTTAAAATACAAGAACTTTTCGTGGTTCTTGTCAATTTTTGTTGGTTTTCATCCAATCAACTTATTTCAGTCAGCAAGATCTTTCTTCTTCAAAGCAAAAAGATTTAATCTTCAAATACAAGAACTTTTCGTGGTTTTGTTGATTTTCAGCAAATGAACATATTTCAGCGAGGGAGAAGTTTTTTCTTCAATAGCGTCAGATTTTATCTTAAAATACAAGAACTTTTCGTGGTTCTTGTCAATTTTTGTTGGTTTTCATCCAATGAACTTATTTCAGTCAGCAAGATCTTTCTTCTTCAAAGCAAAAAGATTTTATCTTCAAATACAAGAACTTTTCGTGGTTTTGTTGATTTTCAGCAAATGAACATATTTCAGCGAGCGAGAAGTTTTTTCTTTAATAGCGTCAGATTTTATCCTAAAATACAAGAACTTTTCGTGGTTCTTGTCAATTTTTGTTGGTTTTCATCTTATGAACTTATTTCAGTCAGCTTGATCTTTCTTCTTCAAAGCAAAAAGATTGTATCTTCAAATACAAGAACTTTTCGTGGTTTTGTTGATTTTCAGCAAATGAACATATTTTAGCGAGCGAGAAGTTTTTTCTTTAATAGCGTCAGATTTTATCCTAAAATACAAGAACTTTTCGTGGTTCTTGTCAATTTTTGTTGGTTTTCATTCAATCAACTTATTTCAGTCAGCTAGATCTTTCTTCTTGAAAGCAAAAAGATTTTATCTTCAAATACAAGAACTTTTCGTGGTTTTGTTGATTTTCAGCAAATGAACATATTTCAGCGAGCGAGAAGTTTTTTCTTTAAAAGCGTCAGATTTTATCTTAAAATACAAGAACTTTTCGTGGTTCTTGTCAATTTTTGTTGGTTTTCATCCAATGAACTTATTTCAGTCAGCAAGATCTTTCTTCTTCAAAGCAAAAGATTTTATCTTCAAATACATTAACTTTTCGTGGTTTTGTTGATTTTCAGCAAATGAACATATTTCAGCGAGCGAGAAGTTTTTTCTTTAAAAGCGTCAGATTTTATCTTAAAATACAAGAACTTTTCGTGGTTCTTGTCAATTTTTGTTGGTTTTCATCCAATGAACTTATTTCAGTCAGCAAGATCTTTCTTCTTCAAAGCAAAAAGATTTAATCTTCAAACAGAAGAACTTTTCGTGGTTTTGTTGATTTTCAGCAAATGAACATATTTCAGCGAGCGAGAAGTTTTTTCTTTAATAGCGTAAGATTTTATCTTAAAATACAAGAACTTTTCGTGGTTCTTGTCAATTTTTGTTGGTTTTCATCTTATGAACTTATTTCAGTCAGCTTGATCTTTCTTCTTCAAAGCAAAAAGATTTTATCTTCAAATACAAGAACTTTTCATGGTTTTGTTGATTTTCAGCAAATGAACATATTTCAGCGAGGGAGAAGTTTTTTCTTCAATAGCGTCAGATTTTATCTTAAAATACAAGAAGTTTTCGTGGTTCTTTTCAATTTTTGTTGCTTTTCATCTTATGAGCTTATTTCAGTCAGCGAGATCCTTCTTCTTCAAAGCAAAAAGATTTTATCTTCAAATACAAGAACTTTTCGTGGTTTTGTTGATTTTCAGCAAATGAACATATTTCAGCGAGCGAGAAGTTTTTTCCTTAATAGCGTAAGATTTTATCTTAAAATACAAGAACTTTTCGTGGTTCTTGTCAATTTTTGTTGGTTTTCATCTTATGAACTTATTTCAGTCAGCTTGATCTTTCTTCTTCAAAGCAAAAAGATTTTATCTTCAAATACAAGAACTTTTCGTGGTTTTGTTGATTTTCAGCAAATGAACATATTTCAGCGAGCGAGAAGTTTTTTCTTTAAAAGCGTCAGATTTTATCTTAAAATACAAGAACTTTTCGTGGTTCTTGTCGATTTTTGTTGGTTTTCATCATATGAACTTATTTCAGTCAGCTTGATCTTTCTTCTTGAAAGCAAAAAGATTTTATCTTCAAATACAAGAACTTTTCGTGGTTTTGTTGATTTTCAGCAAATGAACATATTTCAGCGAGCGAGAAGTTTTTTCGTTAAAAGCGTCAGATTTTATCTTAAAATACAAGAACTTTTCGTGGTTCTTGTCAATTTTTGTTGGTTTTCATCCAATGAACTTATTTCAGTCAGCAAGATCTTCCTCCTTCAAAGCAAAAAGATTTTATGTTCAAATACATGAACTTTTCGTGGTTTTGTTGATTTTCAGCAAATGAACATATTTCAGCGAGCGAGAAGTTTTTTCTTTAAAAGCGTCAGATTTTATCTTAAAATACAAGAACTTTTCGTGGTTCTTGTCAATTTTTGTTGGTTTTCATCCAATCAACTTATTTCAGTCAGCAAGATCTTTCTTCTTCAAAGCAAAAAGATTTAATCTTCAAATACAAGAACTTTTCGTGGTTTTGTTGATTTTCAGCAAATGAACATATTTCAGCGAGGGAGAAGTTTTTTCTTCAATAGCGTCAGATTTTATCTTAAAATACAAGAACTTTTCGTGGTTCTTGTCAATTTTTGTTGGTTTTCATCCAATGAACTTATTTCAGTCAGCAAGATCTTTCTTCTTCAAAGCAAAAAGATTTTATCTTCAAATACAAGAACTTTTCGTGGTTTTGTTGATTTTCAGCAAATGAACATATTTCAGCGAGCGAGAAGTTTTTTCTTTAATAGCGTCAGATTTTATCCTAAAATACAAGAACTTTTCGTGGTTCTTGTCAATTTTTGTTGGTTTTCATCTTATGAACTTATTTCAGTCAGCTTGATCTTTCTTCTTCAAAGCAAAAAGATTGTATCTTCAAATACAAGAACTTTTCGTGGTTTTGTTGATTTTCAGCAAATGAACATATTTTAGCGAGCGAGAAGTTTTTTCTTTAATAGCGTCAGATTTTATCCTAAAATACAAGAACTTTTCGTGGTTCTTGTCAATTTTTGTTGGTTTTCATTCAATCAACTTATTTCAGTCAGCTAGATCTTTCTTCTTGAAAGCAAAAAGATTTTATCTTCAAATACAAGAACTTTTCGTGGTTTTGTTGATTTTCAGCAAATGAACATATTTCAGCGAGCGAGAAGTTTTTTCTTTAAAAGCGTCAGATTTTATCTTAAAATACAAGAACTTTTCGTGGTTCTTGTCAATTTTTGTTGGTTTTCATCCAATGAACTTATTTCAGTCAGCAAGATCTTTCTTCTTCAAAGCAAAAGATTTTATCTTCAAATACATTAACTTTTCGTGGTTTTGTTGATTTTCAGCAAATGAACATATTTCAGCGAGCGAGAAGTTTTTTCTTTAAAAGCGTCAGATTTTATCTTAAAATACAAGAACTTTTCGTGGTTCTTGTCAATTTTTGTTGGTTTTCATCCAATGAACTTATTTCAGTCAGCAAGATCTTTCTTCTTCAAAGCAAAAAGATTTAATCTTCAAACAGAAGAACTTTTCGTGGTTTTGTTGATTTTCAGCAAATGAACATATTTCAGCGAGCGAGAAGTTTTTTCTTTAATAGCGTAAGATTTTATCTTAAAATACAAGAACTTTTCGTGGTTCTTGTCAATTTTTGTTGGTTTTCATCTTATGAACTTATTTCAGTCAGCTTGATCTTTCTTCTTCAAAGCAAAAAGATTTTATCTTCAAATACAAGAACTTTTCGTGGTTTTGTTGATTTTCAGCAAATGAACATATTTCAGCGAGGGAGAAGTTTTTTCTTCAATAGCGTCAGATTTTATCTTAAAATACAAGAACTTTTCGTGGTTCTTTTCAATTTTTGTTGCTTTTCATCTTATGAGCTTATTTCAGTCAGCGAGATCCTTCTTCTTCAAAGCAAAAAGATTTTATCTTCAAATACAAGAACTTTTCGTGGTTTTGTTGATTTTCAGCAAATGAACATATTTCAGCGAGCGAGAAGTTTTTTCTTTAAAAGCGTCAGATTTTATCTTAAAATACAAGAACTTTTCGTGGTTCTTGTCGATTTTTGTTGGTTTTCATCATATGAACTTATTTCAGTCAGCTTGATCTTTCTTCTTCAAAGCAAAAAGATTGTATCTTCAAATACAAGAAATTTTCGTGGTTTTGTTGATTTTCAGCAAATGAACATATTTCAGCGAGCGAGAAGTTTTTTCTTTAATAGCGTTGATTTTATCCTAAAATACAAGAACTTTTCGTGGTTCTTGTCAATTTTTGTTGGTTTTCATTCAATCAACTTATTTCAGTCAGCGAGATCTTTCTTCTTGAAAGCAAAAAGATTTTATCTTCAAATACAAGAACTTTTCGTGGTTTTGTTGATTTTCAGCAAATGAACATATTTCAGCGAGCTACAAGTTTTTTCTTTAATAGCGTAAGATTTTATCTTAAAATACAAGAACTTTTCGTGGTTCTTGTCAATTTTTGTTGGTTTTCATCCAATGAACTTATTTCAGTCAGCAAGATCTTTCTTCTTCAAAGCAAAAAGATTTTATCTTCAAATACAAGAACTTTTCGTGGTTTCGTTGATTTTCAGCAAGTGAACATATTTCAGCGAGGGAGAAGTTTTTTCTTTAATAGCGTCAGATTTTATCTTAAAATACAAGAACATTTCGTGGTTCTTGTCAATTTTTGTTGGTTTTCATCCAATGAACTTATTTCAGTCAGCTGGATCTTTCTTCTTCAAAGCAAAAAGATTTTATCTTCAAATACAAGAACTTTTCGTGGTTTTGTTGATTTTCAGCAAATGAACATATTTCAGCGATCAAGAAGTTTTTTCTTTAATAGCGTAAGATTTTATCTTAAAATACAAGAACTTTTCGTGGTTCTTGTCAATTTTTGTTGGTTTTCATCTTATGAGCTTAGTTCAGTCAGCGAGATCCTTCTTCTTCAAAGCAAAAAGATTTTATCTTCAAATACAAGAACTTTTCGTGGTTTTGTTGATTTTCAGCAAATGAACATATTTCAGCGAGCGAGAAGTTTTTTCTTTGAAAGCGTCAGATTTTATCTTAAAATACAAGAACTTTTCGTGGTTCTTGTCGATTTTTGTTGGTTTTCATCTTATGAACTTATTTCAGTCAGCTTGATCTTTCTTCTTCAAAGCAAAAAGATTGTATCTTCAAATACAAGAAATTTTCGTGGTTTTGTTGATTTTCAGCAAATGAACATATTTCAGCGAGGGAGAAGTTTTTTCTTTAATAGCGTCAGATTTTATCTTAAAATACAAGAACTTTTCGTGGTTCTTGTCAATTTTTGTTGGTTTTCATCCAATGAACTTATTTCAGTCAGCAAGATCTTTCTTCTTCAAAGCAAAAAGATTTTATCTTCAAATACAAGAACTTTTCGTGGTTTTGTTGATTTTCAGCAAATGAACATATTTCAGCGAGCGAGAAGTTTTTTCTTTAATAGCGTCAGATTTTATCCTAAAATACAAGAACTTTTCGTGGTTCTTGTCAATTTTTGTTGGTTTTCATCTTATGAACTTATTTCAGTCAGCTTGATCTTTCTTCTTCAAAGCAAAAAGATTGTATCTTCAAATACAAGAACTTTTCGTGGTTTTGTTGATTTTCAGCAAATGAACATATTTTAGCGAGCGAGAAGTTTTTTCTTTAATAGCGTCAGATTTTATCCTAAAATACAAGAACTTTTCGTGGTTCTTGTCAATTTTTGTTGGTTTTCATTCAATCAACTTATTTCAGTCAGCTAGATCTTTCTTCTTGAAAGCAAAAAGATTTTATCTTCAAATACAAGAACTTTTCGTGGTTTTGTTGATTTTCAGCAAATGAACATATTTCAGCGAGCGAGAAGTTTTTTCTTTAAAAGCGTCAGATTTTATCTTAAAATACAAGAACTTTTCGTGGTTCTTGTCAATTTTTGTTGGTTTTCATCCAATGAACTTATTTCAGTCAGCAAGATCTTTCTTCTTCAAAGCAAAAGATTTTATCTTCAAATACATTAACTTTTCGTGGTTTTGTTGATTTTCAGCAAATGAACATATTTCAGCGAGCGAGAAGTTTTTTCTTTAAAAGCGTCAGATTTTATCTTAAAATACAAGAACTTTTCGTGGTTCTTGTCAATTTTTGTTGGTTTTCATCCAATGAACTTATTTCAGTCAGCAAGATCTTTCTTCTTCAAAGCAAAAAGATTTAATCTTCAAACAGAAGAACTTTTCGTGGTTTTGTTGATTTTCAGCAAATGAACATATTTCAGCGAGCGAGAAGTTTTTTCTTTAATAGCGTAAGATTTTATCTTAAAATACAAGAACTTTTCGTGGTTCTTGTCAATTTTTGTTGGTTTTCATCTTATGAACTTATTTCAGTCAGCTTGATCTTTCTTCTTCAAAGCAAAAAGATTTTATCTTCAAATACAAGAACTTTTCGTGGTTTTGTTGATTTTCAGCAAATGAACATATTTCAGCGAGGGAGAAGTTTTTTCTTCAATAGCGTCAGATTTTATCTTAAAATACAAGAACTTTTCGTGGTTCTTTTCAATTTTTGTTGCTTTTCATCTTATGAGCTTATTTCAGTCAGCGAGATCCTTCTTCTTCAAAGCAAAAAGATTTTATCTTCAAATACAAGAACTTTTCGTGGTTTTGTTGATTTTCAGCAAATGAACATATTTCAGCGAGCGAGAAGTTTTTTCTTTAAAAGCGTCAGATTTTATCTTAAAATACAAGAACTTTTCGTGGTTCTTGTCGATTTTTGTTGGTTTTCATCATATGAACTTATTTCAGTCAGCTTGATCTTTCTTCTTCAAAGCAAAAAGATTGTATCTTCAAATACAAGAAATTTTCGTGGTTTTGTTGATTTTCAGCAAATGAACATATTTCAGCGAGCGAGAAGTTTTTTCTTTAATAGCGTTGATTTTATCCTAAAATACAAGAACTTTTCGTGGTTCTTGTCAATTTTTGTTGGTTTTCATTCAATCAACTTATTTCAGTCAGCGAGATCTTTCTTCTTGAAAGCAAAAAGATTTTATCTTCAAATACAAGAACTTTTCGTGGTTTTGTTGATTTTCAGCAAATGAACATATTTCAGCGAGCTACAAGTTTTTTCTTTAATAGCGTAAGATTTTATCTTAAAATACAAGAACTTTTCGTGGTTCTTGTCAATTTTTGTTGGTTTTCATCCAATGAACTTATTTCAGTCAGCAAGATCTTTCTTCTTCAAAGCAAAAAGATTTTATCTTCAAATACAAGAACTTTTCGTGGTTTCGTTGATTTTCAGCAAGTGAACATATTTCAGCGAGGGAGAAGTTTTTTCTTTAATAGCGTCAGATTTTATCTTAAAATACAAGAACATTTCGTGGTTCTTGTCAATTTTTGTTGGTTTTCATCCAATGAACTTATTTCAGTCAGCTGGATCTTTCTTCTTCAAAGCAAAAAGATTTTATCTTCAAATACAAGAACTTTTCGTGGTTTTGTTGATTTTCAGCAAATGAACATATTTCAGCGATCAAGAAGTTTTTTCTTTAATAGCGTAAGATTTTATCTTAAAATACAAGAACTTTTCGTGGTTCTTGTCAATTTTTGTTGGTTTTCATCTTATGAGCTTAGTTCAGTCAGCGAGATCCTTCTTCTTCAAAGCAAAAAGATTTTATCTTCAAATACAAGAACTTTTCGTGGTTTTGTTGATTTTCAGCAAATGAACATATTTCAGCGAGCGAGAAGTTTTTTCTTTGAAAGCGTCAGATTTTATCTTAAAATACAAGAACTTTTCGTGGTTCTTGTCGATTTTTGTTGGTTTTCATCTTATGAACTTATTTCAGTCAGCTTGATCTTTCTTCTTCAAAGCAAAAAGATTGTATCTTCAAATACAAGAAATTTTCGTGGTTTTGTTGATTTTCAGCAAATGAACATATTTCAGCGAGGGAGAAGTTTTTTCTTTAATAGCGTCAGATTTTATCTTAAAATACAAGAACTTTTCGTGGTTCTTGTCAATTTTTGTTGGTTTTCATCCAATGAACTTATTTCAGTCAGCAAGATCTTTCTTCTTCAAAGCAAAAAGATTTTATCTTCAAATACAAGAACTTTTCGTGGTTTTGTTGATTTTCAGCAAATGAACATATTTCAGCGAGCGAGAAGTTTTTTCTTTAATAGCGTTGATTTTATCCTAAAATACAAGAACTTTTCGTGGTTCTTGTCAATTTTTGTTGGTTTTCATTCAATCAACTTATTTCAGTCAGCTAGATCTTTCTTCTTGAAAGCAAAAAGATTTTATCTTCAAATATAAGAACTTTTCGTGGTTTTGTTGATTTTCAGCAAATGAACATATTTCAGCGAGCGAGAAGTTTTTTCTTTAATAGCGTAAGATTTTATCTTAAAATACAAGAACTTTTCGTGGTTCTTGTCAATTTTTGTTGGTTTTCATCCAATGAACTTATTTCAGTCAGCTAGATCTTTCTTCTTCAAAGCAAAAAGATTTTATCTTCAAATACAAGAACTTTTCGTGGTTTTGTTGATTTTCAGCAAATGAACATATTTCAGCGAGCGAGAAGTTATTTCTTTAATAGCGTCAGATTTTATCCTAAAATACAAGAACTTTTCGTGGTTCTTGTCAATTTTTGTTGGTTTTCATCCAATCAACTTATTTCAGTCAGCCAGATCTTTCTTCTTGAAAGCAAAAACATTTTATCTTCAAATACAAGAACTTTTCGTGGTTTTGTTGATTTTCAGCAAGTGAACATATTTCAGCGAGGGAGAAGTTTTTTCTTTAATAGCGTCAGATTTTATCTTAAAAGACAAGAACATTTCGTGGTTCTTGTCAATTTTTGTTGGTTTTCATCCAATCAACTTATTTCAGTCAGCTGGATCTTTCTTCTTCAAAGCAAAAAGATTTTATCTTCAAATACAAGAACTTTTCGTGGTTTTGTTGATTTTCAGCAAATGAACATATTTCAGCGAGCAAGAAGTTTTTTCTTTAAAAGCGTAAGATTTTATCTGAAAATACAAGAACTTTTCGTGGTTCTTGTCAATTTTTGTTGGTTTTCATCTTATGAGCTTAGTTCAGTCAGCGAGATCCTTCTTCTTCAAAGCAAAAAGATTTTATCTTCAAATACAAGAACTTTTCGTGGTTTTGTTGATTTTCAGCAAATGAACATATTTCAGCGAGCGAGAAGTTTTTTCTTTAAAAGCGTCAGATTTTATCTTAAAATACAAGAACTTTTCGTGGTTCTTGTCAATTTTTGTTGGTTTTCATCCAATGAACTTATTTCAGTCAGCAAGATCTTTCTTCTTCAAAGCAAAAAGATTAATCTTCAAATAGAAGAACTTTTCGTGGTTTTGTTGATTTTCAGCAAATGAACATATTTCAGCGAGCGAGAAGTTTTTTCTTTAATAGCGTAAGATTTTATCTTAAAATACAAGAACCTTTCGTGGTTCTTGTCAATTTTTGTTGGTTTTCATCCGATGAACTTATTTCAGTCAGCTCGATCTTTCTTCTTCAAAGCAAAAAGATTTTATCTTCAAATACAAGAACTTTTCGTGGTTTTGTTGGTTTTCAGCAAATGAACATATTTCAGCGAGCAAGAAGTTTTTTCTTTAATAGCGTAAGATTTTATCTTAAAATACAAGAACTTTTCGTGGTTCTTGTCAATTTTTGTTGGTTTTCATCTTATGAGCTTAGTTCAGTCAGCGAGATCCTTCTTCTTCAAAGCAAAAAGATTTTATCTTCAAATACAAGAACATTTCGTGGTTTTGTTGATTTTCAGCAAATGAACATATTTCAGCGAGCGAGAAGTTTTTTCTTTAAAAGCGTCAGATTTTATCTCAAAATACAAGAACTTTTCGTGGTTCTTGTCAATTTTTGTTGGTTTTCATCCAATGAACTTATTTCAGTCAGCAAGATCTTCCTTCTTCAAAGCAAAAAGATTTTATCTTCAAATACATGAACTTTTCGTGGTTTTGTTGATTTTCAGCAAATGAACATATTTCAGCGAGCGAGAAGTTTTTTCTTTAAAAGCGTCAGATTTTATCTTAAAATACAAGAAATTTTCGTGGTTCTTGTCAATTTTTGTTGGTTTTCATCGAATGAACTTATTTCAGTCAGCAAGATCTTTCTTCTTCAAAGCAAAAAGATTTAATCTTCAAATAGAAGAACTTTTCGTGGTTTTGTTGATTTTCAGCAAATGAACATATTTCAGCGAGCGAGAAGTTTTTTCTTTAATAGCGTAAGATTTTATCCTAAAATACAAGAACTTTTCGTGGTTCTTGTCAATTTTTGTTGGTTTTCATCCAATCAACTTATTTCAGTCAGCCAGATCTTTCTTCTTGAAAGCAAAAACATTTTATCTTCACATACAAGAACTTTTCGTGGTTTTGTTGATTTTCAGCAAGTGAACATATTTCAGCGAGGGAGAAGTTTTTTCTTTAATAGCGTCAGATTTTATCTTAAAATACAAGAACATTTCGTGGTTCTTGTCAATTTTTGTTGGTTTTCATCCAATCAACTTATTTCAGTCAGCTGGATCTTTCTTCTTCAAAGCAAAAAGATTTTATCTTCAAATACAAGAACTTTTCGTGGTTTTGTTGATTTTCAGCAAATGAACATATTTCAGCGAGCAAGAAGTTTTTTCTTTAAAAGCGTAAGATTTTATCTTAAAATACAAGAACTTTTCGTGGTTCTTGTCAATTTTTGTTGGTTTTCATCTTATGAGCTTAGTTCAGTCAGCGAGATCCTTCTTCTTCAAAGCAAAAAGATTTTATCTTCAAATACAAGAACTTTTCGTGGTTTTGTTGATTTTCAGCAAATGAACATATTTCAGCGAGCGAGAATTTTTTTCTTTAAAAGCGTCAGATTTTATCTTAAAATACAAGAACTTTTCGTGGTTCTTGTCAATTTTTGTTGGTTTTCATCCAATGAACTTATTTCAGTCAGCAAGATCTTTCTTCTTCAAAGCAAAAAGATTAATCTTCAAATAGCAGAACTTTTCGTGGTTTTGTTGATTTTCAGCAAATGAACATATTTCAGCGAGCGAGAAGTTTTTTCTTTAATAGCGTAAGATTTTATCTTAAAATACAAGAACTTTTCGTGGTTCTTGTCAATTTTTGTTGGTTTTCATCTTATGAACTTATTTCAGTCAGCTTGATCTTTCTTCTTCAAAGCAAAAACATTTTATCTTCAAATACAAGAACTTTTCGTGGTTTTGTTGATTTTCAGCAAATGAACATATTTCAGCGAGGGAGAAGTTTTATCTTCAATCGCGTCAGATTTTATCTTAAAATACAAGAACTTTTCGTGGTTCTTGTCAATTTTTGTTGGTTTTCATCCAATGAACTTATTTCAGTCAGCAAGATCTTTCTTCTTCAAAGCAAAAAGATTTTATCTTCAAATACAAGAACTTTTCGTGGTTTTGTTGATTTTCAGCAAATGAACATATTTCAGCGAGCGAGAAGTTTTTTCTTTAATAGCGTCAGATTTTATCCTAAAATACAAGAACTTTTCGTGGTTCTTGTCAATTTTTGTTGGTTTTCATTCAATCAACTTATTTCAGTCAGCTAGATCTTTCTTCTTGAAAGCAAAAAGATTTTATCTTCAAATACAAGAACTTTTCGTGGTTTTGTTGATTTTCAGCAAATGAACATATTTCAGCGAGCGAGAAGTTTTTTCTTTAAAAGCGTCAGATTTTATCTTAAAACACAAGACCTTTTCGTGGTTCTTGTCAATTTTTGTTGGTTTTCATCTTATAAACTTATTTCAGTCAGCTTGATCTTTCTTCTTCAAAGCAAAAAGATTGTATCTTCAAATACAAGAAATTTTCGTGGTTTTGTTGATTTTCAGCAAATGAACATATTTCAGCGAGCGAGAAGTTTTTTCTTTAATAGCGTCAGATTTTATCCTAAAATACAAGAACTTTTCGTGGTTCTTGTCAATTTTTGTTGGTTTTCATTCAATCAACTTATTTCAGTCAGCTAGATCTTTCTTCTTGAAAGCAAAAAGATTTTATCTTCCAATACAAGAACTTTTCGTGGTTTTGTTGGTTTTCAGCAAATGAACATATTTCAGCGAGCAAGAAGTTTTTTCTTTAATAGCGTAAGATTTTATCTTAAAATACAAGAACTTTTCGTGGTTCTTGTCAATTTTTGTTGGTTTTCATCTTATGAGCTTAGTTCAGTCAGCGAGATCCTTCTTCTTCAAAGCAAAAAGATTTTATCTTCAAATACAAGAACATTTCGTGGTTTTGTTGATTTTCAGCAAATGAACATATTTCAGCGAGCGAGAAGTTTTTTCTTTAAAAGCGTCAGATTTTATCTCAAAATACAAGAACTTTTCGTGGTTCTTGTCAATTTTTGTTGGTTTTCATCCAACGAACTTATTTCAGTCAGCAAGATCTTCCTTCTTCAAAGCAAAAAGATTTTATCTTCAAATACATGAACTTTTCGTGGTTTTGTTGATTTTCAGCAAATGAACATATTTCAGCGAGCGAGAAGTTTTTTCTTTAATAGCGTCAGATTTTATCTTAAAATACAAGAACTTTTCGTGGTTCTTGTCAATTTTTGTTGGTTTTCATCTTATGAACTTATTTCAGTCAGCTTGATCTTTCTTCTTCAAAGCAAAAACATTTTATCTTCAAATACAAGAACTTTTCGTGGTTTTGTTGATTTTCAGCAAATGAACATATTTCAGCGAGGGAGAAGTTTTATCTTCAATCGCGTCAGATTTTATCTTAAAATACAAGAACTTTTCGTGGTTCTTGTCAATTTTTGTTGGTTTTCATCCAATGAACTTATTTCAGTCAGCAAGATCTTTCTTCTTCAAAGCAAAAAGATTTTATCTTCAAATACAAGAACTTTTCGTGGTTTTGTTGATTTTCAGCAAATGAACATATTTCAGCGAGCGAGAAGTTTTTTCTTTAATAGCGTCAGATTTTATCCTAAAATACAAGAACTTTTCGTGGTTCTTGTCAATTTTTGTTGGTTTTCATTCAATCAACTTATTTCAGTCAGCTAGATCTTTCTTCTTGAAAGCAAAAAGATTTTATCTTCAAATACAAGAACTTTTCGTGGTTTTGTTGATTTTCAGCAAATGAACATATTTCAGCGAGCGAGAAGTTTTTTCTTTAAAAGCGTCAGATTTTATCTTAAAACACAAGACCTTTTCGTGGTTCTTGTCAATTTTTGTTGGTTTTCATCTTATAAACTTATTTCAGTCAGCTTGATCTTTCTTCTTCAAAGCAAAAAGATTGTATCTTCAAATACAAGAAATTTTCGTGGTTTTGTTGATTTTCAGCAAATGAACATATTTCAGCGAGCGAGAAGTTTTTTCTTTAATAGCGTCAGATTTTATCCTAAAATACAAGAACTTTTCGTGGTTCTTGTCAATTTTTGTTGGTTTTCATTCAATCAACTTATTTCAGTCAGCTAGATCTTTCTTCTTGAAAGCAAAAAGATTTTATCTTCCAATACAAGAACTTTTCGTGGTTTTGTTGGTTTTCAGCAAATGAACATATTTCAGCGAGCAAGAAGTTTTTTCTTTAATAGCGTAAGATTTTATCTTAAAATACAAGAACTTTTCGTGGTTCTTGTCAATTTTTGTTGGTTTTCATCTTATGAGCTTAGTTCAGTCAGCGAGATCCTTCTTCTTCAAAGCAAAAAGATTTTATCTTCAAATACAAGAACATTTCGTGGTTTTGTTGATTTTCAGCAAATGAACATATTTCAGCGAGCGAGAAGTTTTTTCTTTAAAAGCGTCAGATTTTATCTCAAAATACAAGAAGTTTTCGTGGTTCTTGTCAATTTTTGTTGGTTTTCATCCAATGAACTTATTTCAGTCAGCAAGATCTTCCTTCTTCAAAGCAAAAAGATTTTATCTTCAAATACATGAACTTTTCGTGGTTTTGTTGATTTTCAGCAAATGAACATATTTCAGCGAGCGAGAAGTTTTTTCTTTAAAAGCGTCAGATTTTATCTTAAAATACAAGAAATTTTCGTGGTTCTTGTCAATTTTTGTTGGTTTTCATCGAATGAACTTATTTCAGTCAGCAAGATCTTTCTTCTTCAAAGCAAAAAGATTTAATCTTCAAATAGAAGAACTTTTCGTGGTTTTGTTGATTTTCAGCAAATGAACATATTTCAGCGAGGGAGAAGTTTTTTCTTCAATAGCGTCAGATTTTATCTTAAAATACAAGAACTTTTCGTGGTTCTTGTCAATTTTTGTTGGTTTTCATCCAATGAACTTATTTCAGTCAGCAAGATCTTTCTTCTTCAAAGCAAAAAGATTTTATCTTCAAATACAAGAACTTTTCGTGGTTTTGTTGATTTTCAGCAAATGAACATATTTCAGCGAGCGAGAAGTTTTTTCTTTAATAGCGTCAGATTTTATCCTAAAATACAAGAACTTTTCGTGGTTCTTGTCAATTTTTGTTGGTTTTCATTCAATCAACTTATTTCAGTCAGCTGGATCTTTCTTCTTGAAAGCAAAAAGATTTTATCTTCAAATACATGAACTTTTCGTGGTTTTGTTGATTTTCAGCAAATGAACATATTTCAGCGAGCGAGAAGTTTTTTCTTTAAAAGCGTCAGATTTTATCTTAAAATACAAGAACTTTTCGTGGTTCTTGTCAATTTTTGTTGGTTTTCATCTGATGAACTTATTTCAGTCAGCTTGATCTTTCTTCTTCAAAGCAAAAAGATTGTATCTTCAAATACAAGAAATTTTCGTGGTTTTGTTGATTTTCAGCAAATGAACATATTTCAGCGAGCGAGAAGTTTTTTCTTTAATAGCGTCAGATTTTATCCTAAAATACAAGAACTTTTCGTGGTTCTTGTCAATTTTTGTTGGTTTTCATTCAATCAACTTATTTCAGTCAGCTAGATCTTTCTTCTTCAAAGCAAAAAGATTTTATCTTCAAATACAAGAACTTTTCGTGGTTTTGTTGATTTTCAGCAAATGAACATATTTCAGCGAGCTGGAAGTTTTTTCTTTAATAGCATAAGATTTTATCTTAAAATACAAGAACTTTTCGTGGTTCTTGTCAATTTTTGTTGGTTTTCATCCAATGAACTTATTTCTGTCAGCCAGATCTTTCTTCTTGAAGGAGAAACATTTTATCTTCAAATACAAGAACTTTTCGTGGTTTTGTTGATTTTGCAGCAAGTGAACATATTTCAGCGAGGGAGAAGTTTTTTCTTCAATAGCGTCAGATTTTATCTTAAAATACAAGAACTTTTCGTGGTTCTTGTCAATTTTTGTTGGTTTTCATCCAATGAACTTATTTCAGTCAGCAAGATCTTTCTTCTTCAAAGCAAAAAGATTTTATCTTCAAATACAAGAACTTTTCGTGGTTTTGTTGATTTTCAGCAAATGAACATATTTCAGCGAGCGAGAAGTTTTTTCTTTAATAGCGTCAGATTTTATCCTAAAATACAAGAACTTTTCGTGGTTCTTGTCAATTTTTGTTGGTTTTCATTCAATCAAGTTATTTCAGTCAGCTAGATCTTTCTTCTTGAAAGCAAAAAGATTTTATCTTCAAATACAAGAACTTTTCGTGGTTTTGTTGATTTTCAGCAAATGAACATATTTCAGGGAGCGAGAAGTTTTTTCTTTAAAAGCGTCAGATTTTATCTTAAAATACAAGAACTTTTCGTGGTTCTTGTCAATTTTTGTTGGTTTTCATCTTATGAACTTATTTCAGTCAGCTTGATCTTTCTTCTTCAAAGCAAAAAGATTGTATCTTCAAATACAAGAAATTTTCGTGGTTTTGTTGATTTTCAGCAAATGAACATATTTCAGCGAGTGAGAAGTTTTTTCTTTAATAGAGTCAGATTTTATCCTAAAATACAAGAACTTTTCGTGGTTCTTGTCAATTTTTGTTGGTTTTCATTCAATCAACTTATTTCAGTCAGCTAGATCTTTCTTCTTGAAAGCAAAAAGATTTTATCTTCAAATACAAGAACTTTTCTTGTTTTTGTTGATTTTCAGCAAATGAACATATTTCAGCGAGCTAGAAGTTTTTTCTTTAATAGCGTAAGATTTTATCTTAAAATACAAGAACTTTTTGTGGTTCTTGTCAATTTTTGTTGGTTTTCATCCAATGAACTTATTTCAGTCAGCCAGATCTTTCTTCTTGAAAGCAAAAACATTTTATCTTCAAATACAAGAACTTTTCGTGGTTTTGTTGATTTTCAGCAAGTGAACATATTTCAGCGAGGGAGAAGTTTTTTCTTTGATAGCGTCAGATTTTATCTTAAAATACAAGAACATTTCGTGGTTCTTGTCAATTTTTGTTGGTTTTCATCCGATGAACTTATTTCAGTCAGCTAGATCTTTCTTCTTCAAAGCAAAAAGATTTTATCTTCAAATACAAGAACTTTTCGTGGTTTTGTTGGTTTTCAGCAAATGAACATATTTCAGCGAGCAAGAAGTTTTTTCTTTAATAGCGTAAGATTTTATCTTAAAATACAAGAACTTTTCGTGGTTCCTGTCAATTTTTGTTGGTTTTCATCTTATGAGCTTAGTTCAGTCAGCGAGATCCTTCTTCTTCAAAGCAAAAAGATTTTATCTTCAAATACAAGAACTTTTCGTGGTTTTGTTGATTTTCAGCAAATGAACATATTTCAGCGAGCGAGAAGTTTTTTCTTTAAAAGCGTCAGATTTTATCTTAAAATACAAGAACTTTTCGTGGTTCTTGTCAATTTTTGTTGGTTTTCATCCAATGAACTTATTTCAGTCAGCAAGATCTTCCTTCTTTAAAGCAAAAAGATTTTATCTTCAAATACATGAACTTTTCGTGGTTTTGTTGATTTTCAGCAAATGAACATATTTCAGCGAGCGAGAAGTTTTTTCTTTAAAAGCGTCAGATTTTATCTTAAAATACAAGAACTTTTCGTGGTTCTTGTCAATTTTTGTTGGTTTTCATCCAATGAACTTATTTCAGTCAGCAAGATCTTTCTTCTTCAAAGCAAAAAGATTTAATCTTCAAATCGAAGAACTTTTCATGGTTTTGTTGATTTTCAGCAAATGAACATATTTCAGCGAGCGAGAAGTTTTTTCTTTAATAGCGTAAGATTTTATCTTAAAAGACAAGAACTTTTCGTGGTTCTTGTCAATTTTTGTTGGTTTTCATCTTATGAACTTATTTCAGTCAGCTTGATCTTTCTTCTTCAAAGCAAAAAGATTTTATCTTCAAATACAAGAACTTTTCGTGGTTTTGTTGATTTTCAGCAAATGAACATATTTCAGCGAGCGAGAAGTTTTTTCTTTAATAGCGTAAGATTTTATCTTAAAATACAAGAACCTTTCGTGGTTCTTGTCAATTTTTGTTGGTTTTCATCCGATGAACTTATTTCAGTCAGCTCGATCTTTCTTCTTCAAAGCAAAAAGATTTTATCTTCAAATACAAGAACTTTTCGTGGTTTTGTTGGTTTTCAGCAAATGAACATATTTCAGCGAGCAAGAAGTTTTTTCTTTAATAGCGTAAGATTTTATCTTAAAATACAAGAACTTTTCGTGGTTCTTGTCAATTTTTGTTGGTTTTCATCTTATGAGCTTAGTTCAGTCAGCGAGATCCTTCTTCTTCAAAGCAAAAAGATTTTATCTTCAAATACAAGAACATTTCGTGGTTTTGTTGATTTTCAGCAAATGAACATATTTCAGCGAGCGAGAAGTTTTTTCTTTAAAAGCGTCAGATTTTATCTCAAAATACAAGAACTTTTCGTGGTTCTTGTCAATTTTTGTTGGTTTTCATCCAATGAACTTATTTCAGTCAGCAAGATCTTCCTTCTTCAAAGCAAAAAGATTTTATCTTCAAATACATGAACTTTTCGTGGTTTTGTTGATTTTCAGCAAATGAACATATTTCAGCGAGCGAGAAGTTTTTTCTTTAAAAGCGTCAGATTTTATCTTAAAATACAAGAAATTTTCGTGGTTCTTGTCAATTTCTGTTGGTTTTCATCTCATGAACTTATTTCAGTCAGCAAGATCTTTCTTCTTCAAAGCAAAAAGATTTAATCTTCAAATAGAAGAACTTTTCGTGGTTTTGTTGATTTTCAGCAAATGAACATATTTCAGCGAGCGAGAAGTTTTTTCTTTAATAGCGTAAGATTTTATCCTAAAATACAAGAACTTTTCGTGGTTCTTGTCAATTTTTGTTGGTTTTCATCCAATCAACTTATTTCAGTCAGCCAGATCTTTCTTCTTGAAAGCAAAAACATTTTATCTTCACATACAAGAACTTTTCTTGGTTTTGTTGATTTTCAGCAAGTGAACATATTTCAGCGAGGGAGAAGTTTTTTCTTTAATAGCGTCAGATTTTATCTTAAAATACAAGAACATTTCGTGGTTCTTGTCAATTTTTGTTGGTTTTCATCCAATCAACTTATTTCAGTCAGCTGGATCTTTCTTCTTCAAAGCAAAAAGATTTTATCTTCAAATACAAGAACTTTTCGTGGTTTTGTTGATTTTCAGCAAATGAACATATTTCAGCGAGCAAGAAGTTTTTTCTTTAAAAGCGTAAGATTTTATCTTAAAATACAAGAACTTTTCGTGGTTCTTGTCAATTTTTGTTGGTTTTCATCTTATGAGCTTAGTTCAGTCAGCGAGATCTTTCTTCTTCAAAGCAAAAAGATTTTATCTTCAAATACAAGAACTTTTCGTGGTTTTGTTGATTTTCAGCAAATGAACATATTTCAGCGAGCGAGAAGTTTTTTCTTTAAAAGCGTCAGATTTTATCTTAAAATACAAGAACTTTTCGTGGTTCTTGTCAATTTTTGTTGGTTTTCATCCAATGAACTTATTTCAGTCAGCAAGATCTTTCTTCTTCAAAGCAAAAAGATTAATCTTCAAATAGCAGAACTTTTCGTGGTTTTGTTGATTTTCAGCAAATGAACATATTTCAGCGAGCGAGAAGTTTTTTCTTTAATAGCGTAAGATTTTATCTTAAAATACAAGAACTTTTCGTGGTTCTTGTCAATTTTTGTTGGTTTTCATCTTATGAACTTATTTCAGTCAGCTTGATCTTTCTTCTTCAAAGCAAAAACATTTTATCTTCAAATACAAGAACTTTTCGTGGTTTTGTTGATTTTGAGCAAATGAACATATTTCAGCGAGGGAGAAGTTTTATCTTCAATCGCGTCAGATTTTATCTTAAAATACAAGAACTTTTCGTGGTTCTTGTCAATTTTTGTTGGTTTTCATCCAATGAACTTATTTCAGTCAGCAAGATCTTTCTTCTTCAAAGCAAAAAGATTTTATCTTCAAATACAAGAACTTTTCGTGGTTTTGTTGATTTTCAGCAAATGAACATATTTCAGCGAGCGAGAAGTTTTTTCTTTAATAGCGTCAGATTTTATCCTAAAATACAAGAACTTTTCGTGGTTCTTGTCAATTTTTGTTGGTTTTCATTCAATCAACTTATTTCAGTCAGCTAGATCTTTCTTCTTGAAAGCAAAAAGATTTTATCTTCAAATACAAGAACTTTTCGTGGTTTTGTTGATTTTCAGCAAATGAACATATTTCAGCGAGCGAGAAGTTTTTTCTTTAAAAGCGTCAGATTTTATCTTAAAACACAAGACCTTTTCGTGGTTCTTGTCAATTTTTGTTGGTTTTCATCTTATAAACTTATTTCAGTCAGCTTGATCTTTCTTCTTCAAAGCAAAAAGATTGTATCTTCAAATACAAGAAATTTTCGTGGTTTTGTTGATTTTCAGCAAATGAACATATTTCAGCGAGCGAGAAGTTTTTTCTTTAATAGCGTCAGATTTTATCCTAAAATACAAGAACTTTTCGTGGTTCTTGTCAATTTTTGTTGGTTTTCATTCAATCAACTTATTTCAGTCAGCTAGATCTTTCTTCTTGAAAGCAAAAAGATTTTATCTTCCAATACAAGAACTTTTCGTGGTTTTGTTGGTTTTCAGCAAATGAACATATTTCAGCGAGCAAGAAGTTTTTTCTTTAATAGCGTAAGATTTTATCTTAAAATACAAGAACTTTTCGTGGTTCTTGTCAATTTTTGTTGGTTTTCATCTTATGAGCTTAGTTCAGTCAGCGAGATCCTTCTTCTTCAAAGCAAAAAGA
The DNA here is from genome assembly GCF_035084215.1 of Heptranchias perlo. Taxonomy (NCBI): domain Eukaryota; kingdom Metazoa; phylum Chordata; class Chondrichthyes; order Hexanchiformes; family Hexanchidae; genus Heptranchias; species Heptranchias perlo. The sequence continues at coordinate 520,906 of NW_027139866.1, read as the reverse complement.
TTTTATCTTCAAATACAAGAACATTTCGTGGTTTTGTTGATTTTCAGCAAATGAACATATTTCAGCGAGCGAGAAGTTTTTTCTTTAAAAGCGTCAGATTTTATCTCAAAATACAAGAAGTTTTCGTGGTTCTTGTCAATTTTTGTTGGTTTTCATCCAACGAACTTATTTCAGTCAGCAAGATCTTCCTTCTTCAAAGCAAAAAGATTTTATCTTCAAATACATGAACTTTTCGTGGTTTTGTTGATTTTCAGCAAATGAACATATTTCAGCGAGCGAGAAGTTTTTTCTTTAATAGCGTAAGATTTTATCTTAAAATACAAGAACTTTTCGTGGTTCTTGTCAATTTTTGTTGGTTTTCATCTTATGAACTTATTTCAGTCAGCTTGATCTTTCTTCTTCAAAGCAAAAACATTTTATCTTCAAATACAAGAACTTTTCGTGGTTTTGTTGATTTTCAGCAAATGAACATATTTCAGCGAGGGAGAAGTTTTATCTTCAATCGCGTCAGATTTTATCTTAAAATACAAGAACTTTTCGTGGTTCTTGTCAATTTTTGTTGGTTTTCATCCAATGAACTTATTTCAGTCAGCAAGATCTTTCTTCTTCAAAGCAAAAAGATTTTATCTTCAAATACAAGAACTTTTCGTGGTTTTGTTGATTTTCAGCAAATGAACATATTTCAGCGAGCGAGAAGTTTTTTCTTTAATAGCGTCAGATTTTATCCTAAAATACAAGAACTTTTCGTGGTTCTTGTCAATTTTTGTTGGTTTTCATTCAATCAACTTATTTCAGTCAGCTAGATCTTTCTTCTTGAAAGCAAAAAGATTTTATCTTCAAATACAAGAACTTTTCGTGGTTTTGTTGATTTTCAGCAAATGAACATATTTCAGCGAGCGAGAAGTTTTTTCTTTAAAAGCGTCAGATTTTATCTTAAAACACAAGACCTTTTCGTGGTTCTTGTCAATTTTTGTTGGTTTTCATCTTATAAACTTATTTCAGTCAGCTTGATCTTTCTTCTTCAAAGCAAAAAGATTGTATCTTCAAATACAAGAAATTTTCGTGGTTTTGTTGATTTTCAGCAAATGAACATATTTCAGCGAGCGAGAAGTTTTTTCTTTAATAGCGTCAGATTTTATCCTAAAATACAAGAACTTTTCGTGGTTCTTGTCAATTTTTGTTGGTTTTCATTCAATCAACTTATTTCAGTCAGCTAGATCTTTCTTCTTGAAAGCAAAAAGATTTTATCTTCCAATACAAGAACTTTTCGTGGTTTTGTTGGTTTTCAGCAAATGAACATATTTCAGCGAGCAAGAAGTTTTTTCTTTAATAGCGTAAGATTTTATCTTAAAATACAAGAACTTTTCGTGGTTCTTGTCAATTTTTGTTGGTTTTCATCTTATGAGCTTAGTTCAGTCAGCGAGATCCTTCTTCTTCAAAGCAAAAAGATTTTATCTTCAAATACAAGAACATTTCGTGGTTTTGTTGATTTTCAGCAAATGAACATATTTCAGCGAGCGAGAAGTTTTTTCTTTAAAAGCGTCAGATTTTATCTCAAAATACAAGAAGTTTTCGTGGTTCTTGTCAATTTTTGTTGGTTTTCATCCAATGAACTTATTTCAGTCAGCAAGATCTTCCTTCTTCAAAGCAAAAAGATTTTATCTTCAAATACATGAACTTTTCGTGGTTTTGTTGATTTTCAGCAAATGAACATATTTCAGCGAGCGAGAAGTTTTTTCTTTAAAAGCGTCAGATTTTATCTTAAAATACAAGAAATTTTCGTGGTTCTTGTCAATTTTTGTTGGTTTTCATCGAATGAACTTATTTCAGTCAGCAAGATCTTTCTTCTTCAAAGCAAAAAGATTTAATCTTCAAATAGAAGAACTTTTCGTGGTTTTGTTGATTTTCAGCAAATGAACATATTTCAGCGAGGGAGAAGTTTTTTCTTCAATAGCGTCAGATTTTATCTTAAAATACAAGAACTTTTCGTGGTTCTTGTCAATTTTTGTTGGTTTTCATCCAATGAACTTATTTCAGTCAGCAAGATCTTTCTTCTTCAAAGCAAAAAGATTTTATCTTCAAATACAAGAACTTTTCGTGGTTTTGTTGATTTTCAGCAAATGAACATATTTCAGCGAGCGAGAAGTTTTTTCTTTAATAGCGTCAGATTTTATCCTAAAATACAAGAACTTTTCGTGGTTCTTGTCAATTTTTGTTGGTTTTCATTCAATCAACTTATTTCAGTCAGCTGGATCTTTCTTCTTGAAAGCAAAAAGATTTTATCTTCAAATACATGAACTTTTCGTGGTTTTGTTGATTTTCAGCAAATGAACATATTTCAGCGAGCGAGAAGTTTTTTCTTTAAAAGCGTCAGATTTTATCTTAAAATACAAGAACTTTTCGTGGTTCTTGTCAATTTTTGTTGGTTTTCATCTGATGAACTTATTTCAGTCAGCTTGATCTTTCTTCTTCAAAGCAAAAAGATTGTATCTTCAAATACTAGAAATTTTCGTGGTTTTGTTGATTTTCAGCAAATGAACATATTTCAGCGAGCGAGAAGTTTTTTCTTTAATAGCGTCAGATTTTATCCTAAAATACAAGAACTTTTCGTGGTTCTTGTCAATTTTTGTTGGTTTTCATTCAATCAACTTATTTCAGTCAGCTAGATCTTTCTTCTTCAAAGCAAAAAGATTTTATCTTCAAATACAAGAACTTTTCGTGGTTTTGTTGATTTTCAGCAAATGAACATATTTCAGCGAGCTGGAAGTTTTTTCTTTAATAGCATAAGATTTTATCTTAAAATACAAGAACTTTTCGTGGTTCTTGTCAATTTTTGTTGGTTTTCATCCAATGAACTTATTTCTGTCAGCCAGATCTTTCTTCTTGAAAGCAGAAACATTTTATCTTCAAATACAAGAACTTTTCGTGGTTTTGTTGATTTTGCAGCAAGTGAACATATTTCAGCGAGGGAGAAGTTTTTTCTTCAATAGCGTCAGATTTTATCTTAAAATACAAGAACTTTTCGTGGTTCTTGTCAATTTTTGTTGGTTTTCATCCAATGAACTTATTTCAGTCAGCAAGATCTTTCGTCTTCAAAGCAAAAAGATTTTATCTTCAAATACAAGAACTTTTCGTGGTTTTGTTGATTTTCAGCAAATGAACATATTTCAGCGAGCGAGAAGTTTTTTCTTTAATAGCGTCAGATTTTATCCTAAAATACAAGAACTTTTCGTGGTTCTTGTCAATTTTTGTTGGTTTTCATTCAATCAAGTTATTTCAGTCAGCGAGATCTTTCTTCTTGAAAGCAAAAAGATTTTATCTTCAAATACAAGAACTTTTTGTGGTTTTGTTGATTTTCAGCAAATGAACATATTTCAGGGAGCGAGAAGTTTTTTCTTTAAAAGCGTCAGATTTTATCTTAAAATACAAGAACTTTTCGTGGTTCTTGTCAATTTTTGTTGGTTTTCATCTTATGAACTTATTTCAGTCAGCTTGATCTTTCTTCTTCAAAGCAAAAAGATTGTATCTTCAAATACAAGAAATTTTCGTGGTTTTGTTGATTTTCAGCAAATGAACATATTTCAGCGAGTGAGAAGTTTTTTCTTTAATAGAGTCAGATTTTATCCTAAAATACAAGAACTTTTCGTGGTTCTTGTCAATTTTTGTTGGTTTTCATTCAATCAACTTATTTCAGTCAGCTAGATCTTTCTTCTTGAAAGCAAAAAGATTTTATCTTCAAATACAAGAACTTTTCTTGTTTTTGTTGATTTTCAGCAAATGAACATATTTCAGCGAGCTAGAAGTTTTTTCTTTAATAGCGTAAGATTTTATCTTAAAATACAAGAACTTTTTGTGGTTCTTGTCAATTTTTGTTGGTTTTCATCCAATGAACTTATTTCAGTCAGCTAGATCTTTCTTCTTCAAAGCAAAAAGATTTTATCTTCAAATACAAGAACTTTTCGTGGTTTTGTTGATTTTCAGCAAATGAACATATTTCAGCGAGCGAGAAGTTTTTTCTTTAATAGCGTCAGATTTTATCCTAAAATACATGAACTTTTCGTGGTTCTTGTCAATTTTTGTTGGTTTTCATCCAATGAACTTATTTCAGTCAGCCAGATCTTTCTTCTTGAAAGCAAAAACATTTTATCTTCAAATACAAGAACTTTTCGTGGTTTTGTTGATTTTCAGCAAGTGAACATATTTCAGCGAGGGAGAAGTTTTTTCTTTGATAGCGTCAGATTTTATCTTAAAATACAAGAACATTTCGTGGTTCTTGTCAATTTTTGTTGGTTTTCATCCGATGAACTTATTTCAGTCAGCTAGATCTTTCTTCTTCAAAGCAAAAAGATTTTATCTTCAAATACAAGAACTTTTCGTGGTTTTGTTGGTTTTCAGCAAATGAACATATTTCAGCGAGCAAGAAGTTTTTTCTTTAATAGCGTAAGATTTTATCTTAAAATACAAGAACTTTTCGTGGTTCCTGTCAATTTTTGTTGGTTTTCATCTTATGAGCTTAGTTCAGTCAGCGAGATCCTTCTTCTTCAAAGCAAAAAGATTTTATCTTCAAATACAAGAACTTTTCGTGGTTTTGTTGATTTTCAGCAAATGAACATATTTCAGCGAGCGAGAAGTTTTTTCTTTAAAAGCGTCAGATTTTATCTTAAAATACAAGAACTTTTCGTGGTTCTTGTCAATTTTTGTTGGTTTTCATCCAATGAACTTATTTCAGTCAGCAAGATCTTCCTTCTTTAAAGCAAAAAGATTTTATCTTCAAATACATGAACTTTTCGTGGTTTTGTTGATTTTCAGCAAATGAACATATTTCAGCGAGCGAGAAGTTTTTTCTTTAAAAGCGTCAGATTTTATCTTAAAATACAAGAACTTTTCGTGGTTCTTGTCAATTTTTGTTGGTTTTCATCCAATGAACTTATTTCAGTCAGCAAGATCTTTCTTCTTCAAAGCAAAAAGATTTAATCTTCAAATCGAAGAACTTTTCATGGTTTTGTTGATTTTCAGCAAATGAACATATTTCAGCGAGCGAGAAGTTTTTTCTTTAATAGCGTAAGATTTTATCTTAAAAGACAAGAACTTTTCGTGGTTCTTGTCAATTTTTGTTGGTTTTCATCTTATGAACTTATTTCAGTCAGCTTGATCTTTCTTCTTCAAAGCAAAAAGATTTTATCTTCAAATACAAGAACTTTTCGTGGTTTTGTTGATTTTCAGCAAATGAACATATTTCAGCGAGGGAGAAGTTTTTTCTTCAATAGCGTCAGATTTTATCTTAAAATACAAGAACTTTTCGTGGTTCTTGTCAATTTTTGTTGGTTTTCATCCAATGAACTTATTTCAGTCAGCAAGATCTTTCTTCTTCAAAGCAAAAAGATTTTATCTTCAAAAACAAGAACTTTTCGTGGTTTTGTTGATTTTCAGCAAATGAACATATTTCAGCGAGCGAGAAGTTTTTTCTTTAATAGCGTCAGATTTTATCCTAAAATACAAGAACTTTTCGTGGTTCTTGTCAATTTTTGTTGGTTTTCATCTTATGAACTTATTTCAGTCAGCTTGATCTTTCTTCTTCAAAGCAAAAAGATTTTATCTTCAAATACAAGAACTTTTCGTGGTTTTGTTGAGTTTCAGCAAATGAACATATTTCAGCGAGGGAGAAGTTTTTTCTTCAATAGCGTCAGATTTTATCTTAAAATACAAGAACTTTTCGTGGTTCTTGTCAATTTTTGTTGGTTTTCATCCAATGAACTTATTTCAGTCAGCAAGATCCTTCTTCTTCAAAGCAAAAAGATTTTATCTTCAAATACAAGAACATTTCGTGGTTTTGTTGATTTTCAGCAAATGAACATATTTCAGCGAGCGAGAAGTTTTTTCTTTAAAAGCGTCAGATTTTATCTCAAAATACAAGAAGTTTTCGTGGTTCTTGTCAATTTTTGTTGGTTTTCATCCAATGAACTTATTTCAGTCAGCAAGATCTTCCTTCTTCAAAGCAAAAAGATTTTATCTTCAAATACATGAACTTTTCGTGGTTTTGTTGATTTTCAGCAAATGAACATATTTCAGCGAGCGAGAAGTTTTTTCTTTAAAAGCGTCAGATTTTATCTTAAAATACAAGAAATTTTCGTGGTTCTTGTCAATTTTTGTTGGTTTTCATCGAATGAACTTATTTCAGTCAGCAAGATCTTTCTTCTTCAAAGCAAAAAGATTTAATCTTCAAATAGAAGAACTTTTCGTGGTTTTGTTGATTTTCAGCAAATGAACATATTTCAGCGAGCGAGAAGTTTTTTCTTTAATAGCGTCAGATTTTATCCTAAAATACAAGAACTTTTCGTGGTTCTTGTCAATTTTTGTTGGTTTTCATTCAATCAACTTATTTCAGTCAGCTAGATCTTTCTTCTTCAAAGCAAAAAGATTTTATCTTCAAATACAAGAACTTTTCGTGGTTTTGTTGATTTTCAGCAAATGAACATATTTCAGCGAGCTGGAAGTTTTTTCTTTAATAGCATAAGATTTTATCTTAAAATACAAGAACTTTTCGTGGTTCTTGTCAATTTTTGTTGGTTTTCATCGAATGAACTTATTTCAGTCAGCAAGATCTTTCTTCTTCAAAGCAAAAAGATTTAATCTTCAAATAGAAGAACTTTTCGTGGTTTTGTTGATTTTCAGCAAATGAACATATTTCAGCGAGGGAGAAGTTTTTTCTTCAATAGCGTCAGATTTTATCTTAAAATACAAGAACTTTTCGTGGTTCTTGTCAATTTTTGTTGGTTTTCATCCAATGAACTTATTTCAGTCAGCAAGATCTTTCTTCTTCAAAGCAAAAAGATTTTATCTTCAAATACAAGAACTTTTCGTGGTTTTGTTGATTTTCAGCAAATGAACATATTTCAGCGAGCGAGAAGTTTTTTCTTTAATAGCGTCAGATTTTATCCTAAAATACAAGAACTTTTCGTGGTTCTTGTCAATTTTTGTTGGTTTTCATTCAATCAACTTATTTCAGTCAGCTGGATCTTTCTTCTTGAAAGCAAAAAGATTTTATCTTCAAATACATGAACTTTTCGTGGTTTTGTTGATTTTCAGCAAATGAACATATTTCAGCGAGCGAGAAGTTTTTTCTTTAAAAGCGTCAGATTTTATCTTAAAATACAAGAACTTTTCGTGGTTCTTGTCAATTTTTGTTGGTTTTCATCTGATGAACTTATTTCAGTCAGCTTGATCTTTCTTCTTCAAAGCAAAAAGATTGTATCTTCAAATACTAGAAATTTTCGTGGTTTTGTTGATTTTCAGCAAATGAACATATTTCAGCGAGCGAGAAGTTTTTTCTTTAATAGCGTCAGATTTTATCCTAAAATACAAGAACTTTTCGTGGTTCTTGTCAATTTTTGTTGGTTTTCATTCAATCAACTTATTTCAGTCAGCTAGATCTTTCTTCTTCAAAGCAAAAAGATTTTATCTTCAAATACAAGAACTTTTCGTGGTTTTGTTGATTTTCAGCAAATGAACATATTTCAGCGAGCTGGAAGTTTTTTCTTTAATAGCATAAGATTTTATCTTAAAATACAAGAACTTTTCGTGGTTCTTGTCAATTTTTGTTGGTTTTCATCCAATGAACTTATTTCTGTCAGCCAGATCTTTCTTCTTGAAAGCAGAAACATTTTATCTTCAAATACAAGAACTTTTCGTGGTTTTGTTGATTTTGCAGCAAGTGAACATATTTCAGCGAGGGAGAAGTTTTTTCTTCAATAGCGTCAGATTTTATCTTAAAATACAAGAACTTTTCGTGGTTCTTGTCAATTTTTGTTGGTTTTCATCCAATGAACTTATTTCAGTCAGCAAGATCTTTCGTCTTCAAAGCAAAAAGATTTTATCTTCAAATACAAGAACTTTTCGTGGTTTTGTTGATTTTCAGCAAATGAACATATTTCAGCGAGCGAGAAGTTTTTTCTTTAATAGCGTCAGATTTTATCCTAAAATACAAGAACTTTTCGTGGTTCTTGTCAATTTTTGTTGGTTTTCATTCAATCAAGTTATTTCAGTCAGCGAGATCTTTCTTCTTGAAAGCAAAAAGATTTTATCTTCAAATACAAGAACTTTTCGTGGTTTTGTTGATTTTCAGCAAATGAACATATTTCAGGGAGCGAGAAGTTTTTTCTTTAAAAGCGTCAGATTTTATCTTAAAATACAAGAACTTTTCGTGGTTCTTGTCAATTTTTGTTGGTTTTCATCTTATGAACTTATTTCAGTCAGCTTGATCTTTCTTCTTCAAAGCAAAAAGATTGTATCTTCAAATACAAGAAATTTTCGTGGTTTTGTTGATTTTCAGCAAATGAACATATTTCAGCGAGTGAGAAGTTTTTTCTTTAATAGAGTCAGATTTTATCCTAAAATACAAGAACTTTTCGTGGTTCTTGTCAATTTTTGTTGGTTTTCATTCAATCAACTTATTTCAGTCAGCTAGATCTTTCTTCTTGAAAGCAAAAAGATTTTATCTTCAAATACAAGAACTTTTCTTGTTTTTGTTGATTTTCAGCAAATGAACATATTTCAGCGAGCTAGAAGTTTTTTCTTTAATAGCGTAAGATTTTATCTTAAAATACAAGAACTTTTTGTGGTTCTTGTCAATTTTTGTTGGTTTTCATCCAATGAACTTATTTCAGTCAGCTAGATCTTTCTTCTTCAAAGCAAAAAGATTTTATCTTCAAATACAAGAACTTTTCGTGGTTTTGTTGATTTTCAGCAAATGAACATATTTCAGCGAGCGAGAAGTTTTTTCTTTAATAGCGTCAGATTTTATCCTAAAATACATGAACTTTTCGTGGTTCTTGTCAATTTTTGTTGGTTTTCATCCAATGAACTTATTTCAGTCAGCCAGATCTTTCTTCTTGAAAGCAAAAACATTTTATCTTCAAATACAAGAACTTTTCGTGGTTTTGTTGATTTTCAGCAAGTGAACATATTTCAGCGAGGGAGAAGTTTTTTCTTTGATAGCGTCAGATTTTATCTTAAAATACAAGAACATTTCGTGGTTCTTGTCAATTTTTGTTGGTGTTCATCCGATGAACTTATTTCAGTCAGCTAGATCTTTCTTCTTCAAAGCAAAAAGATTTTATCTTCAAATACAAGAACTTTTCGTGGTTTTGTTGGTTTTCAGCAAATGAACATATTTCAGCGAGCAAGAAGTTTTTTCTTTAATAGCGTAAGATTTTATCTTAAAATACAAGAACTTTTCGTGGTTCCTGTCAATTTTTGTTGGTTTTCATCTTATGAGCTTAGTTCAGTCAGCGAGATCCTTCTTCTTCAAAGCAAAAAGATTTTATCTTCAAATACAAGAACTTTTCGTGGTTTTGTTGATTTTCAGCAAATGAACATATTTCAGCGAGCGAGAAGTTTTTTCTTTAAAAGCGTCAGATTTTATCTTAAAATACAAGAACTTTTCGTGGTTCTTGTCAATTTTTGTTGGTTTTCATCCAATGAACTTATTTCAGTCAGCAAGATCTTCCTTCTTTAAAGCAAAAAGATTTTATCTTCAAATACATGAACTTTTCGTGGTTTTGTTGATTTTCAGCAAATGAACATATTTCAGCGAGCGAGAAGTTTTTTCTTTAAAAGCGTCAGATTTTATCTTAAAATACAAGAACTTTTCGTGGTTCTTGTCAATTTTTGTTGGTTTTCATCCAATGAACTTATTTCAGTCAGCAAGATCTTTCTTCTTCAAAGCAAAAAGATTTAATCTTCAAATCGAAGAACTTTTCATGGTTTTGTTGATTTTCAGCAAATGAACATATTTCAGCGAGCGAGAAGTTTTTTCTTTAATAGCGTAAGATTTTATCTTAAAAGACAAGAACTTTTCGTGGTTCTTGTCAATTTTTGTTGGTTTTCATCTTATGAACTTATTTCAGTCAGCTTGATCTTTCTTCTTCAAAGCAAAAAGATTTTATCTTCAAATACAAGAACTTTTCGTGGTTTTGTTGATTTTCAGCAAATGAACATATTTCAGCGAGGGAGAAGTTTTTTCTTCAATAGCGTCAGATTTTATCTTAAAATACAAGAACTTTTCGTGGTTCTTGTCAATTTTTGTTGGTTTTCATCCAATGAACTTATTTCAGTCAGCAAGATCTTTCTTCTTCAAAGCAAAAAGATTTTATCTTCAAAAACAAGAACTTTTCGTGGTTTTGTTGATTTTCAGCAAATGAACATATTTCAGCGAGCGAGAAGTTTTTTCTTTAATAGCGTCAGATTTTATCCTAAAATACAAGAACTTTTCGTGGTTCTTGTCAATTTTTGTTGGTTTTCATCTTATGAACTTATTTCAGTCAGCTTGATCTTTCTTCTTCAAAGCAAAAAGATTTTATCTTCAAATACAAGAACTTTTCGTGGTTTTATTGAGTTTCAGCAAATGAACATATTTCAGCGAGGGAGAAGTTTTTTCTTCAATAGCGTCAGATTTTATCTTAAAATACAAGAACTTTTCGTGGTTCTTGTCAATTTTTGTTGGTTTTCATCCAATGAACTTATTTCAGTCAGCAAGATCCTTCTTCTTCAAAGCAAAAAGATTTTATCTTCAAATACAAGAACATTTCGTGGTTTTGTTGATTTTCAGCAAATGAACATATTTCAGCGAGCGAGAAGTTTTTTCTTTAAAAGCGTCAGATTTTATCTCAAAATACAAGAAGTTTTCGTGGTTCTTGTCAATTTTTGTTGGTTTTCATCCAATGAACTTATTTCAGTCAGCAAGATCTTCCTTCTTCAAAGCAAAAAGATTTTATCTTCAAATACATGAACTTTTCGTGGTTTTGTTGATTTTCAGCAAATGAACATATTTCAGCGAGCGAGAAGTTTTTTCTTTAAAAGCGTCAGATTTTATCTTAAAATACAAGAAATTTTCGTGGTTCTTGTCAATTTTTGTTGGTTTTCATCGAATGAACTTATTTCAGTCAGCAAGATCTTTCTTCTTCAAAGCAAAAAGATTTAATCTTCAAATAGAAGAACTTTTCGTGGTTTTGTTGATTTTCAGCAAATGAACATATTTCAGCGAGCGAGAAGTTTTTTCTTTAATAGCGTCAGATTTTATCCTAAAATACAAGAACTTTTCGTGGTTCTTGTCAATTTTTGTTGGTTTTCATTCAATCAACTTATTTCAGTCAGCTAGATCTTTCTTCTTCAAAGCAAAAAGATTTTATCTTCAAATACAAGAACTTTTCGTGGTTTTGTTGATTTTCAGCAAATGAACATATTTCAGCGAGCTGGAAGTTTTTTCTTTAATAGCATAAGATTTTATCTTAAAATACAAGAACTTTTCGTGGTTCTTGTCAATTTTTGTTGGTTTTCATCCAATGAACTTATTTCTGTCAGCCAGATCTTTCTTCTTGAAAGCAGAAACATTTTATCTTCAAATACAAGAACTTTTCGTGGTTTTGTTGATTTTCAGCAAGTGAACATATTTCAGCGAGGGAGAAGTTTTTTCTTCAATAGCGTAAGATTTTATCTTAAAATACAAGAACTTTTCGTGGTTCTTGTCAATTTTTGTTGGTTTTCATCCAATGAACTTATTTCAGTCAGCAAGATCTTTCTTCTTCAAAGCAAAAAGATTTTATCTTCAAATACAAGAACTTTTCGTGGTTTTGTTGATTTTCAGCAAATGAACATATTTCAGCGAGCGAGAAGTTTTTTCTTTAATAGCGTCAGATTTTATCCTAAAATACAAGAACTTTTCGTGGTTCTTGTCAATTTTTGTTGGTTTTCATTCAATCAAGTTATTTCAGTCAGCTAGATCTTTCTTCTTGAAAGCAAAAAGATTTTATCTTCAAATACAAGAACTTTTCGTGGTTTTGTTGATTTTCAGCAAATGAACATATTTCAGCGAGCGAGAAGTTTTTTCTTTAAAAGCGTCAGATTTTATCTTAAAATACAAGAACTTTTCGTGGTTCTTGTCAATTTTTGTTGGTTTTCATCTTATGAACTTATTTCAGTCAGCTTGATCTTTCTTCTTCAAAGCAAAAAGATTGTATCTTCAAATACAAGAAATTTTCGTGGTTTTGTTGATTTTCAGCAAATGAACATATTTCAGCGAGCGAGAAGTTTTTTCTTTAATAGCGTCAGATTTTATCCTAAAATACAAGAACTTTTCGTGGTTCTTGTCAATTTTTGTTGGTTTTCATTCAATCAACTTATTTCAGTCAGCTAGATCTTTCTTCTTGAAAGCAAAAAGATTTTATCTTCAAATACAAGAACTTTTCTTGTTTTTGTTGATTTTCAGCAAATGAACATATTTCAGCGAGCTAGAAGTTTTTTCTTTAATAGCGTAAGATTTTATCTTAAAATACAAGAACTTTTCGTGGTTCTTGTCAATTTTTGTTGGTTTTCATCCAATGAACTTATTTCAGTCAGCTAGATCTTTCTTCTTCAAAGCAAAAAGATTTTATCTTCAAATACAAGAAGTTTTCGTGGTTTTGTTGATTTTCAGCAAATGAACATATTTCAGCGAGCGAGAAGTTTTTTCTTTAATAGCGTCAGATTTTATCCTAAAATACATGAACTTTTCGTGGTTCTTGTCAATTTTTGTTGGTTTTCATCCAATGAACTTATTTCAGTCAGCCAGATCTTTCTTCTTGAAAGCAAAAACATTTTATCTTCAAATACAAGAACTTTTCGTGGTTTTGTTGATTTTCAGCAAGTGAACATATTTCAGCGAGGGAGAAGTTTTTTCTTTAATAGCGTCAGATTTTATCTTAAAATACAAGAACATTTCGTGGTTCTTGTCAATTTTTGTTGGTTTTCATCCGATGAACTTATTTCAGTCAGCTAGATCTTTCTTCTTCAAAGCAAAAAGATTTTATCTTCAAATACAAGAACTTTTCGTGGTTTTGTTGGTTTTCAGCAAATGAACATATTTCAGCGAGCAAGAAGTTTTTTCTTTAATAGCGTAAGATTTTATCTTAAAATACAAGAACTTTTCGTGGTTCCTGTCAATTTTTGTTGGTTTTCATCTTATGAGCTTAGTTCAGTCAGCGAGATCCTTCTTCTTCAAAGCAAAAAGATTTTATCTTCAAATACAAGAACTTTTCGTGGTTTTGTTGATTTTCAGCAAATGAACATATTTCAGCGAGCGAGAAGTTTTTTCTTTAAAAGCGTCAGATTTTATCTTAAAATACAAGAACTTTTCGTGGTTCTTGTCAATTTTTGTTGGTTTTCATCCAATGAACTTATTTCAGTCAGCAAGATCTTCCTTCTTTAAAGCAAAAAGATTTTATCTTCAAATACATGAACTTTTCGTGGTTTTGTTGATTTTCAGCAAATGAACATATTTCAGCGAGCGAGAAGTTTTTTCTTTAAAAGCGTCAGATTTTATCTTAAAATACAAGAACTTTTCGTGGTTCTTGTCAATTTTTGTTGGTTTTCATCCAATGAACTTATTTCAGTCAGCAAGATCTTTCTTCTTCAAAGCAAAAAGATTTAATCTTCAAATCGAAGAACTTTTCATGGTTTTGTTGATTTTCAGCAAATGAACATATTTCAGCGAGCTAGAAGTTTTTTCTTTAATAGCGTAAGATTTTATCTTAAAAGACAAGAACTTTTCGTGGTTCTTGTCAATTTTTGTTGGTTTTCATCTTATGAACTTATTTCAGTCAGCTTGATCTTTCTTCTTCAAAGCAAAAAGATTTTATCTTCAAATACAAGAACTTTTCGTGGTTTTGTTGATTTTCAGCAAATGAACATATTTCAGCGAGGGAGAAGTTTTTTCTTCAATAGCGTCAGATTTTATCTTAAAATACAAGAACTTTTCGTGGTTCTTGTCAATTTTTGTTGGTTTTCATCCAATGAACTTATTTCAGTCAGCAAGATCTTTCTTCTTCAAAGCAAAAAGATTTTATCTTCAAAAACAAGAACTTTTCGTGGTTTTGTTGATTTTCAGCAAATGAACATATTTCAGCGAGCGAGAAGTTTTTTCTTTAATAGCGTCAGATTTTATCCTAAAATACAAGAACTTTTCGTGGTTCTTGTCAATTTTTGTTGGTTTTCATCTTATGAACTTATTTCAGTCAGCTTGATCTTTCTTCTTCAAAGCAAAAAGATTTTATCTTCAAATACAAGAACTTTTCGTGGTTTTGTTGATTTTCAGCAAATGAACATATTTCAGCGAGGGAGAAGTTTTTTCTTCAATAGCGTCAGATTTTATCTTAAAATACAAGAACTTTTCGTGGTTCTTGTCAATTTTTGTTGGTTTTCATCCAATGAACTTATTTCAGTCAGCAAGATCTTTCTTCTTCAAAGCAAAAAGATTTTATCTTCAAATACAAGAACTTTTCGTGGTTTTGTTGATTTTCAGCAAATGAACATATTTCAGCGAGCGAGAAGTTTTTTCTTTAATAGCGTCAGATTTTATCCTAAAATGCAAGAACTTTTCGTGGTTCTTGTCAATTTTTGTTGGTTTTCATTCAATCAACTTATTTCAGTCAGCTAGATCTTTCTTCTTGAAAGCAAAAAGATTTTATCTTCAAATACATGAACTTTTCGTGGTTTTGTTGATTTTGAGCAAATGAACACATTTCAGCGAGCGAGAAGTTTTTTCTTTAAAAGCGTCAGATTTTATCTTAAAATACAAGAACTTTTCGTGGTTCTTGTCAATTTTTGTTGGTTTTCATCTGATGAACTTATTTCAGTCAGCAAGATCTTTCTTCTTCAAAGCAAAAAGATTTAATCTTCAAATAGAAGAACTTTTCGTGGTTTTGTTGATTTTCAGCAAATGAACATATTTCAGCGAGCGAGAAGTTTTTTCTTTAATAGCGTCAGATTTTATCTTAAAATACAAGAACTTTTCGTGGTTCTTGTCAATTTTTGTTGGTTTTCATCTTATGAACTTATTTCAGTCAGCTTGATCTTTCTTCTTCAAAGCAAAAAGATTTTATCTTCAAATACAAGAACTTTTCGTGGTTTTGTTGATTTTCAGCAAATGAACATATTTCAGCGAGGGAGAAGTTTTTTCTTCAATAGCGTCAGATTTTATCTTAAAATACAAGAACGTTTCGTGGTTCTTGTCAATTTTTGTTGGTTTTCATCCAATGAACTTATTTCAGTCAGCAAGATCTTTCTTCTTCAAAGCAAAAATATTTTATCTTCAAATACAAGAACTTTTCATGGTTTTGTTGATTTTCAGCAAATGAACATATTTCAGCGAGGGAGAAGTTTTTTCTTTAATAGCGTCAGATTTTATCCTAAAATACAAGAACTTTTCGTGGTTCTTGTCAATTTTTGTTGGTTTTCATCCAATCAACTTATTTCAGTCAGCCAGATCTTTCTTCTTGAAAGCAAAAACATTTTATCTTCAAATACAAGAACTTTTCGTGGTTTTGTTGATTTTCAGCAAATGAACATATTTCAGCGAGGGAGAAGTTTTTTCTTTAATAGCGTCAGATTTTATCTTAAAATACAAGAACATTTCGTGGTTCTTGTCAATTTTTGTTGGTTTTCATCCAATGAACTTATTTCAGTCAGCTAGATCTTTCTTCTTCAAAGCAAAAAGATTTTATCTTCAAATACAAGAACTTTTCGTGGTTTTGTTGGTTTTCAGCAAATGAACATATTTCAGCGAGCAAGAAGTTTTTTCTTTAATAGCGTAAGATTTTATCTTAAAATACAAGAACTTTTCGTGGTTCTTGTCAATTTTTGTTGGTTTTCATCTTATGAGCTTAGTTCAGTCAGCGAGATCCTTCTTCTTCAAAGCAAAAAGATTTTATCTTCAAATACAAGAACTTTTCGTGGTTTTGTTGATTTTCAGCAAATGAACATATTTCAGCGAGCGAGAAGTTTTTTCTTTGAAAGCGTCAGATTTTATCTTAAAATACAAGAACTTTTCGTGGTTCTTGTCAATTTTTGTTGCTTTTCATCCAATGAACTAATTTCAGTCAGCTAGATCTTTCTTCTTCAAAGCAAAAAGATTTAATCTTCAAATAGAAGAACTTTTCGTGGTTTTGTTGGTTTTCAGCAAATGAACATATTTCAGCGAGCAAGAAGTTTTTTCTTCAATAGCGTAAGATTTTATCTTAAAATACAAGAACTTTTCGTGGTTCTTGTCAATTTTTGTTGGTTTTCATCTTATGAACTTATTTCAGTCAGCTTGATCTTTCTTCTTCAAAGCAAAAAGATTGTATCTTCAAATACAAGAAATTTTCGTGGTTTTGTTGATTTTCAGCAAATGAACATATTTCAGCGAGGGAGAAGTTTTTTCTTTAATAGCGTCAGATTTTATCTTAAAATACAAGAACTTTTCGTGGTTCTTGTCAATTTTTGTTGGTTTTCATCTAATGAACTTATTTCAGTCAGCTGGATCTTTCTTCTTCAAAGCAAAAAGATTTTATCTTCAAGTACAAGAACTTTTCGTGGTTTTGTTGATTTTCAGCAAATGAACATATTTCAGCGAGGGAGAAGTTTTTTCTTCAATAGCGTCAGATTTTATCTTGAAATACAAGAGCTTTTCGTGGTTCTTGTCAATTTTTGTTGGTTTTCATCCAATGAACTTATTTCAGTCAGCAAGATCTTTCTTCTTCAAAGCAAAAAGATTTTATCTTCAAATACAAGAACTTTTCGTGGTTTTGTTGATTTTTAACAAATGAACATATTTCAGCGAGCGAGAAGTTTTTTCTTTGAAAGCGTCAGATTTTATCTTAAAATACAAGAACTTTTCGTGGTTCTTGTCAATTTTTGTTGGTTTTCATCCAATGAACTTATTTCAGTCAGCAAGATCTTTCTTCTTCAAAGCAAAAAGATTTAATCTTCAAATAGAAGAACTTTTCGTGGTTTTGTTGATTTTCAGCAAATGAACATATTTCAGCGAGCGAGAAGTTTTTTCTTTAATAGCGTCAGATTTTATCTTAAAATACAAGAACTTTTCGTGGTTCTTGTCAATTTTTGTTGGTTTTCATCTAATGAACTTATTTCAGTCAGCTGGATCTTTCTTCTTCAAAGCAAAAAGATTTTATCTTCAAGTACAAGAACTTTTCGTGGTTTTGTTGATTTTCAGCAAATGAACATATTTCAGCGAGGGAGAAGTTTTTTCTTCAATAGCGTCAGATTTTATCTTGAAATACAAGAGCTTTTCGTGGTTCTTGTCAATTTTTGTTGGTTTTCATCCAATGAACTTATTTCAGTCAGCAAGATCTTTCTTCTTCAAAGCAAAAATATTTTATCTTCAAATACAAGAACTTTTCATGGTTTTGTTGATTTTCAGCAAATGAACATATTTCAGCGAGGGAGAAGTTTTTTCTTTAATAGCGTCAGATTTTATCCGAAAATACAAGAACTTTTCGTGGTTCTTGTCAATTTTTGTTGGTTTTCATCCAATCAACTTATTTCAGTCAGCCAGATCTTTCTTCTTGAAAGCAAAAACATTTTATCTTCAAATACAAGAACTTTTCGTGGTTTTGTTGATTTTCAGCAAATGAACATATTTCAGCGAGGGAGAAGTTTTTTCTTTAATAGCGTCAGATTTTATCTTAAAATACAAGAACATTTCGTGGTTCTTGTCAATTTTTGTTGGTTTTCATCCAATGAACTTATTTCAGTCAGCTCGATCTTTCTTCTTCAAAGCAAAAAGATTTTATCTTCAAATACAAGAACTTTTAGTGCTTTTGTTGGTTTTCAGCAAATGAACATATTTCAGCGAGCAAGAAGTTTTTTCTTTAATAGCGTAAGATTTTATCTTAAAATACAAGAACTTTTCGTGGTTCTTGTCAATTTTTGCTGGTTTTCATCTTATGAGCTTAGTTCAGTCAGCGAGATCCTTCTTCTTCAAAGCAAAAAGATTTTATCTTCAAATACAAGAACTTTTCGTGGTTTTGTTGATTTTCAGCAAATGAACATATTTCAGCGAGCGAGAAGTTTTTTCTTTGAAAGCGTCAGATTTTATCTTAAAATACAAGAACTTTTCGTGGTTCTTGTCAATTTTTGTTGGTTTTCATTCAATCAACTTATTTCAGTCAGCTAGATCTTTCTTCTTCAAAGCAAAAAGATTTTATCTTCAAATACAAGAACTTTTCGTGGTTTTGTTGATTTTCAGCAAATGAACATATTTCAGCGAGCTGGAAGTTTTTTCTTTAATAGCGTAAGATTTTATCTTAAAATACAAGAACTTTTCGTGGTTCTTGTCAATTTTTGTTGGTTTTCATCCAATGAACTTATTTCAGTCAGCTAGATCTTTCTTCTTCAAAGCAAAAAGATTTTATCTTCAAATACAAGAACTTTTCGTGGTTTTGTTGATTTTCAGCAAATGAACATATTTCAGCGAGCGAGAAGTTTTTTCTTTAATAGCGTCAGATTTTATCCTAAAATACAAGAACTTTTCGTGGTTCTTGTCAATTTTTGTTGGTTTTCATCTTATGAGCTTAGTTCAGTCAGCGAGATCCTTCTTCTTCAAAGCAAAAAGATTTTATCTTCAAATATAAGAACTTTTCGTGGTTTTGTTGATTTTCAGCAAATGAACATATTTCAGCGAGCGAGAAGTTTTTTCTTTAAAAGCGTCAGATTTTATCTTAAAATACAAGAACTTTTCGTGGTTCTTGTCAATTTTTGTTGGTTTTCATCCAATGAACTTATTTCAGTCAGCAAGATCTTCCTTCTTCAAAGCAAAAAGATTTTATCTTCAAATACATGAACTTTTCGTGGTTTTGTTGATTTTCAGCAAATGAACATATTTCAGCGAGCGAGAAGTTTTTTCTTTAAAAGCGTCAGATTTTATCTTAAAATACAAGAGCTTTTCGTGGTTCTTGTCAATTTTTGTTGGTTTTCATCCAATGAACTTATTTCAGTCAGCAAGATCTTTCTTCTTCAAAGCAAAAAGATTTTATCTTCAAATACAAGAACTTTTCGTGGTTTTGTTGATTTTCAGCAAATGAACATATTTCAGCGAGGGAGAAGTTTTTTCTTCAATAGCGTCAGATTTTATCTTAAAATACAAGAACTTTTCGTGGTTCTTGTCAATTTTTGTTGGTTTTCATCCAATGAACTTATTTCAGTCAGCTGGATCTTTCTTCTTCAAAGCAAAAAGATTTTATCTTCAAATACAAGAACTTTTCGTGGTTTTGTTGATTTTCAGCAAGTGAACATATTTCAGCGAGGGAGAAGTTTTTTCTTTAATAGCGTCAGATTTTATCGGAAAATACAAGAACATTTCGTGGTTCTTGTCAATTTGTGTTGGTTTTCATCCGATGAACTTATTTCAGTCAGCGAGATCCTTCTTCTTCAAAGCAAAAAGATTTTATCTTCAAATACAAGAACTTTTCGTGGTTTTGTTGATTTTCAGCAAATGAACATATTTCAGCGAGCGAGAAGTTTTTTCTTTGAAAGCGTCAGATTTTATCTTAAAATACAAGAACTTTTCGTGGTTCTTGTCAATTTTTGTTGGTTTTCATCCAATGAACTTATTTCAGTCAGCAAGATCTTTCTTCTTCAAAGCAAAAAGATTTAATCTTCAAACAGAAGAACTTTTCGTGGTTTTGTTGATTTTCAGCAAATGAACATATTTCAGCGAGGGAGAAGTTTTTTCTTTAATAGCGTCAGATTTTATCTTAAAATACAAGAACTTTTCGTGGTTCTTGTCAATTTTTGTTGGTTTTCATCTTATGAACTTATTTCAGTCAGCTTGATCTTTCTTCTTCAAAGCAAAAAGATTTTATCTTCAAATACAAGAAATTTTCGTGGTTTTGTTGATTTTCAGCAAATGAACATATTTCAGCGAGGGAGAAGTTTTTTCTTTAATAGCGTCAGATTTTATCTTAAAATACAAGAAGTTTTCGTGGTTCTTGTCAATTTTTGTTGGTTTTCATCCAATGAACTTATTTCAGTCAGCAAGATCTTTCTTCTTCAAAGCAAAAAGATTTTATCTTCAAATACAAGAACTTTTCGTGGTTTTGTTGATTTTCAGCAAATGAACATATTTCAGCGAGCGAGAAGTTTTTTCTTTAATAGCGTCAGATTTTATCCTAAAATACAAGAACTTTTCGTGGTTCTTGTCAATTTTTGTTGGTTTTCATTCAATCAACTTATTTCAGTCAGCTTGATCTTTCTTCTTCAAAGCAAAAAGATTTTTTCTTCAAATACAAGAACTTTTCGTGGTTTTGTTGATTTTCAGCAAATGAACATATTTCAGCGAGCGAGAAGTTTTTTCTTTAATAGCGTCAGATTTTATCCTAAAATACAAGAACTTTTCGTGGTTCTTGTCAATTTTTGTTGGTTTTCATCCAATGAACTTATTTCAGTCAGCTAGATCTTTCTTCTTCAAAGCAAAAAGATTTTATCTTCAAATACAAGAACTTTTCGTGGTTTTGTTGATTTTCAGCAAATGAACATATTTCAGCGAGCGAGAAGTTTTTTCTTTAATAGCGTCAGATTTTATCCTAAAATACAAGAACTTTTCGTGGTTCTTGTCAATTTTTGTTGGTTTTCATCTTATGAGCTTAGTTCAGTCAGCGAGATCCTTCTTCTTCAAAGCAAAAAGATTTTATCTTCAAATATAAGAACTTTTCGTGGTTTTGTTGATTTTCAGCAAATGAACATATTTCAGCGAGCGAGAAGTTTTTTCTTTAAAAGCGTCAGATTTTATCTAAAAATACAAGAACTTTTCGTGGTTCTTGTCAATTTTTGTTGGTTTTCATCCAATGAACTTATTTCAGTCAGCAAGATCTTCCTTCTTCAAAGCAAAAAGATTTTATCTTCAAATACATGAACTTTTTGTGGTTTTGTTGATTTTCAGCAAATGAACATATTTCAGCGAGCGAGAAGTTTTTTCTTTAAAAGCGTCAGATTTTATCTTAAAATACAAGAGCTTTTCGTGGTTCTTGTCAATTTTTGTTGGTTTTCATCCAATGAACTTATTTCAGTCAGCAAGATCTTTCTTCTTCAAAGCAAAAAGATTTTATCTTCAAATACAAGAACTTTTCGTGGTTTTGTTGATTTTCAGCAAATGAACATATTTCAGCGAGGGAGAAGTTTTTTCTTCAATAGCGTCAGATTTTATCTTAAAATACAAGAACTTTTCGTGGTTCTTGTCAATTTTTGTTGGTTTTCATCCAATGAACTTATTTCAGTCAGCAAGATCTTTCTTCTTCAAAGCAAAAAGATTTCATCTTCAAATACAAGAACTTTTCGTGGTTTTGTTGATTTTCAGCAAATGAACATATTTCAGCGAGCGAGAAGTTTTTTCTTTAATAGCGTCAGATTTTATCCTAAAATACAAGAACTTTTCGTGGTTCTTGTCAATTTTTGTTGGTTTTCATTCAATCAAGTTATTTCAGTCAGCTAGATCTTTCTTCTTGAAAGCAAAAAGATTTTATCTTCAAATACAAGAACTTTTCGTGGTTTTGTTGATTTTCAGCAAATGAACATATTTCAGCGAGCGAGAAGTTTTTTCTTTAAAAGCGTCAGATTTTATCTTAAAATACAAGAACTTTTCGTGGTTCTTGTCAATTTTTGTTGGTTTTCATCTTATGAACTTATTTCAGTCAGCAAGATCTTTCTTCTTCAAAGCAAAAAGATTTTATCTTCAAATACAAGAACTTTTCGTGGTTTTGTTGATTTTCAGCAAATGAACATATTTCAGCGAGCGAGAAGTTTTTTCTTTAATAGCGTCAGATTTTATCCTAAAATACAAGAACTTTTCGTGGTTCTTGTCAATTTTTGTTGGTTTTCATTCAATCAACTTATTTCAGTCAGCTAGATCTTTCTTCTTCAAAGCAAAAAGATTTTATCTTCAAATACAAGAACTTTTCGTGGTTTTGTTGATTTTCAGCAAATGAACATATTTCAGCGAGCTGGAAGTTTTTTCTTTAATAGCGTAAGATTTTATCTTAAAATACAAGAACTTTTCGTGGTTCTTGTCAATTTTTGTTGGTTTTCATCCAATGAACTTATTTCAGTCAGCTAGATCTTTCTTCTTCAAAGCAAAAAGATTTTATCTTCAAATACAAGAACTTTTCGTGGTTTTGTTGATTTTCAGCAAATGAACATATTTCAGCGAGCGAGAAGTTTTTTCTTTAATAGCGTCAGATTTTATCCTAAAATACAAGAACTTTTCGTGGTTCTTGTCAATTTTTGTTGGTTTTCATCTTATGAGCTTAGTTCAGTCAGCGAGATCCTTCTTCTTCAAAGCAAAAAGATTTTATCTTCAAATATAAGAACTTTTCGTGGTTTTGTTGATTTTCAGCAAATGAACATATTTCAGCGAGCGAGAAGTTTTTTCTTTAAAAGCGTCAGATTTTATCTTAAAATACAAGAACTTTTCGTGGTTCTTGTCAATTTTTGTTGGTTTTCATCCAATG
Source organism: Heptranchias perlo (assembly GCF_035084215.1). Lineage (NCBI taxonomy): Eukaryota > Metazoa > Chordata > Chondrichthyes > Hexanchiformes > Hexanchidae > Heptranchias > Heptranchias perlo. The sequence goes on along the minus strand of NW_027139866.1, from coordinate 498,593 downwards.
AACTTATTTCAGTCAGCAAGATCTTCCTTCTTCAAAGCAAAAAGATTTTATCTTCAAATACATGAACTTTTCGTGGTTTTGTTGATTTTCAGCAAATGAACATATTTCAGCGAGCGAGAAGTTTTTTCTTTAAAAGCGTCAGATTTTATCTTAAAATACAAGAACTTTTCGTGGTTCTTGTCAATTTTTGTTGGTTTTCATCCAATGAACTTATTTCAGTCAGCAAGATCTTCCTTCTTTAAAGCAAAAAGATTTTATCTTCAAATACATGAACTTTTCGTGGTTTTGTTGATTTTCAGCAAATGAACATATTTCAGCGAGCGAGAAGTTTTTTCTTTAAAAGCGTCAGATTTTATCTTAAAATACAAGAACTTTTCGTGGTTCTTGTCAATTTTTGTTGGTTTTCATCCAATGAACTTATTTCAGTCAGCAAGATCTTTCTTCTTCAAAGCAAAAAGATTTAATCTTCAAATCGAAGAACTTTTCATGGTTTTGTTGATTTTCAGCAAATGAACATATTTCAGCGAGCGAGAAGTTTTTTCTTTAATAGCGTAAGATTTTATCTTAAAAGACAAGAACTTTTCGTGGTTCTTGTCAATTTTTGTTGGTTTTCATCCAATGAACTTATTTCAGTCAGCAAGATCTTTCTTCTTCAAAGCAAAAAGATTTTATCTTCAAAAACAAGAACTTTTCGTGGTTTTGTTGATTTTCAGCAAATGAACATATTTCAGCGAGCGAGAAGTTTTTTCTTTAATAGCGTCAGATTTTATCCTAAAATACAAGAACTTTTCGTGGTTCTTGTCAATTTTTGTTGGTTTTCATCTTATGAACTTATTTCAGTCAGCTTGATCTTTCTTCTTCAAAGCAAAAAGATTTTATCTTCAAATACAAGAACTTTTCGTGGTTTTGTTGAGTTTCAGCAAATGAACATATTTCAGCGAGGGAGAAGTTTTTTCTTCAATAGCGTCAGATTTTATCTTAAAATACAAGAACTTTTCGTGGTTCTTGTCAATTTTTGTTGGTTTTCATCCAATGAACTTATTTCAGTCAGCAAGATCCTTCTTCTTCAAAGCAAAAAGATTTTATCTTCAAATACAAGAACATTTCGTGGTTTTGTTGATTTTCAGCAAATGAACATATTTCAGCGAGCGAGAAGTTTTTTCTTTAAAAGCGTCAGATTTTATCTCAAAATACAAGAAGTTTTCGTGGTTCTTGTCAATTTTTGTTGGTTTTCATCCAATGAACTTATATCAGTCAGCAAGATCTTCCTTCTTCAAAGCAAAAAGATTTTATCTTCAAATACATGAACTTTTCGTGGTTTTGTTGATTTTCAGCAAATGAACATATTTCAGCGAGCGAGAAGTTTTTTCTTTAAAAGCGTCAGATTTTATCTTAAAATACAAGAAATTTTCGTGGTTCTTGTCAATTTTTGTTGGTTTTCATCGAATGAACTTATTTCAGTCAGCAAGATCTTTCTTCTTCAAAGCAAAAAGATTTAATCTTCAAATAGAAGAACTTTTCGTGGTTTTGTTGATTTTCAGCAAATGAACATATTTCAGCGAGCGAGAAGTTTTTTCTTTAATAGCGTCAGATTTTATCCTAAAATACAAGAACTTTTCGTGGTTCTTGTCAATTTTTGTTGGTTTTCATTCAATCAACTTATTTCAGTCAGCTAGATCTTTCTTCTTCAAAGCAAAAAGATTTTATCTTCAAATACAAGAACTTTTCGTGGTTTTGTTGATTTTCAGCAAATGAACATATTTCAGCGAGCTGGAAGTTTTTTCTTTAATAGCATAAGATTTTATCTTAAAATACAAGAACTTTTCGTGGTTCTTGTCAATTTTTGTTGGTTTTCATCCAATGAACTTATTTCTGTCAGCCAGATCTTTCTTCTTGAAAGCAGAAACATTTTATCTTCAAATACAAGAACTTTTCGTGGTTTTGTTGATTTTCAGCAAGTGAACATATTTCAGCGAGGGAGAAGTTTTTTCTTCAATAGCGTAAGATTTTATCTTAAAATACAAGAACTTTTCGTGGTTCTTGTCAATTTTTGTTGGTTTTCATCCAATGAACTTATTTCAGTCAGCAAGATCTTTCTTCTTCAAAGCAAAAAGATTTTATCTTCAAATACAAGAACTTTTCGTGGTTTTGTTGATTTTCAGCAAATGAACATATTTCAGCGAGCGAGAAGTTTTTTCTTTAATAGCGTCAGATTTTATCCTAAAATACAAGAACTTTTCGTGGTTCTTGTCAATTTTTGTTGGTTTTCATTCAATCAAGTTATTTCAGTCAGCTAGATCTTTCTTCTTGAAAGCAAAAAGATTTTATCTTCAAATACAAGAACTTTTCGTGGTTTTGTTGATTTTCAGCAAATGAACATATTTCAGCGAGCGAGAAGTTTTTTCTTTAAAAGCGTCAGATTTTATCTTAAAATACAAGAACTTTTCGTGGTTCTTGTCAATTTTTGTTGGTTTTCATCTTATGAACTTATTTCAGTCAGCTTGATCTTTCTTCTTCAAAGCAAAAAGATTGTATCTTCAAATACAAGAAATTTTCGTGGTTTTGTTGATTTTCAGCAAATGAACATATTTCAGCGAGCGAGAAGTTTTTTCTTTAATAGCGTCAGATTTTATCCTAAAATACAAGAACTTTTCGTGGTTCTTGTCAATTTTTGTTGGTTTTCATTCAATCAACTTATTTCAGTCAGCTAGATCTTTCTTCTTGAAAGCAAAAAGATTTTATCTTCAAATACAAGAACTTTTCTTGTTTTTGTTGATTTTCAGCAAATGAACATATTTCAGCGAGCTAGAAGTTTTTTCTTTAATAGCGTAAGATTTTATCTTAAAATACAAGAACTTTTCGTGGTTCTTGTCAATTTTTGTTGGTTTTCATCCAATGAACTTATTTCAGTCAGCTAGATCTTTCTTCTTCAAAGCAAAAAGATTTTATCTTCAAATACAAGAAGTTTTCGTGGTTTTGTTGATTTTCAGCAAATGAACATATTTCAGCGAGCGAGAAGTTTTTTCTTTAATAGCGTCAGATTTTATCCTAAAATACATGAACTTTTCGTGGTTCTTGTCAATTTTTGTTGGTTTTCATCCAATGAACTTATTTCAGTCAGCCAGATCTTTCTTCTTGAAAGCAAAAACATTTTATCTTCAAATACAAGAACTTTTCGTGGTTTTGTTGATTTTCAGCAAGTGAACATATTTCAGCGAGGGAGAAGTTTTTTCTTTAATAGCGTCAGATTTTATCTTAAAATACAAGAACATTTCGTGGTTCTTGTCAATTTTTGTTGGTTTTCATCCGATGAACTTATTTCAGTCAGCTAGATCTTTCTTCTTCAAAGCAAAAAGATTTTATCTTCAAATACAAGAACTTTTCGTGGTTTTGTTGGTTTTCAGCAAATGAACATATTTCAGCGAGCAAGAAGTTTTTTCTTTAATAGCGTAAGATTTTATCTTAAAATACAAGAACTTTTCGTGGTTCCTGTCAATTTTTGTTGGTTTTCATCTTATGAGCTTAGTTCAGTCAGCGAGATCCTTCTTCTTCAAAGCAAAAAGATTTTATCTTCAAATACAAGAACTTTTCGTGGTTTTGTTGATTTTCAGCAAATGAACATATTTCAGCGAGCGAGAAGTTTTTTCTTTAAAAGCGTCAGATTTTATCTTAAAATACAAGAACTTTTCGTGGTTCTTGTCAATTTTTGTTGGTTTTCATCCAATGAACTTATTTCAGTCAGCAAGATCTTCCTTCTTTAAAGCAAAAAGATTTTATCTTCAAATACATGAACTTTTCGTGGTTTTGTTGATTTTCAGCAAATGAACATATTTCAGCGAGCGAGAAGTTTTTTCTTTAAAAGCGTCAGATTTTATCTTAAAATACAAGAACTTTTCGTGGTTCTTGTCAATTTTTGTTGGTTTTCATCCAATGAACTTATTTCAGTCAGCAAGATCTTTCTTCTTCAAAGCAAAAAGATTTAATCTTCAAATCGAAGAACTTTTCATGGTTTTGTTGATTTTCAGCAAATGAACATATTTCAGCGAGCTAGAAGTTTTTTCTTTAATAGCGTAAGATTTTATCTTAAAAGACAAGAACTTTTCGTGGTTCTTGTCAATTTTTGTTGGTTTTCATCTTATGAACTTATTTCAGTCAGCTTGATCTTTCTTCTTCAAAGCAAAAAGATTTTATCTTCAAATACAAGAACTTTTCGTGGTTTTGTTGATTTTCAGCAAATGAACATATTTCAGCGAGGGAGAAGTTTTTTCTTCAATAGCGTCAGATTTTATCTTAAAATACAAGAACTTTTCGTGGTTCTTGTCAATTTTTGTTGGTTTTCATCCAATGAACTTATTTCAGTCAGCAAGATCTTTCTTCTTCAAAGCAAAAAGATTTTATCTTCAAAAACAAGAACTTTTCGTGGTTTTGTTGATTTTCAGCAAATGAACATATTTCAGCGAGCGAGAAGTTTTTTCTTTAATAGCGTCAGATTTTATCCTAAAATACAAGAACTTTTCGTGGTTCTTGTCAATTTTTGTTGGTTTTCATCTTATGAACTTATTTCAGTCAGCTTGATCTTTCTTCTTCAAAGCAAAAAGATTTTATCTTCAAATACAAGAACTTTTCGTGGTTTTGTTGATTTTCAGCAAATGAACATATTTCAGCGAGGGAGAAGTTTTTTCTTCAATAGCGTCAGATTTTATCTTAAAATACAAGAACTTTTCGTGGTTCTTGTCAATTTTTGTTGGTTTTCATCCAATGAACTTATTTCAGTCAGCAAGATCTTTCTTCTTCAAAGCAAAAAGATTTTATCTTCAAATACAAGAACTTTTCGTGGTTTTGTTGATTTTCAGCAAATGAACATATTTCAGCGAGCGAGAAGTTTTTTCTTTAATAGCGTCAGATTTTATCTTAAAATACAAGAACTTTTCGTGGTTCTTGTCAATTTTTGTTGGTTTTCATCTTATGAACTTATTTCAGTCAGCTTGATCTTTCTTCTTCAAAGCAAAAAGATTTTATCTTCAAATACAAGAACTTTTCGTGGTTTTGTTGATTTTCAGCAAATGAACATATTTCAGCGAGGGAGAAGTTTTTTCTTCAATAGCGTCAGATTTTATCTTAAAATACAAGAACGTTTCGTGGTTCTTGTCAATTTTTGTTGGTTTTCATCCAATGAACTTATTTCAGTCAGCAAGATCTTTCTTCTTCAAAGCAAAAATATTTTATCTTCAAATACAAGAACTTTTCATGGTTTTGTTGATTTTCAGCAAATGAACATATTTCAGCGAGGGAGAAGTTTTTTCTTTAATAGCGTCAGATTTTATCCTAAAATACAAGAACTTTTCGTGGTTCTTGTCAATTTTTGTTGGTTTTCATCCAATCAACTTATTTCAGTCAGCCAGATCTTTCTTCTTGAAAGCAAAAACATTTTATCTTCAAATACAAGAACTTTTCGTGGTTTTGTTGATTTTCAGCAAATGAACATATTTCAGCGAGGGAGAAGTTTTTTCTTTAATAGCGTCAGATTTTATCTTAAAATACAAGAACATTTCGTGGTTCTTGTCAATTTTTGTTGGTTTTCATCCAATGAACTTATTTCAGTCAGCTAGATCTTTCTTCTTCAAAGCAAAAAGATTTTATCTTCAAATACAAGAACTTTTCGTGGTTTTGTTGGTTTTCAGCAAATGAACATATTTCAGCGAGCAAGAAGTTTTTTCTTTAATAGCGTAAGATTTTATCTTAAAATACAAGAACTTTTCGTGGTTCTTGTCAATTTTTGTTGGTTTTCATCTTATGAGCTTAGTTCAGTCAGCGAGATCCTTCTTCTTCAAAGCAAAAAGATTTTATCTTCAAATACAAGAACTTTTCGTGGTTTTGTTGATTTTCAGCAAATGAACATATTTCAGCGAGCGAGAAGTTTTTTCTTTGAAAGCGTCAGATTTTATCTTAAAATACAAGAACTTTTCGTGGTTCTTGTCAATTTTTGTTGGTTTTCATCCAATGAACTAATTTCAGTCAGCTAGATCTTTCTTCTTCAAAGCAAAAAGATTTAATCTTCAAATAGAAGAACTTTTCGTGGTTTTGTTGGTTTTCAGCAAATGAACATATTTCAGCGAGCAAGAAGTTTTTTCTTCAATAGCGTAAGATTTTATCTTAAAATACAAGAACTTTTCGTGGTTCTTGTCAATTTTTGTTGGTTTTCATCTTATGAACTTATTTCAGTCAGCTTGATCTTTCTTCTTCAAAGCAAAAAGATTGTATCTTCAAATACAAGAAATTTTCGTGGTTTTGTTGATTTTCAGCAAATGAACATATTTCAGCGAGGGAGAAGTTTTTTCTTTAATAGCGTCAGATTTTATCTTAAAATACAAGAACTTTTCGTGGTTCTTGTCAATTTTTGTTGGTTTTCATCTAATGAACTTATTTCAGTCAGCTGGATCTTTCTTCTTCAAAGCAAAAAGATTTTATCTTCAAGTACAAGAACTTTTCGTGGTTTTGTTGATTTTCAGCAAATGAACATATTTCAGCGAGGGAGAAGTTTTTTCTTCAATAGCGTCAGATTTTATCTTGAAATACAAGAGCTTTTCGTGGTTCTTGTCAATTTTTGTTGGTTTTCATCCAATGAACTTATTTCAGTCAGCAAGATCTTTCTTCTTCAAAGCAAAAAGATTTTATCTTCAAATACAAGAACTTTTCGTGGTTTTGTTGATTTTTAACAAATGAACATATTTCAGCGAGCGAGAAGTTTTTTCTTTGAAAGCGTCAGATTTTATCTTAAAATACAAGAACTTTTCGTGGTTCTTGTCAATTTTTGTTGGTTTTCATCCAATGAACTTATTTCAGTCAGCAAGATCTTTCTTCTTCAAAGCAAAAAGATTTAATCTTCAAATAGAAGAACTTTTCGTGGTTTTGTTGATTTTCAGCAAATGAACATATTTCAGCGAGCGAGAAGTTTTTTCTTTAATAGCGTCAGATTTTATCTTAAAATACAAGAACTTTTCGTGGTTCTTGTCAATTTTTGTTGGTTTTCATCTAATGAACTTATTTCAGTCAGCTGGATCTTTCTTCTTCAAAGCAAAAAGATTTTATCTTCAAGTACAAGAACTTTTCGTGGTTTTGTTGATTTTCAGCAAATGAACATATTTCAGCGAGGGAGAAGTTTTTTCTTCAATAGCGTCAGATTTTATCTTGAAATACAAGAGCTTTTCGTGGTTCTTGTCAATTTTTGTTGGTTTTCATCCAATGAACTTATTTCAGTCAGCAAGATCTTTCTTCTTCAAAGCAAAAATATTTTATCTTCAAATACAAGAACTTTTCATGGTTTTGTTGATTTTCAGCAAATGAACATATTTCAGCGAGGGAGAAGTTTTTTCTTTAATAGCGTCAGATTTTATCCGAAAATACAAGAACTTTTCGTGGTTCTTGTCAATTTTTGTTGGTTTTCATCCAATCAACTTATTTCAGTCAGCCAGATCTTTCTTCTTGAAAGCAAAAACATTTTATCTTCAAATACAAGAACTTTTCGTGGTTTTGTTGATTTTCAGCAAATGAACATATTTCAGCGAGGGAGAAGTTTTTTCTTTAATAGCGTCAGATTTTATCTTAAAATACAAGAACATTTCGTGGTTCTTGTCAATTTTTGTTGGTTTTCATCCAATGAACTTATTTCAGTCAGCTCGATCTTTCTTCTTCAAAGCAAAAAGATTTTATCTTCAAATACAAGAACTTTTAGTGCTTTTGTTGGTTTTCAGCAAATGAACATATTTCAGCGAGCAAGAAGTTTTTTCTTTAATAGCGTAAGATTTTATCTTAAAATACAAGAACTTTTCGTGGTTCTTGTCAATTTTTGCTGGTTTTCATCTTATGAGCTTAGTTCAGTCAGCGAGATCCTTCTTCTTCAAAGCAAAAAGATTTTATCTTCAAATACAAGAACTTTTCGTGGTTTTGTTGATTTTCAGCAAATGAACATATTTCAGCGAGCGAGAAGTTTTTTCTTTGAAAGCGTCAGATTTTATCTTAAAATACAAGAACTTTTCGTGGTTCTTGTCAATTTTTGTTGGTTTTCATTCAATCAACTTATTTCAGTCAGCTAGATCTTTCTTCTTCAAAGCAAAAAGATTTTATCTTCAAATACAAGAACTTTTCGTGGTTTTGTTGATTTTCAGCAAATGAACATATTTCAGCGAGCTGGAAGTTTTTTCTTTAATAGCGTAAGATTTTATCTTAAAATACAAGAACTTTTCGTGGTTCTTGTCAATTTTTGTTGGTTTTCATCCAATGAACTTATTTCAGTCAGCTAGATCTTTCTTCTTCAAAGCAAAAAGATTTTATCTTCAAATACAAGAACTTTTCGTGGTTTTGTTGATTTTCAGCAAATGAACATATTTCAGCGAGCGAGAAGTTTTTTCTTTAATAGCGTCAGATTTTATCCTAAAATACAAGAACTTTTCGTGGTTCTTGTCAATTTTTGTTGGTTTTCATCTTATGAGCTTAGTTCAGTCAGCGAGATCCTTCTTCTTCAAAGCAAAAAGATTTTATCTTCAAATATAAGAACTTTTCGTGGTTTTGTTGATTTTCAGCAAATGAACATATTTCAGCGAGCGAGAAGTTTTTTCTTTAAAAGCGTCAGATTTTATCTTAAAATACAAGAACTTTTCGTGGTTCTTGTCAATTTTTGTTGGTTTTCATCCAATGAACTTATTTCAGTCAGCAAGATCTTCCTTCTTCAAAGCAAAAAGATTTTATCTTCAAATACATGAACTTTTCGTGGTTTTGTTGATTTTCAGCAAATGAACATATTTCAGCGAGCGAGAAGTTTTTTCTTTAAAAGCGTCAGATTTTATCTTAAAATACAAGAGCTTTTCGTGGTTCTTGTCAATTTTTGTTGGTTTTCATCCAATGAACTTATTTCAGTCAGCAAGATCTTTCTTCTTCAAAGCAAAAAGATTTTATCTTCAAATACAAGAACTTTTCGTGGTTTTGTTGATTTTCAGCAAATGAACATATTTCAGCGAGGGAGAAGTTTTTTCTTCAATAGCGTCAGATTTTATCTTAAAATACAAGAACTTTTCGTGGTTCTTGTCAATTTTTGTTGGTTTTCATCCAATGAACTTATTTCAGTCAGCTGGATCTTTCTTCTTCAAAGCAAAAAGATTTTATCTTCAAATACAAGAACTTTTCGTGGTTTTGTTGATTTTCAGCAAGTGAACATATTTCAGCGAGGGAGAAGTTTTTTCTTTAATAGCGTCAGATTTTATCTGAAAATACAAGAACATTTCGTGGTTCTTGTCAATTTGTGTTGGTTTTCATCCGATGAAATTATTTCAGTCAGCGAGATCCTTCTTCTTCAAAGCAAAAAGATTTTATCTTCAAATACAAGAACTTTTCGTGGTTTTGTTGATTTTCAGCAAATGAACATATTTCAGCGAGCGAGAAGTTTTTTCTTTGAAAGCGTCAGATTTTATCTTAAAATACAAGAACTTTTCGTGGTTCTTGTCAATTTTTGTTGGTTTTCATCCAATGAACTTATTTCAGTCAGCAAGATCTTTCTTCTTCAAAGCAAAAAGATTTAATCTTCAAACAGAAGAACTTTTCGTGGTTTTGTTGATTTTCAGCAAATGAACATATTTCAGCGAGGGAGAAGTTTTTTCTTTAATAGCGTCAGATTTTATCTTAAAATACAAGAACTTTTCGTGGTTCTTGTCAATTTTTGTTGGTTTTCATCTTATGAACTTATTTCAGTCAGCTTGATCTTTCTTCTTCAAAGCAAAAAGATTTTATCTTCAAATACAAGAAATTTTCGTGGTTTTGTTGATTTTCAGCAAATGAACATATTTCAGCGAGGGAGAAGTTTTTTCTTTAATAGCGTCAGATTTTATCTTAAAATACAAGAAGTTTTCGTGGTTCTTGTCAATTTTTGTTGGTTTTCATCCAATGAACTTATTTCAGTCAGCAAGATCTTTCTTCTTCAAAGCAAAAAGATTTTATCTTCAAATACAAGAACTTTTCGTGGTTTTGTTGATTTTCAGCAAATGAACATATTTCAGCGAGCGAGAAGTTTTTTCTTTAATAGCGTCAGATTTTATCCTAAAATACAAGAACTTTTCGTGGTTCTTGTCAATTTTTGTTGGTTTTCATTCAATCAACTTATTTCAGTCAGCTAGATCTTTCTTCTTCAAAGCAAAAAGATTTTTTCTTCAAATACAAGAACTTTTCGTGGTTTTGTTGATTTTCAGCAAATGAACATATTTCAGCGAGCGAGAAGTTTTTTCTTTAATAGCGTCAGATTTTATCCTAAAATACAAGAACTTTTCGTGGTTCTTGTCAATTTTTGTTGGTTTTCATCCAATGAACTTATTTCAGTCAGCTAGATCTTTCTTCTTCAAAGCAAAAAGATTTTATCTTCAAATACAAGAACTTTTCGTGGTTTTGTTGATTTTCAGCAAATGAACATATTTCAGCGAGCGAGAAGTTTTTTCTTTAATAGCGTCAGATTTTATCCTAAAATACAAGAACTTTTCGTGGTTCTTGTCAATTTTTGTTGGTTTTCATCTTATGAGCTTAGTTCAGTCAGCGAGATCCTTCTTCTTCAAAGCAAAAAGATTTTATCTTCAAATATAAGAACTTTTCGTGGTTTTGTTGATTTTCAGCAAATGAACATATTTCAGCGAGCGAGAAGTTTTTTCTTTAAAAGCGTCAGATTTTATCTAAAAATACAAGAACTTTTCGTGGTTCTTGTCAATTTTTGTTGGTTTTCATCCAATGAACTTATTTCAGTCAGCAAGATCTTCCTTCTTCAAAGCAAAAAGATTTTATCTTCAAATACATGAACTTTTTGTGGTTTTGTTGATTTTCAGCAAATGAACATATTTCAGCGAGCGAGAAGTTTTTTCTTTAAAAGCGTCAGATTTTATCTTAAAATACAAGAGCTTTTCGTGGTTCTTGTCAATTTTTGTTGGTTTTCATCCAATGAACTTATTTCAGTCAGCAAGATCTTTCTTCTTCAAAGCAAAAAGATTTTATCTTCAAATACAAGAACTTTTCGTGGTTTTGTTGATTTTCAGCAAATGAACATATTTCAGCGAGGGAGAAGTTTTTTCTTCAATAGCGTCAGATTTTATCTTAAAATACAAGAACTTTTCGTGGTTCTTGTCAATTTTTGTTGGTTTTCATCCAATGAACTTATTTCAGTCAGCAAGATCTTTCTTCTTTAAAGCAAAAAGATTTCATCTTCAAATACAAGAACTTTTCGTGGTTTTGTTGATTTTCAGCAAATGAACATATTTCAGCGAGCGAGAAGTTTTTTCTTTAATAGCGTCAGATTTTATCCTAAAATACAAGAACTTTTCGTGGTTCTTGTCAATTTTTGTTGGTTTTCATTCAATCAACTTATTTCAGTCAGCTAGATCTTTCTTCTTGAAAGCAAAAAGATTTTATCTTCAAATACAAGAACTTTTCGTGGTTTTGTTGATTTTCAGCAAATGAACATATTTCAGCGAGCGAGAAGTTTTTTCTTTAAAAGCGTCAGATTTTATCTTAAAATACAAGAACTTTTCGTGGTTCTTGTCAATTTTTGTTGGTTTTCATCTTATGAACTTATTTCAGTCAGCAAGATCTTTCTTCTTCAAAGCAAAAAGATTTTATCTTCAAATACAAGAACTTTTCGTGGTTTTGTTGATTTTCAGCAAATGAACATATTTCAGCGAGCGAGAAGTTTTTTCTTTAATAGCGTCAGATTTTATCCTAAAATACAAGAACTTTTCGTGGTTCTTGTCAATTTTTGTTGGTTTTCATTCAATCAACTTATTTCAGTCAGCTCGATCTTTCTTCTTCAAAGCAAAAAGATTTTATCTTCAAATACAAGAACTTTTCGTGGTTTTGTTGATTTTCAGCAAATGAACATATTTCAGCGAGCTGGAAGTTTTTTCTTTAATAGCGTAAGATTTTATCTTAAAATACAAGAACTTTTCGTGGTTCTTGTCAATTTTTGTTGGTTTTCATCCAATGAACTTATTTCAGTCAGCTAGATCTTTCTTCTTCAAAGCAAAAAGATTTTATCTTCAAATACAAGAACTTTTCGTGGTTTTGTTGATTTTCAGCAAATGAACATATTTCAGCGAGCGAGAAGTTTTTTCTTTAATAGCGTCAGATTTTATCCTAAAATACAAGAACTTTTCGTGGTTCTTGTCAATTTTTGTTGGTTTTCATCTTATGAGCTTAGTTCAGTCAGCGAGATCCTTCTTCTTCAAAGCAAAAAGATTTTATCTTCAAATATAAGAACTTTTCGTGGTTTTGTTGATTTTCAGCAAATGAACATATTTCAGCGAGCGAGAAGTTTTTTCTTTAAAAGCGTCAGATTTTATCTTAAAATACAAGAACTTTTCGTGGTTCTTGTCAATTTTTGTTGGTTTTCATCCAATGAACTTATTTCAGTCAGCAAGATCTTCCTTCTTCAAAGCAAAAAGATTTTATCTTCAAATACATGAACTTTTCGTGGTTTTGTTGATTTTCAGCAAATGAACATATTTCAGCGAGCGAGAAGTTTTTTCTTTAAAAGCGTCAGATTTTATCTTAAAATACAAGAGCTTTTCGTGGTTCTTGTCAATTTTTGTTGGTTTTCATCCAATGAACTTATTTCAGTCAGCAAGATCTTTCTTCTTCAAAGCAAAAAGATTTTATCTTCAAATACAAGAACTTTTCGTGGTTTTGTTGATTTTCAGCAAATGAACATATTTCAGCGAGGGAGAAGTTTTTTCTTCAATAGCGTCAGATTTTATCTTAAAATACAAGAACTTTTCGTGGTTCTTGTCAATTTTTGTTGGTTTTCATCCAATGAACTTATTTCAGTCAGCTGGATCTTTCTTCTTCAAAGCAAAAAGATTTTATCTTCAAATACAAGAACTTTTCGTGGTTTTGTTGATTTTCAGCAAGTGAACATATTTCAGCGAGGGAGAAGTTTTTTCTTTAATAGCGTCAGATTTTATCTGAAAATACAAGAACATTTCGTGGTTCTTGTCAATTTGTGTTGGTTTTCATCCGATGAAATTATTTCAGTCAGCGAGATCCTTCTTCTTCAAAGCAAAAAGATTTTATCTTCAAATACAAGAACTTTTCGTGGTTTTGTTGATTTTCAGCAAATGAACATATTTCAGCGAGCGAGAAGTTTTTTCTTTGAAAGCGTCAGATTTTATCTTAAAATACAAGAACTTTTCGTGGTTCTTGTCAATTTTTGTTGGTTTTCATCCAATGAACTTATTTCAGTCAGCAAGATCTTTCTTCTTCAAAGCAAAAAGATTTAATCTTCAAACAGAAGAACTTTTCGTGGTTTTGTTGATTTTCAGCAAATGAACATATTTCAGCGAGGGAGAAGTTTTTTCTTTAATAGCGTCAGATTTTATCTTAAAATACAAGAACTTTTCGTGGTTCTTGTCAATTTTTGTTGGTTTTCATCTTATGAACTTATTTCAGTCAGCTTGATCTTTCTTCTTCAAAGCAAAAAGATTTTATCTTCAAATACAAGAAATTTTCGTGGTTTTGTTGATTTTCAGCAAATGAACATATTTCAGCGAGGGAGAAGTTTTTTCTTTAATAGCGTCAGATTTTATCTTAAAATACAAGAAGTTTTCGTGGTTCTTGTCAATTTTTGTTGGTTTTCATCCAATGAACTTATTTCAGTCAGCAAGATCTTTCTTCTTCAAAGCAAAAAGATTTTATCTTCAAATACAAGAACTTTTCGTGGTTTTGTTGATTTTCAGCAAATGAACATATTTCAGCGAGCGAGAAGTTTTTTCTTTAATAGCGTCAGATTTTATCCTAAAATACAAGAACTTTTCGTGGTTCTTGTCAATTTTTGTTGGTTTTCATTCAATCAACTTATTTCAGTCAGCTAGATCTTTCTTCTTCAAAGCAAAAAGATTTTTTCTTCAAATACAAGAACTTTTCGTGGTTTTGTTGATTTTCAGCAAATGAACATATTTCAGCGAGCGAGAAGTTTTTTCTTTAATAGCGTCAGATTTTATCCTAAAATACAAGAACTTTTCGTGGTTCTTGTCAATTTTTGTTGGTTTTCATCCAATGAACTTATTTCAGTCAGCTAGATCTTTCTTCTTCAAAGCAAAAAGATTTTATCTTCAAATACAAGAACTTTTCGTGGTTTTGTTGATTTTCAGCAAATGAACATATTTCAGCGAGCGAGAAGTTTTTTCTTTAATAGCGTCAGATTTTATCCTAAAATACAAGAACTTTTCGTGGTTCTTGTCAATTTTTGTTGGTTTTCATCTTATGAGCTTAGTTCAGTCAGCGAGATCCTTCTTCTTCAAAGCAAAAAGATTTTATCTTCAAATATAAGAACTTTTCGTGGTTTTGTTGATTTTCAGCAAATGAACATATTTCAGCGAGCGAGAAGTTTTTTCTTTAAAAGCGTCAGATTTTATCTAAAAATACAAGAACTTTTCGTGGTTCTTGTCAATTTTTGTTGGTTTTCATCCAATGAACTTATTTCAGTCAGCAAGATCTTCCTTCTTCAAAGCAAAAAGATTTTATCTTCAAATACATGAACTTTTTGTGGTTTTGTTGATTTTCAGCAAATGAACATATTTCAGCGAGCGAGAAGTTTTTTCTTTAAAAGCGTCAGATTTTATCTTAAAATACAAGAGCTTTTCGTGGTTCTTGTCAATTTTTGTTGGTTTTCATCCAATGAACTTATTTCAGTCAGCAAGATCTTTCTTCTTCAAAGCAAAAAGATTTTATCTTCAAATACAAGAACTTTTCGTGGTTTTGTTGATTTTCAGCAAATGAACATATTTCAGCGAGGGAGAAGTTTTTTCTTCAATAGCGTCAGATTTTATCTTAAAATACAAGAACTTTTCGTGGTTCTTGTCAATTTTTGTTGGTTTTCATCCAATGAACTTATTTCAGTCAGCAAGATCTTTCTTCTTCAAAGCAAAAAGATTTCATCTTCAAATACAAGAACTTTTCGTGGTTTTGTTGATTTTCAGCAAATGAACATATTTCAGCGAGCGAGAAGTTTTTTCTTTAATAGCGTCAGATTTTATCCTAAAATACAAGAACTTTTCGTGGTTCTTGTCAATTTTTGTTGGTTTTCATTCAATCAACTTATTTCAGTCAGCTAGATCTTTCTTCTTGAAAGCAAAAAGATTTTATCTTCAAATACAAGAACTTTTCGTGGTTTTGTTGATTTTCAGCAAATGAACATATTTCAGCGAGCGAGAAGTTTTTTCTTTAAAAGCGTCAGATTTTATCTTAAAATACAAGAACTTTTCGTGGTTCTTGTCAATTTTTGTTGGTTTTCATCTTATGAACTTATTTCAGTCAGCAAGATCTTTCTTCTTCAAAGCAAAAAGATTTTATCTTCAAATACAAGAACTTTTCGTGGTTTTGTTGATTTTCAGCAAATGAACATATTTCAGCGAGCGAGAAGTTTTTTCTTTAATAGCGTCAGATTTTATCCTAAAATACAAGAACTTTTCGTGGTTCTTGTCAATTTTTGTTGGTTTTCATTCAATCAACTTATTTCAGTCAGCTCGATCTTTCTTCTTCAAAGCAAAAAGATTTTATCTTCAAATACAAGAACTTTTCGTGGTTTTGTTGATTTTCAGCAAATGAACATATTTCAGCGAGCTGGAAGTTTTTTCTTTAATAGCGTAAGATTTTATCTTAAAATACAAGAACTTTTCGTGGTTCTTGTCAATTTTTGTTGGTTTTCATCCAATGAACTTATTTCAGTCAGCTAGATCTTTCTTCTTCAAAGCAAAAAGATTTTATCTTCAAATACAAGAACTTTTCGTGGTTTTGTTGATTTTCAGCAAATGAACATATTTCAGCGAGCGAGAAGTTTTTTCTTTAATAGCGTCAGATTTTATCCTAAAATACAAGAACTTTTCGTGGTTCTTGTCAATTTTTGTTGGTTTTCATCTTATGAGCTTAGTTCAGTCAGCGAGATCCTTCTTCTTCAAAGCAAAAAGATTTTATCTTCAAATATAAGAACTTTTCGTGGTTTTGTTGATTTTCAGCAAATGAACATATTTCAGCGAGCGAGAAGTTTTTTCTTTAAAAGCGTCAGATTTTATCTTAAAATACAAGAACTTTTCGTGGTTCTTGTCAATTTTTGTTGGTTTTCATCCAATGAACTTATTTCAGTCAGCAAGATCTTCCTTCTTCAAAGCAAAAAGATTTTATCTTCAAATACATGAACTTTTCGTGGTTTTGTTGATTTTCAGCAAATGAACATATTTCAGCGAGCGAGAAGTTTTTTCTTTAAAAGCGTCAGATTTTATCTTAAAATACAAGAGCTTTTCGTGGTTCTTGTCAATTTTTGTTGGTTTTCATCCAATGAACTTATTTCAGTCAGCAAGATCTTTCTTCTTCAAAGCAAAAAGATTTTATCTTCAAATACAAGAACTTTTCGTGGTTTTGTTGATTTTCAGCAAATGAACATATTTCAGCGAGGGAGAAGTTTTTTCTTCAATAGCGTCAGATTTTATCTTAAAATACAAGAACTTTTCGTGGTTCTTGTCAATTTTTGTTGGTTTTCATCCAATGAACTTATTTCAGTCAGCAAGATCTTTCTTCTTCAAAGCAAAAAGATTTTATCTTCAAATACAAGAACTTTTCGTGGTTTTGTTGATTTTCAGCAAATGAACATATTTCAGCGAGCGAGAAGTTTTTTCTTTAATAGCGTCAGATTTTATCCTAAAATACAAGAACTTTTCGTGGTTCTTGTCAATTTTTGTTGGTTTTCATTCAATCAACTTATTTCAGTCAGCTAGATCTTTCTTCTTGAAAGCAAAAAGATTTTATCTTCAAATACAAGAACTTTTCGTGGTTTTGTTGATTTTCAGCAAATGAACATATTTCAGCGAGCGAGAAGTTTTTTCTTTAAAAGCGTCAGATTGTATCTTAAAATACAAGAACTTTTCGTGGTTCTTGTCAATTTTTGTTGGTTTTCATCCAATGAACTTATTTCAGTCAGCAAGATCTTTCTTCTTCAAAGCAAAAAGATTTAATCTTCAAATAGAAGAACTTTTCGTGGTTTTGTTGATTTTCAGCAAATGAACATATTTCAGCGAGCGTGAAGTTTTTTCTTTAATAGCGTAAGATTTTATCTTAAAATACAAGAACTTTTCGTGGTTCTTGTCAATTTTTGTTGGTTTTCATCTTATGAACTTATTTCAGTCAGCTTGATCTTTCTTCTTCAAAGCAAAAAGATTTTATCTGGAAATACAAGAACTTTTCGTGGTTTTGTTGATTTTCAGCAAATGAACATATTTCAGCGAGGGAGAAGTTTTTTCTTCAATAGCGTCAGATTTTATCTTAAAATACAAGAACTTTTCGTGGTTCTTGTCAATTTTTGTTGGTTTTCATCCAATGAACTTATTTCAGTCAGCAAGATCTTTCTTCTTCAAAGCAAAAAGATTTTATCTTCAAATACAAGAACTTTTCGTGGTTTTGTTGATTTTCAGCAAATGAACATATTTCAGCGAGCGAGAAGTTTTTTCTTTAATAGCGTCAGATTTTATCCTAAAATACAAGAACTTTTCGTGGTTCTTGTCAATTTTTGTTGGTTTTCATTCAATCAACTTATTTCAGTCAGCTAGATCTTTCTTCTTGAAAGCAAAAAGATTTTATCTTCAAATACAAGAACTTTTCGTGGTTTTGTTGATTTTCAGCAAATGAACATATTTCAGCGAGCGAGAAGTTTTTTCTTTAAAAGCGTCAGATTTTATCTTAAAATACAAGAACTTTTCGTGGTTCTTGTCAATTTTTGTTGGTTTTCATCTTATGAACTTATTTCAGTCAGCTTGATCTTTCTTCTTCAAAGCAAAAAGATTGTATCTTCAAATACAAGAAATTTTCGTGGTTTTGTTGATTTTCAGCAAATGAACATATTTCAGCGAGCGAGAAGTTTTTTCTTTAATAGCGTCAGATTTTATCCTAAAATACAAGAACTTTTCGTGGTTCTTGTCAATTTTTGTTGGTTTTCATTCAATCAACTTATTTCAGTCAGCTAGATCTTTCTTCTTGAAAGCAAAAAGATTTTATCTTCAAATACAAGAACTTTTCGTGGTTTTGTTGATTTTCAGCAAATGAACATATTTCAGCGAGCTAGAAGTTTTTTCTTTAATAGCGTAAGATTTTATCTTGAAATACAAGAACTTTTCGTGGTTTTGTTGATTTTCAGCAAATGAACATATTTCAGCGAGCGAGAAGTTTTTTCTTTAATAGCGTCAGATTTTATCCTAAAATACAAGAACTTTTCGTGGTTCTTGTCAATTTTTGTTGGTTTTCATCCAATCAACTTATTTCAGTCCGCCAGATCTTTCTTCTTGAAAGCAAAAACATTTTATCTTCAAATACAAGAACTTTTCGTGGTTTTGTTGATTTTCAGCAAATGAACATATTTCAGCGAGCGAGAAGTTTTTTCTTTAATAGCGTCAGATTTTATCCTAAAATACAAGAACTTTTCGTGGTTCTTGTCAATTTTTGTTGGTTTTCATTCAATCAACTTATTTCAGTCAGCTAGATCTTTCTTCTTGAAAGCAAAAAGATTTTATCTTCAAATACAAGAACTTTTCGTGGTTTTGTTGATTTTCAGCAAATTAACATATTTCAGCGAGCTAGAAGTTTTTTCTTTAATAGCGTAAGATTTTATCTTAAAATACAAGAACTTTTCGTGGTTCTTGTCAATTTTTGTTGGTTTTCATTCAATCAACTTATTTCAGTCAGCGAGATCCTTCTTCTTCAAAGCAAAAAGATTTTATCTTCAAATACAAGAACTTTTCGTGGTTTTGTTGATTTTCAGCAAATGAACATATTTCAGCGAGCGAGAAGTTTTTTCTTTGAAAGCGTCAGATTTTATCTTAAAATACAAGAACTTTTCGTGGTTCTTGTCAATTTTTGTTGGTTTTCATCCAATGAACTTATTTCAGTCAGCAAGATCTTTCTTCTTCAAAGCAAAAAGATTTAATCTTCAAATAGAAGAACTTTTCGTGGTTTTGTTGATTTTCAGCAAATGAACATATTTCAGCGAGCGAGAAGTTTTTTCTTTAATAGCGTAAGATTTTATCTTAAAATACAAGAACTTTTCGTGGTTCTTGTCAATTTTTGTTGGTTTTCATCTTCTGAGCTTATTTCAGTCAGCGAGATCCTTCTTCTTCAAAGCAAAAAGATTTTATCTTCAAATACAAGAACTTTTCGTGGTTTTGTTGATTTTCAGCAAATGAACATATTTCAGCGAGGGAGAAGTTTTTTCTTCAATAGCGTCAGATTTTATCTTAAAATACAAGAACGTTTCGTGGTTCTTGTCAATTTTGGTTGGTTTTCATCCAATGAACTTATTTCAGTCATCAAGATCTTTCTTCTTCAAAGCAAAAATATTTTATCTTCAAATACAAGAACTTTTCATGGTTTTGTTGATTTTCAGCAAATGAACATATTTCAGCGAGGGAGAAGTTTTTTCTTTAATAGCGTCAGATTTTATCCTAAAATACAAGAACTTTTCGTGGTTCTTGTCAATTTTTGTTGGTTTTCATCCAATCAACTTATTTCAGTCAGCCAGATCTTTCTTCTTGAAAGCAAAAACATTTTATCTTCAAATACAAGAACTTTTCGTGGTTTTGTTGATTTTCAGCAAATGAACATATTTCAGCGAGGGAGAAGTTTTTTCTTTAATAGCGTCAGATTTTATCTTAAAATACAAGAACATTTCGTGGTTCTTGTCAATTTTTGTTGGTTTTCATCCAATGAACTTATTTCAGTCAGCTAGATCTTTCTTCTTCAAAGCAAAAAGATTTTATCTTCAAATACAAGAACTTTTCGTGGTTTTGTTGGTTTTCAGCAAATGAACATATTTCAGCGAGCAAGAAGTTTTTTCTTTAATAGCGTAAGATTTTATCTTAAAATACAAGAACTTTTCGTGGTTCTTGTCAATTTTTGTTGGTTTTCATCTTATGAGCTTAGTTCAGTCAGCGAGATCCTTCTTCTTCAAAGCAAAAAGATTTTATCTTCAAATACAAGAACTTTTCGTGGTTTTGTTGATTTTCAGCAAATGAACATATTTCAGCGAGCGAGAAGTTTTTTCTTTGAAAGCGTCAGATTTTATCTTAAAATACAAGAACTTTTCGTGGTTCTTGTCAATTTTTGTTGGTTTTCATCCAATGAACTAATTTCAGTCAGCTAGATCTTTCTTCTTCAAAGCAAAAAGATTTAATCTTCAAATAGAAGAACTTTTCGTGGTTTTGTTGGTTTTCAGCAAATGAACATATTTCAGCGAGCAAGAAGTTTTTTCTTTAATAGCGTAAGATTTTATCTTAAAATACAAGAACTTTTCGTGGTTCTTGTCAATTTTTGTTGGTTTTCATCTTATGAACTTATTTCAGTCAGCTTGATCTTTCTTCTTCAATGCAAAAAGATTGTATCTTCAAATACAAGAAATTTTCGTGGTTTTGTTGATTTTCAGCAAATGAACATATTTCAGCGAGGGAGAAGTTTTTTCTTTAATAGCGTCAGATTTTATCTTAAAATACAAGAAGTTTTCGTGGTTCTTGTCAATTTTTGTTGGTTTTCATCCAATGAACTTATTTCAGTCAGCAAGATCTTTCTTCTTCAAAGCAAAAAGATTTTATCTTCAAATACAAGAACTTTTCGTGGTTTTGTTGATTTTCAGCAAATGAACATATTTCAGCGAGCGAGAAGTTTTTTCTTTGAAAGCGTCAGATTTTATCTTAAAATACAAGAACTTTTCGTGGTTCTTGTCAATTTTTGTTGGTTTTCATCCAATGAACTTATTTCAGTCAGCAAGATCTTTCTTCTTCAAAGCAAAAAGATTTAATCTTCAAATAGAAGAACTTTTCGTGGTTTTGTTGATTTTCAGCAAATGAACATATTTCAGCGAGCGAGAAGTTTTTTCTTTAATAGCGTCAGATTTTATCTTAAAATACAAGAACTTTTCGTGGTTCTTGTCAATTTTTGTTGGTTTTCATCTAATGAACTTATTTCAGTCAGCTGGATCTTTCTTCTTCAAAGCAAAAAGATTTTATCTTCAAGTACAAGAACTTTTCGTGGTTTTGTTGATTTTCAGCAAATGAACATTTTTCAGCGAGGGAGAAGTTTTTTCTTCAATAGCGTCAGATTTTATCTTGAAATACAAGAACTTTTCGTGGTTCTTGTCAATTTTTGTTGGTTTTCATCCAATGAACTTATTTCAGTCAGCAAGATCTTTCTTCTTCAAAGCAAAAATATTTTATCTTCAAATACAAGAACTTTTCGTGGTTTTGTTGATTTTCAGCAAATGAACATATTTCAGCGAGGGAGAAGTTTTTTCTTTAATAGCGTCAGATTTTATCCGAAAATACAAGAACTTTTCGTGGTTCTTGTCAATTTTTGTTGGTTTTCATCCAATCAACTTATTTCAGTCAGCCAGATCTTTCTTCTTGAAAGCAAAAACATTTTATCTTCAAATACAAGAACTTTTCGTGGTTTTGTTGATTTTCAGCAAATGAACATATTTCAGCGAGGGAGAAGTTTTTTCTTTAATAGCGTCAGATTTTATCTTAAAATACAAGAACATTTCGTGGTTCTTGTCAATTTTTGTTGGTTTTCATCCAATGAAGTTATTTCAGTCAGCTCGATCTTTCTTCTTCAAAGCAAAAAGATTTTATCTTCAAATACAAGAACTTTTAGTGCTTTTGTTGGTTTTCAGCAAATGAACATATTTCAGCGAGCAAGAAGTTTTTTCTTTAATAGCGTAAGATTTTATCTTAAAATACAAGAACTTTTCGTGGTTCTTGTCAATTTTTGCTGGTTTTCA
Source organism: Heptranchias perlo (assembly GCF_035084215.1). NCBI lineage: Eukaryota > Metazoa > Chordata > Chondrichthyes > Hexanchiformes > Hexanchidae > Heptranchias > Heptranchias perlo. The sequence continues at coordinate 476,767 of NW_027139866.1, read as the reverse complement.
TCTTATGAGCTTAGTTCAGTCAGCGAGATCCTTCTTCTTCAAAGCAAAAAGATTTTATCTTCAAATACAAGAACTTTTCGTGGTTTTGTTGATTTTCAGCAAATGAACATATTTCAGCGAGCGAGAAGTTTTTTCTTTGAAAGCGTCAGATTTTATCTTAAAATACAAGAACTTTTCGTGGTTCTTGTCAATTTTTGTTGGTTTTCATCCAATGAACTTATTTCAGTCAGCAAGATCTTTCTTCTTCAAAGCAAAAAGATTTAATCTTCAAATAGAAGAACTTTTCGTGGTTTTGTTGATTTTCAGCAAATGAACATATTTCAGCGAGGGAGAAGTTTTTTCTTTAATAGCGTCAGATTTTATCTTAAAATACAAGAACTTTTCGTGGTTCTTGTCAATTTTTGTTGGTTTTCATCTTATGAACTTATTTCAGTCAGCTTGATCTTTCTTCTTCAAAGCAAAAAGATTTTATCTTCAAATACAAGAACTTTTCGTGGTTTTGTTGATTTTCAGCAAATGAACATATTTCAGCGAGGGAGAAGTTTTTTCTTCAATAGCGTCAGATTTTATCTTAAAATACAAGAACTTTTCGTGGTTCTTGTCAATTTTTGTTGGTTTTCATCTTCTGAGCTTATTTCAGTCAGCTTGATCTTTCTTCTTCAAATCAAAAAGATTGTATCTTCAAATACAAGAACTTTTCGTGGTTTTGTTGATTTTCAGCAAATGAACATATTTCAGCGAGCGAGAAGTTTTTTCTTTGAAAGCGTCAGATTTTATCTTAAAATACAAGAACTTTTCGTGGTTCTTGTCAATTTTTGTTGGTTTTCATCCAATGAACTTATTTCAGTCAGCAAGATCTTTCTTCTTCAAAGCAAAAAGATTTAATCTTCAAATAGAAGAACTTTTCGTGGTTTTGTTGATTTTCAGCAAATGAACATATTTCAGCGAGGGAGAAGTTTTTTCTTTAATAGCGTCAGATTTTATCTTAAAATACAAGAACTTTTCGTGGTTCTTGTCAATTTTTGTTGGTTTTCATCTTATGAACTTATTTCAGTCAGCTTGATCTTTCTTCTTCAAAGCAAAAAGATTTTATCTTCAAATACAAGAACTTTTCGTGGTTTTGTTGATTTTCAGCAAATGAACATATTTCAGCGAGGGAGAAGTTTTTTCTTCAATAGCGTCAGATTTTATCTTAAAATACAAGAACTTTTCGTGGTTCTTGTCAATTTTTGTTGGTTTTCATCTTATGAGCTTAGTTCAGTCAGCGAGATCCTTCTTCTTCAAAGCAAAAAGATTTTATCTTCAAATACAAGAACTTTTCGTGGTTTTGTTGATTTTCAGCAAATGAACATATTTCAGCGATCGAGAAGTTTTTTCTTTGAAAGCGTCAGATTTTATCTTAAAATACAAGAACTTTTCGTGGTTCTTGTCAATTTTTGTTGGTTTTCATCCAATGAACTAATTTCAGTCAGCTAGATCTTTCTTCTTCAAAGCAAAAAGATTTAATCTTCAAATAGAAGAACTTTTCGTGGTTTTGTTGATTTTCAGCAAATGAACATATTTCAGCGAGCAAGAAGTTTTTTCTTTAATAGCGTAAGATTTTATCTTAAAATACAAGAACTTTTCGTGGTTCTTGTCAATTTTTGTTGGTTTTCATCTTATGAACTTATTTCAGTCAGCTTGATCTTTCTTCTTCAAAGCAAAAAGATTGTATCTTCAAATACAAGAAATTTTCGTGGTTTTGTTGATTTTCAGCAAATGAACATATTTCAGCGAGGGAGAATTTTTTCTTTAATAGCGTCAGATTTTATCTTAAAATACAAGAAGTTTTCGTGGTTCTTGTCAATTTTTGTTGGTTTTCATCCAATGAACTTATTTCAGTCAGCAAGATCTTTCTTCTTCAAAGCAAAAAGATTTTATCTTCAAATACAAGAACTTTTCGTGGTTTTGTTGATTTTCAGCAAATGAACATATTTCAGCGAGCGAGAAGTTTTTTCTTTGAAAGCGTCAGATTTTATCTTAAAATACAAGAACTTTTCGTGGTTCTTGTCAATTTTTGTTGGTTTTCATCCAATGAACTTATTTCAGTCAGCAAGATCTTTCTTCTTCAAAGCAAAAAGATTTAATCTTCAAATAGAAGAACTTTTCGTGGTTTTGTTGATTTTCAGCAAATGAACATATTTCAGCGAGCGAGAAGTTTTTTCTTTAATAGCGTCAGATTTTATCTTAAAATACAAGAACTTTTCGTGGTTCTTGTCAATTTTTGTTGGTTTTCATCTAATGAACTTATTTCAGTCAGCTGGATCTTTCTTCTTCAAAGCAAAAAGATTTTATCTTCAAGTACAAGAACTTTTCGTGGTTTTGTTGATTTTCAGCAAATGAACATATTTCAGCGAGGGAGAAGTTTTTTCTTCAATAGCGTCAGATTTTATCTTGAAATACAAGAACTTTTCGTGGTTCTTGTCAATTTTTGTTGGTTTTCATCCAATGAACTTATTTCAGTCAGCAAGATCTTTCTTCTTCAAAGCAAAAATATTTTATCTTCAAATACAAGAACTTTTCGTGGTTTTGTTGATTTTCAGCAAATGAACATATTTCAGCGAGGGAGAAGTTTTTTCTTTAATAGCGTCAGATTTTATCCGAAAATACAAGAACTTTTCGTGGTTCTTGTCAATTTTTGTTGGTTTTCATCCAATCAACTTATTTCAGTCAGCCAGATCTTTCTTCTTGAAAGCAAAAACATTTTATCTTCAAATACAAGAACTTTTCGTGGTTTTGTTGATTTTCAGCAAATGAACATATTTCAGCGAGGGAGAAGTTTTTTCTTCAATAGCGTCAGATTTTATCTTAAAATACAAGAACATTTCGTGGTTCTTGTCAATTTTTGTTGGTTTTCATCCAATGAACTTATTTCAGTCAGCTCGATCTTTCTTCTTCAAAGCAAAAAGATTTTATCTTCAAATACAAGAACTTTTAGTGCTTTTGTTGGTTTTCAGCAAATGAACATATTTCAGCGAGCAAGAAGTTTTTTCTTTAATAGCGTAAGATTTTATCTTAAAATACAAGAACTTTTCGTGGTTCTTGTCAATTTTTGCTGGTTTTCATCTTATGAGCTTAGTTCAGTCAGCGAGATCCTTCTTCTTCAAAGCAAAAAGATTTTATCTTCAAATACAAGAACTTTTCGTGGTTTTGTTGATTTTCAGCAAATGAACATATTTCAGCGAGCGAGAAGTTTTTTCTTTGAAAGCGTCAGATTTTATCTTAAAATACAAGAACTTTTCGTGGTTCTTGTCAATTTTTGTTGGTTTTCATCCAATGAACTTATTTCAGTCAGCAAGATCTTTCTTCTTCAAAGCAAAAAGATTTAATCTTCAAATAGAAGAACTTTTCGTGGTTTTGTTGATTTTCAGCAAATGAACATATTTCAGCGAGGGAGAAGTTTTTTCTTTAATAGCGTCAGATTTTATCTTAAAATACAAGAACTTTTCGTGGTTCTTGTCAATTTTTGTTGGTTTTCATCTTATGAACTTATTTCAGTCAGCTTGATCTTTCTTCTTCAAAGCAAAAAGATTTTATCTTCAAATACAAGAACTTTTCGTGGTTTTGTTGATTTTCAGCAAATGAACATATTTCAGCGAGGGAGAAGTTTTTTCTTCAATAGCGTCAGATTTTATCTTAAAATACAAGAACTTTTCGTGGTTCTTGTCAATTTTTGTTGGTTTTCATCTTCTGAGCTTATTTCAGTCAGCTTGATCTTTCTTCTTCAAAGCAAAAAGATTGTATCTTCAAATACAAGAAATTTTCGTGGTTTTGTTGATTTTCAGCAAATGAACATATTTCAGCGAGGGAGAAGTTTTTTCTTTAATAGCGTCAGATTTTATCTTAAAATACAAGAAGTTTTCGTGGTTCTTGTCAATTTTTGTTGGTTTTCATCCAATGAACTTATTTCAGTCAGCAAGATCTTTCTTCTTCAAAGCAAAAAGATTTTATCTTCAAATACAAGAACTTTTCGTGGTTTTGTTGATTTTCAGCAAATGAACATATTTCAGCCAGCTAGAAGTTTTTTCTTTAATAGCGTAAGATTTTATCTTAAAATACAAGAACTTTTCGTGGTTCTTGTCAATTTTTGTTGGTTTTCATCCAATGAACTTATTTCAGTCAGCTGGATCTTTCTTCTTCAAAGCAAAAAGATTTTATCTTCAAATACAAGAACTTTTCGTGGTTTTGTTGATTTTCAGCAAGTGAACATATTTCAGCGAGGGAGAAGTTTTTTCTTTAATAGCGACAGATTTTATCTTAAAATACAAGAACATTTCGTGGTTCTTGTCAATTTTTGTTGGTTTTCATCCGATGAACTTATTTCAGTCAGCGAGATCCTTCTTCTTCAAAGCAAAAAGATTTTATCTTCAAATACAAGAACTTTTCGTGGTTTTGTTGATTTTCAGCAAATGAACATATTTCAGCGAGCGAGAAGTTTTTTCTTTGAAAGCGTCAGATTTTATCTTAAAATACAAGAACTTTTCGTGGTTCTTGTCAATTTTTGTTGGTTTTCATCCAATGAACTTATTTCAGTCAGCAAGATCTTTCTTCTTCAAAGCAAAAAGATTTAATCTTCAAATAGAAGAACTTTTCGTGGTTTTGTTGATTTTCAGCAAATGAACATATTTCAGCGAGGGAGAAGTTTTTTCTTTAATAGCGTCAGATTTTATCTTAAAATACAAGAACTTTTCGTGGTTCTTGTCAATTTTTGTTGGTTTTCATCTTATGAACTTATTTCAGTCAGCTTGATCTTTCTTCTTCAAAGCAAAAAGATTTTATCTTCAAATACAAGAACTTTTCGTGGTTTTGTTGATTTTCAGCAAATGAACATATTTCAGCGAGGGAGAAGTTTTTTCTTCAATAGCGTCAGATTTTATCTTAAAATACAAGAACTTTTCGTGGTTCTTGTCAATTTTTGTTGGTTTTCATCTTCTGAGCTTATTTCAGTCAGCTTGATCTTTCTTCTTCAAAGCAAAAAGATTGTATCTTCAAATACAAGAAATTTTCGTGGTTTTGTTGATTTTCAGCAAATGAACATATTTCAGCGAGGGAGAAGTTTTTTCTTTAATAGCGTCAGATTTTATCTTAAAATACAAGAAGTTTTCGTGGTTCTTGTCAATTTTTGTTGGTTTTCATCCAATGAACTTATTTCAGTCAGCAAGATCTTTCTTCTTCAAAGCAAAAAGATTTTATCTTCAAATACAAGAACTTTTCGTGGTTTTGTTGATTTTCAGCAAATGAACATATTTCAGCGAGCGAGAAGTTTTTTCTTCAATAGCGTCAGATTTTATCCTAAAATACAAGAACTTTTCGTGGTTCTTGTCAATTTTTGTTGGTTTTCATTCAATCAACTTATTTCAGTCAGCTAGATCTTTCTTCTTCAAAGCAAAAAGATTTTATCTTCAAATGCAAGAACTTTTCGTGGTTTTGTTCATTTTCAGCAAATGAACATATTTCAGCGAGCTGGAAGTTTTTTCTTTAATAGCGTAAGATTTTATCTAAAAATACAAGAACTTTTCGTGGTTCTTGTCAATTTTTGGTGGTTTTCATCCAATGAACTTATTTCAGTCAGCTAGATCTTTCTTCTTCAAAGCAAAAAGATTTTATCTTCAAATACAAGAACTTTTCGTGGTTTTGTTGATTTTCAGCAAATGAACATATTTCAGCGAGCGAGAAGTTTTTTCTTTAATAGCGTCAGATTTTATCCTAAAATACAAGAACTTTTCGTGGTTCTTGTCAATTTTTGTTGGTTTTCATCTTATGAGCTTAGTTCAGTCAGCGAGATCCTTCTTCTTCAAAGCAAAAAGATTTTATCTTCAAATATAAGAACTTTTCGTGGTTTTGTTGATTTTCAGCAAATGAACATATTTCAGCGAGCGAGAAGTTTTTTCTTTAAAAGCGTCAGATTTTATCCTAAAATACAAGAACTTTTCGTGGTTCTTGTCAATTTTTGTTGGTTTTCATTCAATCAACTTATTTCAGTCAGCTAGATCTTTCTTCTTCAAAGCAAAAAGATTTTATCTTCAAATGCAAGAACTTTTCGTGGTTTTGTTCATTTTCAGCAAATGAACATATTTCAGCGAGCTGGAAGTTTTTTCTTTAATAGCGTAAGATTTTATCTAAAAATACAAGAACTTTTCGTGGTTCTTGTCAATTTTTGGTGGTTTTCATCCAATGAACTTATTTCAGTCAGCTAGATCTTTCTTCTTCAAAGCAAAAAGATTTTATCTTCAAATACAAGAACTTTTCGTGGTTTTGTTGATTTTCAGCAAATGAACATATTTCAGCGAGCGAGAAGTTTTTTCTTTAATAGCGTCAGATTTTATCCTAAAATACAAGAACTTTTCGTGGTTCTTGTCAATTTTTGTTGGTTTTCATCTTATGAGCTTAGTTCAGTCAGCGAGATCCTTCTTCTTCAAAGCAAAAAGATTTTATCTTCAAATATAAGAACTTTTCGTGGTTTTGTTGATTTTCAGCAAATGAACATATTTCAGCGAGCGAGAAGTTTTTTCTTTAAAAGCGTCAGATTTTATCCTAAAATACAAGAACTTTTCGTGGTTCTTGTCAATTTTTGTTGGTTTTCATCCAATGAACTTATTTCAGTCAGCAAGATCTTCCTTCTTCAAAGCAAAAAGATTTTATCTTCAAATACATGAACTTTTCGTGGTTTTGTTGATTTTCAGCAAATGAACATATTTCAGCGAGCGAGAAGTTTTTTCTTTAAAAGCGTCAGATTTTATCTTAAAATACAAGAGCTTTTCGTGGTTCTTGTCAATTTTTGTTGGTTTTCATCCAATGAACTTATTTCAGTCAGCAAGATCTTTCTTCTTCAAAGCAAAAAGATTTTATCTTCAAATACAAGAACTTTTCGTGGTTTTGTTGATTTTCAGCAAATGAACATATTTCAGCGAGGGAGAAGTTTTTTCTTCAATAGCGTCAGATTTTATCTTAAAATACAAGAACTTTTCGTGGTTCTTGTCAATTTTTGTTGGTTTTCATCCAGTGAACTTATTTCAGTCAGCAAGATCTTTCTTCTTCAAAGCAAAAAGATTTTATCTTCAAATACAAGAACTTTTCGTGGTTTTGTTGATTTTCAGCAAATGAACATATTTCAGCGAGCGAGAAGTTTTTTCTTTAATAGCGTCAGATTTTATCCTAAAATACAAGAACTTTTCGTGGTTCTTGTCAATTTTTGTTGGTTTTCATTCAATCAACTTATTTCAGTCAGCTAGATCTTTCTTCTTGAAAGCAAAAAGATTTTATCTTCAAATACAAGAACTTTTCGTGGTTTTGTTGATTTTCAGCAAATGAACATATTTCAGCGAGCGAGAAGTTTTTTCTTTAAAAGCGTCAGATTTTATCTTAAAATACAAGAACTTTTCGTGGTTCTTGTCAATTTTTGTTGGTTTTCATCTTATGAACTTATTTCAGTCAGCAAGATCTTTCTTCTTCAAAGCAAAAAGATTTTATCTTCAAATACAAGAACTTTTCATGGTTTTGTTGATTTTCAGCAAATGAACATATTTCAGCGAGCGAGAAGTTTTTTCTTTAATAGCGTCAGATTTTATCCTAAAATACAAGAACTTTTCGTGGTTCTTGTCAATTTTTGTTGGTTTTCATTCAATCAACTTATTTCAGTCAGCTAGATCTTTCTTCTTCAAAGCAAAAAGATTTTATCTTCAAATACAAGAACTTTTCGTGGTTTTGTTGATTTTCAGCAAATGAACATATTTCAGCGAGCTGGAAGTTTTTTCTTTAATAGCGTAAGATTTTATCTTAAAATACAATAACTTTTCGTGGTTCTTGTCAATTTTTGTTGGTTTTCATCCAATGAACTTATTTCAGTCAGCAAGATCTTTCTTCTTCAAAGCAAAACGATTTTATCTTCAAATACAAGAACTTTTCGTGGTTTTGTTGATTTTCAGCAAATGAACATATTTCAGCCAGCAAGAAGTTTTTTCTTTAATAGCGTAAGATTTTATCTTAAAATACAAGAACTTTTCGTGGTTCTTGTCAATTTTTGTTGGTTTTCATCCAATGAACTTATTTCAGTCAGCTGGATCTTTCTTCTTCAAAGCCAAAAGATTTTATCTTCAAATACAAGAACTTTTCGTGGTTTTGTTGATTTTCAGCAAATGAACATATTTCAGCGAGCGAGAAGTTTTTTCTTTGAAAGCGTCAGATTTTATCTTAAAATACAAGAACTTTTCGTGGTTCTTGTCAATTTTTGTTGGTTTTCATCTTATGAACTTATTTCAGTCAGCTTGATCTTTCTTCTTCAAAGCAAAAAGATTTTATCTTCAAATACAAGAACTTTTCGTGGTTTTGTTGATTTTCAGCAAATGAACATATTTCAGCGAGGGAGAAGTTTTTTCTTCAATAGCGTCAGATTTTATCTTAAAATACAAGAACTTTTCGTGGTTCTTGTCAATTTTTGTTGGTTTTCATCTTCTGAGCTTATTTCAGTCAGCTTGATCTTTCTTCTTCAAAGCAAAAAGATTGTATCTTCAAATACAAGAAATTTTCGTGGTTTTGTTGATTTTCAGCAAATGAACATATTTCAGCGAGGGAGAAGTTTTTTCTTTAATAGCGTCAGATTTTATCTTAAAATACAAGAAGTTTTCGTGGTTCTTGTCAATTTTTGTTGGTTTTCATCCAATGAACTTATTTCAGTCAGCAAGATCTTTCTTCTTCAAAGCAAAAAGATTTTATCTTCAAATACAAGAACTTTTCGTGGTTTTGTTGATTTTCAGCAAATGAACATATTTCAGCGAGCGAGAAGTTTTTTCTTCAATAGCGTCAGATTTTATCCTAAAATACAAGAACTTTTCGTGGTTCTTGTCAATTTTTGTTGGTTTTCATTCAATCAACTTATTTCAGTCAGCTAGATCTTTCTTCTTCAAAGCAAAAAGATTTTATCTTCAAATGCAAGAACTTTTCGTGGTTTTGTTCATTTTCAGCAAATGAACATATTTCAGCGAGCTGGAAGTTTTTTCTTTAATAGCGTAAGATTTTATCTAAAAATACAAGAACTTTTCGTGGTTCTTGTCAATTTTTGGTGGTTTTCATCCAATGAACTTATTTCAGTCAGCTAGATCTTTCTTCTTCAAAGCAAAAAGATTTTATCTTCAAATACAAGAACTTTTCGTGGTTTTGTTGATTTTCAGCAAATGAACATATTTCAGCGAGCGAGAAGTTTTTTCTTTAATAGCGTCAGATTTTATCCTAAAATACAAGAACTTTTCGTGGTTCTTGTCAATTTTTGTTGGTTTTCATCTTATGAGCTTAGTTCAGTCAGCGAGATCCTTCTTCTTCAAAGCAAAAAGATTTTATCTTCAAATATAAGAACTTTTCGTGGTTTTGTTGATTTTCAGCAAATGAACATATTTCAGCGAGCGAGAAGTTTTTTCTTTAAAAGCGTCAGATTTTATCCTAAAATACAAGAACTTTTCGTGGTTCTTGTCAATTTTTGTTGGTTTTCATTCAATCAACTTATTTCAGTCAGCTAGATCTTTCTTCTTCAAAGCAAAAAGATTTTATCTTCAAATGCAAGAACTTTTCGTGGTTTTGTTCATTTTCAGCAAATGAACATATTTCAGCGAGCTGGAAGTTTTTTCTTTAATAGCGTAAGATTTTATCTAAAAATACAAGAACTTTTCGTGGTTCTTGTCAATTTTTGGTGGTTTTCATCCAATGAACTTATTTCAGTCAGCTAGATCTTTCTTCTTCAAAGCAAAAAGATTTTATCTTCAAATACAAGAACTTTTCGTGGTTTTGTTGATTTTCAGCAAATGAACATATTTCAGCGAGCGAGAAGTTTTTTCTTTAATAGCGTCAGATTTTATCCTAAAATACAAGAACTTTTCGTGGTTCTTGTCAATTTTTGTTGGTTTTCATCTTATGAGCTTAGTTCAGTCAGCGAGATCCTTCTTCTTCAAAGCAAAAAGATTTTATCTTCAAATATAAGAACTTTTCGTGGTTTTGTTGATTTTCAGCAAATGAACATATTTCAGCGAGCGAGAAGTTTTTTCTTTAAAAGCGTCAGATTTTATCCTAAAATACAAGAACTTTTCGTGGTTCTTGTCAATTTTTGTTGGTTTTCATCCAATGAACTTATTTCAGTCAGCAAGATCTTCCTTCTTCAAAGCAAAAAGATTTTATCTTCAAATACATGAACTTTTCGTGGTTTTGTTGATTTTCAGCAAATGAACATATTTCAGCGAGCGAGAAGTTTTTTCTTTAAAAGCGTCAGATTTTATCTTAAAATACAAGAGCTTTTCGTGGTTCTTGTCAATTTTTGTTGGTTTTCATCCAATGAACTTATTTCAGTCAGCAAGATCTTTCTTCTTCAAAGCAAAAAGATTTTATCTTCAAATACAAGAACTTTTCGTGGTTTTGTTGATTTTCAGCAAATGAACATATTTCAGCGAGGGAGAAGTTTTTTCTTCAATAGCGTCAGATTTTATCTTAAAATACAAGAACTTTTCGTGGTTCTTGTCAATTTTTGTTGGTTTTCATCCAGTGAACTTATTTCAGTCAGCAAGATCTTTCTTCTTCAAAGCAAAAAGATTTTATCTTCAAATACAAGAACTTTTCGTGGTTTTGTTGATTTTCAGCAAATGAACATATTTCAGCGAGCGAGAAGTTTTTTCTTTAATAGCGTCAGATTTTATCCTAAAATACAAGAACTTTTCGTGGTTCTTGTCAATTTTTGTTGGTTTTCATTCAATCAACTTATTTCAGTCAGCTAGATCTTTCTTCTTGAAAGCAAAAAGATTTTATCTTCAAATACAAGAACTTTTCGTGGTTTTGTTGATTTTCAGCAAATGAACATATTTCAGCGAGCGAGAAGTTTTTTCTTTAAAAGCGTCAGATTTTATCTTAAAATACAAGAACTTTTCGTGGTTCTTGTCAATTTTTGTTGGTTTTCATCTTATGAACTTATTTCAGTCAGCAAGATCTTTCTTCTTCAAAGCAAAAAGATTTTATCTTCAAATACAAGAACTTTTCATGGTTTTGTTGATTTTCAGCAAATGAACATATTTCAGCGAGCGAGAAGTTTTTTCTTTAATAGCGTCAGATTTTATCCTAAAATACAAGAACTTTTCGTGGTTCTTGTCAATTTTTGTTGGTTTTCATTCAATCAACTTATTTCAGTCAGCTAGATCTTTCTTCTTCAAAGCAAAAAGATTTTATCTTCAAATACAAGAACTTTTCGTGGTTTTGTTGATTTTCAGCAAATGAACATATTTCAGCGAGCTGGAAGTTTTTTCTTTAATAGCGTAAGATTTTATCTTAAAATACAATAACTTTTCGTGGTTCTTGTCAATTTTTGTTGGTTTTCATCCAATGAACTTATTTCAGTCAGCAAGATCTTTCTTCTTCAAAGCAAAACGATTTTATCTTCAAATACAAGAACTTTTCGTGGTTTTGTTGATTTTCAGCAAATGAACATATTTCAGCCAGCAAGAAGTTTTTTCTTTAATAGCGTAAGATTTTATCTTAAAATACAAGAACTTTTCGTGGTTCTTGTCAATTTTTGTTGGTTTTCATCCAATGAACTTATTTCAGTCAGCTGGATCTTTCTTCTTCAAAGCCAAAAGATTTTATCTTCAAATACAAGAACTTTTCGTGGTTTTGTTGATTTTCAGCAAATGAACATATTTCAGCGAGCGAGAAGTTTTTTCTTTGAAAGCGTCAGATTTTATCTTAAAATACAAGAACTTTTCGTGGTTCTTGTCAATTTTTGTTGGTTTTCATCCAATGAACTTATTTCAGTCAGCAAGATCTTTCTTCTTCAAAGCAAAAAGATTTAATCTTCAAATAGAAGAACTTTTCGTGGTTTTGTTGATTTTCAGCAAATGAACATATTTCAGCGAGGGAGAAGTTTTTTCTTCAATAGCGTCAGATTTTATCTTAAAATACAAGAACTTTTCGTGGTTCTTGTCAATTTTTGTTGGTTTTCATCTTCTGAGCTTATTTCAGTCAGCTTGATCTTTCTTCTTCAAAGCAAAAAGATTGTATCTTCAAATACAAGAAATTTTCGTGGTTTTGTTGATTTTCAGCAAATGAACATATTTCAGCGAGGGAGAAGTTTTTTCTTTAATAGCGTCAGATTTTATCTTAAAATACAAGAAGTTTTCGTGGTTCTTGTCAATTTTTGTTGGTTTTCATCCAATGAACTTATTTCAGTCAGCAAGATCTTTCTTCTTCAAAGCAAAAAGATTTTATCTTCAAATACAAGAACTTTTCGTGGTTTTGTTGATTTTCAGCAAATGAACATATTTCAGCGAGCGAGAAGTTTTTTCTTTAATAGCGTCAGATTTTATCCTAAAATACAAGAACTTTTCGTGGTTCTTGTCAATTTTTGTTGGTTTTCATTCAATCAACTTATTTCAGTCAGCTAGATCTTTCTTCTTCAAAGCAAAAAGATTTTATCTTCAAATACAAGAACTTTTCGTGGTTTTGTTGATTTTCAGCAAATGAACATATTTCAGCGAGCTGGAAGTTTTTTCTTTAATAGCGTAAGATTTTATCTTAAAATACAAGAACTTTTCGTGGTTCTTGTCAATTTTTGTTGGTTTTCATCCAATGAACTTATTTCAGTCAGCTTGATCTTTCTTCTTCAAAGCAAAAAGATTTTATCTTCAAATACAAGAACTTTTCGTGGTTTTGTTGATTTTCAGCAAATGAACATATTTCAGCGAGCGAGAAGTTTTTTCTTTAATAGCGTCAGATTTTATCCTAAAATACAAGAACTTTTCGTGGTTCTTGTCAATTTTTGTTGGTTTTCATCTTATGAGCTTAGTTCAGTCAGCGAGATCCTTCTTCTTCAAAGCAAAAAGATTTTATCTTCAAATATAAGAACTTTTCGTGGTTTTGTTGATTTTCAGCAAATGAACATATTTCAGCGAGCGAGAAGTTTTTTCTTTAAAAGCGTCAGATTTTATCTTAAAATACAAGAACTTTTCGTGGTTCTTGTCAATTTTTGTTGGTTTTCATCCAATGAACTTATTTCAGTCAGCAAGATCTTCCTTCTTCAAAGCAAAAAGATTTTATCTTCAAATACATGAACTTTTCGTGGTTTTGTTGATTTTCAGCAAATGAACATATTTCAGCGAGCGAGAAGTTTTTTCTTTAAAAGCGTCAGATTTTATCTTAAAATACAAGAGCTTTTCGTGGTTCTTGTCAATTTTTGTTGGTTTTCATCCAATGAACTTATTTCAGTCAGCAAGATCTTTCTTCTTCAAAGCAAAAAGATTTTATCTTCAAATACAAGAACTTTTCGTGGTTTTGTTGATTTTCAGCAAATGAACATATTTCAGCGAGGGAGAAGTTTTTTCTTCAATGGCGTCAGATTTTATCCTAAAATACAAGAACTTTTCGTGGTTCTTGTCAATTTTTGTTGGTTTTCATCCAATGAACTTATTTCAGTCAGCAAGATCTTTCTTCTTCAAAGCAAAAAGATTTAATCTTCAAATACAAGAACTTTTCGTGGTTTTGTTGATTTTCAGCAAATGAACATATTTCAGCGAGCGAGAAGTTTTTTCTTTAATAGCGTCAGATTTTATCCTAAAATACAAGAACTTTTCGTGGTTCTTGTCAATTTTTGTTGGTTTTCATTCAATCAACTTATTTCAGTCAGCTAGATCTTTCTTCTTGAAAGCAAAAAGATTTTATCTTCAAATACAAGAACTTTTCGTGGTTTTGTTGATTTTCAGCAAATGAACATATTTCAGCGAGCGAGAAGTTTTTTCTTTAAAAGCGTCAGATTTTATCTTAAAATACAAGAACTTTTCGTGGTTCTTGTCAATTTTTGTTGGTTTTCATCTTATGAACTTATTTCAGTCAGCTTGATCTTTCTTCTTCAAAGCAAAAAGATTGTATCTTCAAATACAAGAAATTTTCGTGGTTTTGTTGATTTTCAGCAAATGAACATATTTCAGCGAGCGAGAAGTTTTTTCTTTAATAGCGTCAGATTTTATCCTAAAATACAAGAACTTTTCGTGGTTCTTGTCAATTTTTGTTGGTTTTCATGCAATCAACTTATTTCAGTCAGCTTGATCTTTCTTCTTCAAAGCAAAAAGATTGTATCTTCAAATACAAGAAATTTTCGTGGTTTTGTTGATTTTCAGCAAATGAACATATTTCAGCGAGCGAGAAGTTTTTTCTTTAATAGCGTCAGATTTTATCTTAAAATACAAGAAGTTTTCGTGGTTCTTGTCAATTTTTGTTGGTTTTCATCCAATGAACTTATTTCAGTCAGCAAGATCTTTCTTCTTCAAAGCAAAAAGATTTTATCTTCAAATACAAGAACTTTTCGTGGTTTTGTTGATTTTCAGCAAATGAACATATTTCAGCGAGCTGGAAGTTTTTTCTTTAATAGCGTAAGATTTTATCTTAAAATACAAGAACTTTTCGTGGTTCTTGTCAATTTTTGGTGGTTTTCATCCAATGAACTTATTTCAGTCAGCTAGATCTTTCTTCTTCAAAGCAAAAAGATTTTATCTTCAAATACAAGAACTTTTCGTGGTTTTGTTGATTTTCAGCAAATGAACATATTTCAGCGAGCGAGAAGTTTTTTCTTTAATAGCGTCAGATTTTATCCTAAAATACAAGAACTTTTCGTGGTTCTTGTCAATTTTTGTTGGTTTTCATTCAATCAACTTATTTCAGTCAGCTAGATCTTTCTTCTTGAAAGCAAAAAGATTTTATCTTCAAATACAAGAACTTTTCGTGGTTTTGTTGATTTTCAGCAAATGAACATATTTCAGCGAGCGAGAAGTTTTTTCTTTAAAAGCGTCAGATTTTATCTTAAAATACAAGAACTTTTCGTGGTTCTTGTCAATTTTTGTTGGTTTTCATCTTATGAACTTATTTCAGTCAGCTTGATCTTTCTTCTTCAAAGCAAAAAGATTGTATCTTCAAATACAAGAAATTTTCGTGGTTTTGTTGATTTTCAGCAAATGAACATATTTCAGCGAGCGAGAAGTTTTTTCTTTAATAGCGTCAGATTTTATCCTAAAATACAAGAACTTTTCGTGGTTCTTGTCAATTTTTGTTGGTTTTCATTCAATCAACTTATTTCAGTCAGCTTGATCTTTCCTCTTCAAAGCAAAAAGATTGTATCTTCAAATACAAGAAATTTTCGTGGTTTTGTTGATTTTCAGCAAATGAACATATTTCAGCGAGCGAGAAGTTTTTTCTTTAATAGCGTCAGATTTTATCTTAAAATACAAGAAGTTTTCGTGGTTCTTGTCAATTTTTGTTGGTTTTCATCCAATGAACTTATTTCAGTCAGCAAGATCTTTCTTCTTCAAAGCAAAAAGATTTTATCTTCAAATACAAGAACTTTTCGTGGTTTTGTTGATTTTCAGCAAATGAACATATTTCAGCGAGCGAGAAGTTTTTTCTTTAATAGCGTCAGATTTTATCCTAAAATACAAGAACTTTTCGTGGTTCTTGTCAATTTTTGTTGGTTTTCATTCAATCAACTTATTTCAGTCAGCTAGATCTTTCTTCTTCAAAGCAAAAAGATTTTATCTTCAAATACAAGAACTTTTCGTGGTTTTGTTCATTTTCAGCAAATGAACATATTTCAGCGAGCTGGAAGTTTTTTCTTTAATAGCGTAAGATTTTATCTTAAAATACAAGAACTTTTCGTGGTTCTTGTCAATTTTTGGTGGTTTTCATCCAATGAACTTATTTCAGTCAGCTAGATCTTTCTTCTTCAAAGCAAAAAGATTTTATCTTCAAATACAAGAACTTTTCGTGGTTTTGTTGATTTTCAGCAAATGAACATATTTCAGCGAGCGAGAAGTTTTTTCTTTAATAGCGTCAGATTTTATCCTAAAATACAAGAACTTTTCGTGGTTCTTGTCAATTTTTGTTGGTTTTCATCTTATGAGCTTAGTTCAGTCAGCGAGATCCTTCTTCTTCAAAGCAAAAAGATTTTATCTTCAAATATAAGAACTTTTCGTGGTTTTGTTGATTTTCAGCAAATGAACATATTTCAGCGAGCGAGAAGTTTTTTCTTTAAAAGCGTCAGATTTTATCTTAAAATACAAGAGCTTTTCGTGGTTCTTGTCAATTTTTGTTGGTTTTCATCCAATGAACTTATTTCAGTCAGCAAGATCTTTCTTCTTCAAAGCAAAAAGATTTTATCTTCAAATACAAGAACTTTTCGTGGTTTTGTTGATTTTCAGCAAATGAACATATTTCAGCGAGGGAGAAGTTTTTTCTTCAATAGCGTCAGATTTTATCTTAAAATACAAGAACTTTTCGTGGTTCTTGTCAATTTTTGTTGGTTTTCATCCAATGAACTTATTTCAGTCAGCAAGATCTTTCTTCTTCAAAGCAAAAAGATTTTATCTTCAAATACAAGAACTTTTCGTGGTTTTGTTGATTTTCAGCAAATGAACATATTTCAGCGAGCGAGAAGTTTTTTCTTTAATAGCGTCAGATTTTATCCTAAAATACAAGAACTTTTCGTGGTTCTTGTCAATTTTTGTTGGTTTTCATTCAATCAACTTATTTCAGTCAGCTGGATCTTTCTTCTTGAAAGCAAAAAGATTTTATCTTCAAATACAAGAACTTTTCGTGGTTTTGTTGATTTTCAGCAAATGAACATATTTCAGCGAGCGAGAAGTTTTTTCTTTAAAAGCGTCAGATTTTATCTTAAAATACAAGAACTTTTCGTGGTTCTTGTCAATTTTTGTTGGTTTTCATCTTATGAACTTATTTCAGTCAGCAAGATCTTTCTTCTTCAAAGCAAAAAGATTTTATCTTCAAATACAAGAACTTTTCGTGGTTTTGTTGATTTTCAGCAAATGAACATATTTCAGCGAGCGAGAAGTTTTTTCTTTAATAGCGTCAGATTTTATCCTAAAATACAAGAACTTTTCGTGGTTCTTGTCAATTTTTGTTGGTTTTCATTCAATCAACTTATTTCAGTCAGCTAGATCTTTCTTCTTCAAAGCAAAAAGATTTTATCTTCAAATACAAGAACTTTTCGTGGTTTTGTTGATTTTCAGCAAATGAACATATTTCAGCGAGCTGGAAGTTTTTTCTTTAATAGCGTAAGATTTTATCTTAAAATACAAGAACTTTTCGTGGTTCTTGTCAATTTTTGTTGGTTTTCATCCAATGAACTTATTTCAGTCAGCTAGATCTTTCTTCTTCAAAGCAAAAAGATTTTATCTTCAAATACAAGAACTTTTCGTGGTTTTGTTGATTTTCAGCAAATGAACATATTTCAGCGAGCGAGAAGTTTTTTCTTTAATAGCGTCAGATTTTATCCTAAAATACAAGAACTTTTCGTGGTTCTTGTCAATTTTTGTTGGTTTTCATTCAATCAACTTATTTCAGTCAGCTTGATCTTTCTTCTTCAAAGCAAAAAGATTGTATCTTCAAATACAAGAAATTTTCGTGGTTTTGTTGATTTTCAGCAAATGAACATATTTCAGCGAGCGAGAAGTTTTTTCTTTAATAGCGTCAGATTTTATCTTAAAATACAAGAAGTTTTCGTGGTTCTTGTCAATTTTTGTTGGTTTTCATCCAATGAACTTATTTCAGTCAGCAAGATCTTTCTTCTTCAAAGCAAAAAGATTTTATCTTCAAATACAAGAACTTTTCGTGGTTTTGTTGATTTTCAGCAAATGAACATATTTCAGCGAGCGAGAAGTTTTTTCTTTAATAGCGTCAGATTTTATCCTAAAATACAAGAACTTTTCGTGGTTCTTGTCAATTTTTGTTGGTTTTCATTCAATCAACTTATTTCAGTCAGCTAGATCTTTCTTCTTCAAAGCAAAAAGATTTTATCTTCAAATACAAGAACTTTTCGTGGTTTTGTTCATTTTCAGCAAATGAACATATTTCAGCGAGCTGGAAGTTTTTTCTTTAATAGCGTAAGATTTTATCTTAAAATACAAGAACTTTTCGTGGTTCTTGTCAATTTTTGGTGGTTTTCATCCAATGAACTTATTTCAGTCAGCTAGATCTTTCTTCTTCAAAGCAAAAAGATTTTATCTTCAAATACAAGAACTTTTCGTGGTTTTGTTGATTTTCAGCAAATGAACATATTTCAGCGAGCGAGAAGTTTTTTCTTTAATAGCGTCAGATTTTATCCTAAAATACAAGAACTTTTCGTGGTTCTTGTCAATTTTTGTTGGTTTTCATCTTATGAGCTTAGTTCAGTCAGCGAGATCCTTCTTCTTCAAAGCAAAAAGATTTTATCTTCAAATATAAGAACTTTTCGTGGTTTTGTTGATTTTCAGCAAATGAACATATTTCAGCGAGCGAGAAGTTTTTTCTTTAAAAGCGTCAGATTTTATCTTAAAATACAAGAGCTTTTCGTGGTTCTTGTCAATTTTTGTTGGTTTTCATCCAATGAACTTATTTCAGTCAGCAAGATCTTTCTTCTTCAAAGCAAAAAGATTTTATCTTCAAATACAAGAACTTTTCGTGGTTTTGTTGATTTTCAGCAAATGAACATATTTCAGCGAGGGAGAAGTTTTTTCTTCAATAGCGTCAGATTTTATCTTAAAATACAAGAACTTTTCGTGGTTCTTGTCAATTTTTGTTGGTTTTCATCCAATGAACTTATTTCAGTCAGCAAGATCTTTCTTCTTCAAAGCAAAAAGATTTTATCTTCAAATACAAGAACTTTTCGTGGTTTTGTTGATTTTCAGCAAATGAACATATTTCAGCGAGCGAGAAGTTTTTTCTTTAATAGCGTCAGATTTTATCCTAAAATACAAGAACTTTTCGTGGTTCTTGTCAATTTTTGTTGGTTTTCATTCAATCAACTTATTTCAGTCAGCTAGATCTTTCTTCTTGAAAGCAAAAAGATTTTATCTTCAAATACAAGAACTTTTCGTGGTTTTGTTGATTTTCAGCAAATGAACATATTTCAGCGAGCGAGAAGTTTTTTCTTTAAAAGCGTCAGATTTTATCTTAAAATACAAGAACTTTTCGTGGTTCTTGTCAATTTTTGTTGGTTTTCATCTTATGAACTTATTTCAGTCAGCAAGATCTTTCTTCTTCAAAGCAAAAAGATTTTATCTTCAAATACAAGAACTTTTCGTGGTTTTGTTGATTTTCAGCAAATGAACATATTTCAGCGAGCGAGAAGTTTTTTCTTTAATAGCGTCAGATTTTATCCTAAAATACAAGAACTTTTCGTGGTTCTTGTCAATTTTTGTTGGTTTTCATTCAATCAACTTATTTCAGTCAGCTAGATCTTTCTTCTTCAAAGCAAAAAGATTTTATCTTCAAATACAAGAACTTTTCGTGGTTTTGTTGATTTTCAGCAAATGAACATATTTCAGCGAGCTGGAAGTTTTTTCTTTAATAGCGTAAGATTTTATCTTAAAATACAAGAACTTTTCGTGGTTCTTGTCAATTTTTGTTGGTTTTCATCCAATGAACTTATTTCAGTCAGCTAGATCTTTCTTCTTCAAAGCAAAAAGATTTTATCTTCAAATACAAGAACTTTTCGTGGTTTTGTTGATTTTCAGCAAATGAACATATTTCAGCGAGCGAGAAGTTTTTTCTTTAATAGCGTCAGATTTTATCCTAAAATACAAGAACTTTTCGTGGTTCTTGTCAATTTTTGTTGGTTTTCATCTTATGAGCTAAGTTCAGTCAGCGAGATCCTTCTTCTTCAAAGCAAAAAGATTTTATCTTCAAATATAAGAACTTTTCGTGGTTTTGTTGATTTTCAGCAAATGAACATATTTCAGCGAGCGAGAAGTTTTTTCTTTAAAAGCGTCAGATTTTATCTTAAAATACAAGAACTTTTCGTGGTTCTTGTCAATTTTTGTTGGTTTTCATCCAATGAACTTATTTCAGTCAGCAAGATCTTCCTTCTTCAAAGCAAAAAGATTTTATCTTCAAATACATGAACTTTTCGTGGTTTTGTTGATTTTCAGCAAATGAACATATTTCAGCGAGCGAGAAGTTTTTTCTTTAAAAGCGTCAGATTTTATCTTAAAATACAAGAGCTTTTCGTGGTTCTTGTCAATTTTTGTTGGTTTTCATCCAATGAACTTATTTCAGTCATCAAGATCTTTCTTCTTCAAAGCAAAAAGATTTTATGTTCAAATACAAGAACTTTTCGTGGTTTTGTTGATTTTCAGCAAATGAACATATTTCAGCGAGGGAGAAGTTTTTTCTTCAATAGCGTCAGATTTTATCTTAAAATACAAGAACTTTTCGTGGTTCTTGTCAATTTTTGTTGGTTTTCATCCAATGAACTTATTTCAGTCAGCAAGATCTTTCTTCTTCAAAGCAAAAAGATTTTATCTTCAAATACAAGAACTTTTCGTGGTTTTGTTGATTTTCAGCAAATGAACATATTTCAGCGAGCGAGAAGTTTTTTCTTTAATAGCGTCAGATTTTATCCTAAAATACAAGAACTTTTCGTGGTTCTTGTCAATTTTTGTTGGTTTTCATTCAATCAACTTATTTCAGTCAGCTAGATCTTTCTTCTTGAAAGCAAAAAGATTTTATCTTCAAATACAAGAACTTTTCGTGGTTTTGTTGATTTTCAGCAAATGAACATATTTCAGCGAGCGAGAAGTTTTTTCTTTAAAAGCGTCAGATTTTATCTTAAAATACAAGAACTTTTCGTGGTTCTTGTCAATTTTTGTTGGTTTTCATCTTATGAACTTATTTCAGTCAGCTTGATCTTTCTTCTTCAAAGCAAAAAGATTGTATCTTCAAATACAAGAAATTTTCGTGGTTTTGTTGATTTTCAGCAAATGAACATATTTCAGCGAGCGAGAAGTTTTTTCTTTAATAGCGTCAGATTTTATCCTAAAATACAAGAACTTTTCGTGGTTCTTGTCAATTTTTGTTGGTTTTCATTCAATCAACTTATTTCAGTCAGCTAGATCTTTCTTCTTGAAAGCAAAAAGATTTTATCTTCAAATACAAGAACTTTTCGTGGTTTTGTTGATTTTCAGCAAATGAACATATTTCAGCGAGCTAGAAGTTTTTTCTTTAATAGCGTAAGATTTTATCTTGAAATACAAGAACTTTTCGTGGTTCTTGTCAATTTTTGTTGGTTTTCATCCAATGAACTTATTTCAGTCAGCAAGATCTTTCTTCTTCAAAGCAAAAAGATTTAATCTTCAAATAGAAGAACTTTTCGTGGTTTTGTTGATTTACAGCAAATGAACATATTTCAGCGAGCGAGAAGTTTTTTCTTTAATAGCGTAAGATTTTATCTTAAAATACAAGAACTTTTCGTGGTTCTTGTCAATTTTTGTTGGTTTTCATCTTATGAACTTATTTCAGTCAGCTTGATCTTTCTTCTTCAAAGCAAAAAGATTTTATCTTCAAATACAAGAACTTTTCGTGGTTTTGTTGATTTTCAGCAAATGAACATATTTCAGCGAGGGAGAAGTTTTTTCTTCAATAGCGTCAGATTTTATCTTAAAATACAAGAACTTTTCGTGGTTCTTGTCAATTTTTGTTGGTTTTCATCCAATGAACTTATTTCAGTCAGCAAGATCTTTCTTCTTCAAAGCAAAAAGATTTTATCTTCAAATACAAGAACTTTTCGTGGTTTTGTTGATTTTCAGCAAATGAACATATTTCAGCGAGTGAGAAGTTTTTTCTTCAATAGCGTCAGATTTTATCCTAAAATACAAGAACTTTTCGTGGTTCTTGTCAATTTTTGTTGGTTTTCATTCAATCAACTTATTTCAGTCAGCTAGATCTTTCTTCTTGAAAGCAAAAAGATTTTATCTTCAAATACAAGAACTTTTCGTGGTTTTGTTGATTTTCAGCAAATGAACATATTTCAGCGAGCGAGAAGTTTTTTCTTTAATAGCGTCAGATTTTATCCTAAAATACAAGAACTTTTCGTGGTTCTTGTCAATTTTTGTTGGTTTTCATGCAATCAACTTATTTCAGTCAGCTTGATCTTTCTTCTTCAAAGCAAAAAGATTGTATCTTCAAATACAAGAAATTTTCGTGGTTTTGTTGATTTTCAGCAAATGAACATATTTCAGCGAGCGAGAAGTTTTTTCTTTAATAGCGTCAGATTTTATCTTAAAATACAAGAAGTTTTCGTGGTTCTTGTCAATTTTTGTTGGTTTTCATCCAATGAACTTATTTCAGTCAGCAAGATCTTTCTTCTTCAAAGCAAAAAGATTTTATCTTCAAATACAAGAACTTTTCGTGGTTTTGTTGATTTTCAGCAAATGAACATATTTCAGCGAGCGAGAAGTTTTTTCTTTAATAGCGTCAGATTTTATCCTAAAATACAAGAACTTTTCGTGGTTCTTGTCAATTTTTGTTGGTTTTCATTCAATCAACTTATTTCAGTCAGCTAGATCTTTCTTCTTCAAAGCAAAAAGATTTTATCTTCAAATACAAGAACTTTTCGTGGTTTTGTTCATTTTCAGCAAATGAACATATTTCAGCGAGCTGGAAGTTTTTTCTTTAATAGCGTAAGATTTTATCTTAAAATACAAGAACTTTTCGTGGTTCTTGTCAATTTTTGGTGGTTTTCATCCAATGAACTTATTTCAGTCAGCTAGATCTTTCTTCTTCAAAGCAAAAAGATTTTATCTTCAAATACAAGAACTTTTCGTGGTTTTGTTGATTTTCAGCAAATGAACATATTTCAGCGAGCGAGAAGTTTTTTCTTTAATAGCGTCAGATTTTATCCTAAAATACAAGAACTTTTCGTGGTTCTTGTCAATTTTTGTTGGTTTTCATTCAATCAACTTATTTCAGTCAGCTAGATCTTTCTTCTTGAAAGCAAAAAGATTTTATCTTCAAATACAAGAACTTTTCGTGGTTTTGTTGATTTTCAGCAAATGAACATATTTCAGCGAGCGAGAAGTTTTTTCTTTAAAAGCGTCAGATTTTATCTTAAAATACAAGAACTTTTCGTGGTTCTTGTCAATTTTTGTTGGTTTTCATCTTATGAACTTATTTCAGTCAGCTTGATCTTTCTTCTTCAAAGCAAAAAGATTGTATCTTCAAATACAAGAAATTTTCGTGGTTTTGTTGATTTTCAGCAAATGAACATATTTCAGCGAGCGAGAAGTTTTTTCTTTAATAGCGTCAGATTTTATCCTAAAATACAAGAACTTTTCGTGGTTCTTGTCAATTTTTGTTGGTTTTCATTCAATCAACTTATTTCAGTCAGCTTGATCTTTCCTCTTCAAAGCAAAAAGATTGTATCTTCAAATACAAGAAATTTTCGTGGTTTTGTTGATTTTCAGCAAATGAACATATTTCAGCGAGCGAGAAGTTTTTTCTTTAATAGCGTCAGATTTTATCTTAAAATACAAGAAGTTTTCGTGGTTCTTGTCAATTTTTGTTGGTTTTCATCCAATGAACTTATTTCAGTCAGCAAGATCTTTCTTCTTCAAAGCAAAAAGATTTTATCTTCAAATACAAGAACTTTTCGTGGTTTTGTTGATTTTCAGCAAATGAACATATTTCAGCGAGCGAGAAGTTTTTTCTTTAATAGCGTCAGATTTTATCCTAAAATACAAGAACTTTTCGTGGTTCTTGTCAATTTTTGTTGGTTTTCATTCAATCAACTTATTTCAGTCAGCTAGATCTTTCTTCTTCAAAGCAAAAAGATTTTATCTTCAAATACAAGAACTTTTCGTGGTTTTGTTCATTTTCAGCAAATGAACATATTTCAGCGAGCTGGAAGTTTTTTCTTTAATAGCGTAAGATTTTATCTTAAAATACAAGAACTTTTCGTGGTTCTTGTCAATTTTTGGTGGTTTTCATCCAATGAACTTATTTCAGTCAGCTAGATCTTTCTTCTTCAAAGCAAAAAGATTTTATCTTCAAATACAAGAACTTTTCGTGGTTTTGTTGATTTTCAGCAAATGAACATATTTCAGCGAGCGAGAAGTTTTTTCTTTAATAGCGTCAGATTTTATCCTAAAATACAAGAACTTTTCGTGGTTCTTGTCAATTTTTGTTGGTTTTCATCTTATGAGCTTAGTTCAGTCAGCGAGATCCTTCTTCTTCAAAGCAAAAAGATTTTATCTTCAAATATAAGAACTTTTCGTGGTTTTGTTGATTTTCAGCAAATGAACATATTTCAGCGAGCGAGAAGTTTTTTCTTTAAAAGCGTCAGATTTTATCTTAAAATACAAGAGCTTTTCGTGGTTCTTGTCAATTTTTGTTGGTTTTCATCCAATGAACTTATTTCAGTCAGCAAGATCTTTCTTCTTCAAAGCAAAAAGATTTTATCTTCAAATACAAGAACTTTTCGTGGTTTTGTTGATTTTCAGCAAATGAACATATTTCAGCGAGGGAGAAGTTTTTTCTTCAATAGCGTCAGATTTTATCTTAAAATACAAGAACTTTTCGTGGTTCTTGTCAATTTTTGTTGGTTTTCATCCAATGAACTTATTTCAGTCAGCAAGATCTTTCTTCTTCAAAGCAAAAAGATTTTATCTTCAAATACAAGAACTTTTCGTGGTTTTGTTGATTTTCAGCAAATGAACATATTTCAGCGAGCGAGAAGTTTTTTCTTTAATAGCGTCAGATTTTATCCTAAAATACAAGAACTTTTCGTGGTTCTTGTCAATTTTTGTTGGTTTTCATTCAATCAACTTATTTCAGTCAGCTAGATCTTTCTTCTTGAAAGCAAAAAGATTTTATCTTCAAATACAAGAACTTTTCGTGGTTTTGTTGATTTTCAGCAAATGAACATATTTCAGCGAGCGAGAAGTTTTTTCTTTAAAAGCGTCAGATTTTATCTTAAAATACAAGAACTTTTCGTGGTTCTTGTCAATTTTTGTTGGTTTTCATCTTATGAACTTATTTCAGTCAGCAAGATCTTTCTTCTTCAAAGCAAAAAGATTTTATCTTCAAATACAAGAACTTTTCGTGGTTTTGTTGATTTTCAGCAAATGAACATATTTCAGCGAGCGAGAAGTTTTTTCTTTAATAGCGTCAGATTTTATCCTAAAATACAAGAACTTTTCGTGGTTCTTGTCAATTTTTGTTGGTTTTCATTCAATCAACTTATTTCAGTCAGCTAGATCTTTCTTCTTCAAAGCAAAAAGATTTTATCTTCAAATACAAGAACTTTTCGTGGTTTTGTTGATTTTCAGCAAATGAACATATTTCAGCGAGCTGGAAGTTTTTTCTTTAATAGCGTAAGATTTTATCTTAAAATACAAGAACTTTTCGTGGTTCTTGTCAATTTTTGTTGGTTTTCATCCAATGAACTTATTTCAGTCAGCTAGATCTTTCTTCTTCAAAGCAAAAAGATTTTATCTTCAAATACAAGAACTTTTCGTGGTTTTGTTGATTTTCAGCAAATGAACATATTTCAGCGAGCGAGAAGTTTTTTCTTTAATAGCGTCAGATTTTATCCTAAAATACAAGAACTTTTCGTGGTTCTTGTCAATTTTTGTTGGTTTTCATTCAATCAACTTATTTCAGTCAGCTTGATCTTTCTTCTTCAAAGCAAAAAGATTGTATCTTCAAATACAAGAAATTTTCGTGGTTTTGTTGATTTTCAGCAAATGAACATATTTCAGCGAGCGAGAAGTTTTTTCTTTAATAGCGTCAGATTTTATCTTAAAATACAAGAAGTTTTCGTGGTTCTTGTCAATTTTTGTTGGTTTTCATCCAATGAACTTATTTCAGTCAGCAAGATCTTTCTTCTTCAAAGCAAAAAGATTTTATCTTCAAATACAAGAACTTTTCGTGGTTTT
The DNA here is from genome assembly GCF_035084215.1 of Heptranchias perlo. Taxonomy (NCBI): domain Eukaryota; kingdom Metazoa; phylum Chordata; class Chondrichthyes; order Hexanchiformes; family Hexanchidae; genus Heptranchias; species Heptranchias perlo. The sequence continues at coordinate 451,013 of NW_027139866.1, read as the reverse complement.
GTTGATTTTCAGCAAATGAACATATTTCAGCGAGCGAGAAGTTTTTTCTTTAATAGCGTCAGATTTTATCCTAAAATACAAGAACTTTTCGTGGTTCTTGTCAATTTTTGTTGGTTTTCATTCAATCAACTTATTTCAGTCAGCTAGATCTTTCTTCTTCAAAGCAAAAAGATTTTATCTTCAAATACAAGAACTTTTCGTGGTTTTGTTCATTTTCAGCAAATGAACATATTTCAGCGAGCTGGAAGTTTTTTCTTTAATAGCGTAAGATTTTATCTTAAAATACAAGAACTTTTCGTGGTTCTTGTCAATTTTTGGTGGTTTTCATCCAATGAACTTATTTCAGTCAGCTAGATCTTTCTTCTTCAAAGCAAAAAGATTTTATCTTCAAATACAAGAACTTTTCGTGGTTTTGTTGATTTTCAGCAAATGAACATATTTCAGCGAGCGAGAAGTTTTTTCTTTAATAGCGTCAGATTTTATCCTAAAATACAAGAACTTTTCGTGGTTCTTGTCAATTTTTGTTGGTTTTCATCTTATGAGCTTAGTTCAGTCAGCGAGATCCTTCTTCTTCAAAGCAAAAAGATTTTATCTTCAAATATAAGAACTTTTCGTGGTTTTGTTGATTTTCAGCAAATGAACATATTTCAGCGAGCGAGAAGTTTTTTCTTTAAAAGCGTCAGATTTTATCTTAAAATACAAGAGCTTTTCGTGGTTCTTGTCAATTTTTGTTGGTTTTCATCCAATGAACTTATTTCAGTCAGCAAGATCTTTCTTCTTCAAAGCAAAAAGATTTTATCTTCAAATACAAGAACTTTTCGTGGTTTTGTTGATTTTCAGCAAATGAACATATTTCAGCGAGGGAGAAGTTTTTTCTTCAATAGCGTCAGATTTTATCTTAAAATACAAGAACTTTTCGTGGTTCTTGTCAATTTTTGTTGGTTTTCATCCAATGAACTTATTTCAGTCAGCAAGATCTTTCTTCTTCAAAGCAAAAAGATTTTATCTTCAAATACAAGAACTTTTCGTGGTTTTGTTGATTTTCAGCAAATGAACATATTTCAGCGAGCGAGAAGTTTTTTCTTTAATAGCGTCAGATTTTATCCTAAAATACAAGAACTTTTCGTGGTTCTTGTCAATTTTTGTTGGTTTTCATTCAATCAACTTATTTCAGTCAGCTAGATCTTTCTTCTTGAAAGCAAAAAGATTTTATCTTCAAATACAAGAACTTTTCGTGGTTTTGTTGATTTTCAGCAAATGAACATATTTCAGCGAGCGAGAAGTTTTTTCTTTAAAAGCGTCAGATTTTATCTTAAAATACAAGAACTTTTCGTGGTTCTTGTCAATTTTTGTTGGTTTTCATCTTATGAACTTATTTCAGTCAGCAAGATCTTTCTTCTTCAAAGCAAAAAGATTTTATCTTCAAATACAAGAACTTTTCGTGGTTTTGTTGATTTTCAGCAAATGAACATATTTCAGCGAGCGAGAAGTTTTTTCTTTAATAGCGTCAGATTTTATCCTAAAATACAAGAACTTTTCGTGGTTCTTGTCAATTTTTGTTGGTTTTCATTCAATCAACTTATTTCAGTCAGCTAGATCTTTCTTCTTCAAAGCAAAAAGATTTTATCTTCAAATACAAGAACTTTTCGTGGTTTTGTTGATTTTCAGCAAATGAACATATTTCAGCGAGCTGGAAGTTTTTTCTTTAATAGCGTAAGATTTTATCTTAAAATACAAGAACTTTTCGTGGTTCTTGTCAATTTTTGTTGGTTTTCATCCAATGAACTTATTTCAGTCAGCTAGATCTTTCTTCTTCAAAGCAAAAAGATTTTATCTTCAAATACAAGAACTTTTCGTGGTTTTGTTGATTTTCAGCAAATGAACATATTTCAGCGAGCGAGAAGTTTTTTCTTTAATAGCGTCAGATTTTATCCTAAAATACAAGAACTTTTCGTGGTTCTTGTCAATTTTTGTTGGTTTTCATCTTATGAGCTAAGTTCAGTCAGCGAGATCCTTCTTCTTCAAAGCAAAAAGATTTTATCTTCAAATATAAGAACTTTTCGTGGTTTTGTTGATTTTCAGCAAATGAACATATTTCAGCGAGCGAGAAGTTTTTTCTTTAAAAGCGTCAGATTTTATCTTAAAATACAAGAACTTTTCGTGGTTCTTGTCAATTTTTGTTGGTTTTCATCCAATGAACTTATTTCAGTCAGCAAGATCTTCCTTCTTCAAAGCAAAAAGATTTTATCTTCAAATACATGAACTTTTCGTGGTTTTGTTGATTTTCAGCAAATGAACATATTTCAGCGAGCGAGAAGTTTTTTCTTTAAAAGCGTCAGATTTTATCTTAAAATACAAGAGCTTTTCGTGGTTCTTGTCAATTTTTGTTGGTTTTCATCCAATGAACTTATTTCAGTCATCAAGATCTTTCTTCTTCAAAGCAAAAAGATTTTATGTTCAAATACAAGAACTTTTCGTGGTTTTGTTGATTTTCAGCAAATGAACATATTTCAGCGAGGGAGAAGTTTTTTCTTCAATAGCGTCAGATTTTATCTTAAAATACAAGAACTTTTCGTGGTTCTTGTCAATTTTTGTTGGTTTTCATCCAATGAACTTATTTCAGTCAGCAAGATCTTTCTTCTTCAAAGCAAAAAGATTTTATCTTCAAATACAAGAACTTTTCGTGGTTTTGTTGATTTTCAGCAAATGAACATATTTCAGCGAGCGAGAAGTTTTTTCTTTAATAGCGTCAGATTTTATCCTAAAATACAAGAACTTTTCGTGGTTCTTGTCAATTTTTGTTGGTTTTCATTCAATCAACTTATTTCAGTCAGCTAGATCTTTCTTCTTGAAAGCAAAAAGATTTTATCTTCAAATACAAGAACTTTTCGTGGTTTTGTTGATTTTCAGCAAATGAACATATTTCAGCGAGCGAGAAGTTTTTTCTTTAAAAGCGTCAGATTTTATCTTAAAATACAAGAACTTTTCGTGGTTCTTGTCATTTTTTGTTGGTTTTCATCTTATGAACTTATTTCAGTCAGCTTGATCTTTCTTCTTCAAAGCAAAAAGATTTAATCTTCAAATAGAAGAACTTTTCGTGGTTTTGTTGATTTACAGCAAATGAACATATTTCAGCGAGGGAGAAGTTTTTTCTTCAATAGCGTCAGATTTTATCTTAAAATACAAGAACTTTTCGTGGTTCTTGTCAATTTTTGTTGGTTTTCATCCAATGAACTTATTTCAGTCAGCAAGATCTTTCTTCTTCAAAGCAAAAAGATTTTATCTTCAAATACAAGAACTTTTCGTGGTTTTGTTGATTTTCAGCAAATGAACATATTTCAGCGAGTGAGAAGTTTTTTCTTCAATAGCGTCAGATTTTATCCTAAAATACAAGAACTTTTCGTGGTTCTTGTCAATTTTTGTTGGTTTTCATTCAATCAACTTATTTCAGTCAGCTAGATCTTTCTTCTTGAAAGCAAAAAGATTTTATCTTCAAATACAAGAACTTTTCGTGGTTTTGTTGATTTTCAGCAAATGAACATATTTCAGCGAGCGAGAAGTTTTTTCTTTAAAAGCGTCAGATTTTATCTTAAAATACAAGAACTTTTCGTGGTTCTTGTCAATTTTTGTTGGTTTTCATCTTATGAACTTATTTCAGTCAGCTTGATCTTTCTTCTTCAAAGCAAAAAGATTGTATCTTGAAATACAAGAAATTTTCGTGGTTTTGTTGATTTTCAGCAAATGAACATATTTCAGCGAGTGAGAAGTTTTTTCTTCAATAGCGTCAGATTTTATCCTAAAATACAAGAACTTTTCGTGGTTCTTGTCAATTTTTGTTGGTTTTCATTCAATCAACTTATTTCAGTCAGCTGGATCTTTCTTCTTGAAAGCAAAAAGATTTTATCTTCAAATACAAGAACTTTTCGTGGTTTTGTTGATTTTCAGCAAATGAACATATTTCAGCGAGCTAGAAGTTTTTTCTTTAATAGCGTAAGATTTTATCTTGAAATACAAGAACTTTTCGTGGTTTTGTTGATTTTCAGCAAATGAACATATTTCAGCGAGCGAGAAGTTTTTTCTTTAATAGCGTCAGATTTTATCCTAAAATACAAGAACTTTTCGTGGTTCTTGTCAATTTTTGTTGGTTTTCATCCAATCAACTGATTTCAGTCAGCCAGATCTTTCTTCTTGAAAGCAAAAACATTTTATCTTCAAATACAAGAACTTTTCGTGGTTTTGTTGATTTTCAGCAAATGAACATATTTCAGCGAGCGAGAAGTTTTTTCTTTAATAGCGTCAGATTTTATCCTAAAATACAAGAACTTTTCGTGGTTCTTGTCAATTTTTGTTGGTTTTCATTCAATCAACTTATTTCAGTCAGCTAGATCTTTCTTCTTGAAAGCAAAAAGATTTTATCTTCAAATACAAGAACTTTTCGTGGTTTTGTTGATTTTCAGCAAATGAACATATTTCAGCGAGCTAGAAGTTTTTTCTTTAATAGCGTAAGATTTTATCTTAAAATACAAGAACTTTTCGTGGTTCTTGTCAATTTTTGTTGGTTTTCATTCAATCAACTTATTTCAGTCAGCGAGATCCTTCTTCTTCAAAGCAAAAAGATTTTATCTTCAAATACAAGAACTTTTCGTGGTTTTGTTGATTTTCAGCAAATGAACATATTTCAGCGAGCGAGAAGTTTTTTCTTTAAAAGCGTCAGATTTTATCTTAAAATACAAGAACTTTTCGTGGTTCTTGTCAATTTTTGTTGGTTTTCATCCAATGAACTTATTTCAGTCAGCAAGATCTTTCTTCTTCAAAGCAAAAAGATTTAATCTTCAAATAGAAGAACTTTTCGTGGTTTTGTTGATTTTCAGCAAATGAACATATTTCAGCGAGCGAGAAGTTTTTTCTTTAATAGCGTCAGATTTTATCTTAAAATACAAGAACTTTTCGTGGTTCTTGTCAATTTTTGTTGGTTTTCATCCAATGAACTTATTTCAGTCAGCTTGATCTTTCTTCTTCAAAGCAAAAAGATTTTATCTTCAAATACAAGAACTTTTCGTGGTTTTGTTGATTTTCAGCAAATGAACATATTTCAGCGAGGGAGAAGTTTTTTCTTCAATTGCGTCAGATTTTATCTTAAAATACAAGAACTTTTCGTGGTTCTTGTCAATTTTTGTTGGTTTTCATCCAATGAACTTATTTCAGTCAGCAAGATCTTTCTTCTTCAAAGCAAAAAGATTTAATCTTCAAATAGAAGAACTTTTCGTGGTTTTGTTGATTTTCAGCAAATGAACATATTTCAGCGAGCGAGAAGTTTTTTCTTTAATAGCGTAAGATTTTATCTTAAAATACAAGAACTTTTCGTGGTTCTTGTCAATTTTTGTTGGTTTTCATCTTCTGAGCTTATTTCAGTCAGCTAGATCCTTCTTCTTCAAAGCAAAAAGATTTTATCTTCAAATAGAAGAACTTTTCGTGGTTTTGTTGATTTTCAGCAAATGAACATATTTCAGCGAGCGAGAAGTTTTTTCTTTAAAAGCGTCAGATTTTATCTTAAAATACAAGAACTTTTCGTGGTTCTTGTCAATTTTTGTTGGTTTTCATCTTATGAACTTATTTCAGTCAGCTTGATCTTTCTTCTTCAAAGCAAAAAGATTGTATCTTCAAATACAAGAAATTTTCGTGGTTTTGTTGATTTTCAGCAAATGAACATATTTCAGCGAGGGAGAAGTTTTTTCTTTAATAGCGTCAGATTTTATCTTAAAATACAAGAAGTTTTCGTGGTTCTTGTCAATTTTTGTTGGTTTTCATCCAATGAACTTATTTCAGTCAGCAAGATCTTTCTTCTTCAAAGCAAAAAGATTTTATCTTCAAATACAAGAACTTTTCGTGGTTTTGTTGATTTTCAGCAAATGAACATATTTCAGCGAGCGAGAAGTTTTTTCTTTAATAGCGTCAGATTTTATCCTAAAATACAAGAACTTTTCGTGGTTCTTGTCAATTTTTGTTGGTTTTCATTCAATCAACTTATTTCAGTCAGCTAGATCTTTCTTCTTGAAAGCAAAAAGATTTTATCTTCAAATACAAGAACTTTTCGTGGTTTTGTTGATTTTCAGCAAATGAACATATTTCAGCGAGCTAGAAGTTTTTTCTTTAATAGCGTAAGATTTTATCTTAAAATACAAGAACTTTTCGTGGTTCTTGTCAATTTTTGTTGGTTTTCATTCAATCAACTTATTTCAGTCAGCGAGATCCTTCTTCTTCAAAGCAAAAAGATTTTATCTTCAAATACAAGAACTTTTCGTGGTTTTGTTGATTTTCAGCAAATGAACATATTTCAGCGAGCGAGAAGTTTTTTCTTTAAAAGCGTCAGATTTTATCTTAAAATACAAGAACTTTTCGTGGTTCTTGTCAATTTTTGTTGGTTTTCATCCAATGAACTTATTTCAGTCAGCTTGATCTTTCTTCTTCAAAGCAAAAAGATTTTATCTTCAAATACAAGAACTTTTCGTGGTTTTGTTGATTTTCAGCAAATGAACATATTTCAGCGAGGGAGAAGTTTTTTCTTCAATTGCGTCAGATTTTATCTTAAAATACAAGAACTTTTCGTGGTTCTTGTCAATTTTTGTTGGTTTTCATCCAATGAACTTATTTCAGTCAGCAAGATCTTTCTTCTTCAAAGCAAAAAGATTTAATCTTCAAATAGAAGAACTTTTCGTGGTTTTGTTGATTTTCAGCAAATGAACATATTTCAGCGAGCGAGAAGTTTTTTCTTTAATAGCGTAAGATTTTATCTTCAAATACAAGAACTTTTCGTGGTTTTGTTGATTTTCAGCAAATGAACATATTTCAGCGAGGGAGAAGTTTTTTCTTCAATTGCGTCAGATTTTATCTTAAAATACAAGAACTTTTCGTGGTTCTTGTCAATTTTTGTTGGTTTTCATCCAATGAACTTATTTCAGTCAGCAAGATCTTTCTTCTTCAAAGCAAAAAGATTTTATCTTCAAATACAAGAACTTTTCGTGGTTTTGTTGATTTTCAGCAAATGAACATATTTCAGCGAGCTGGAAGTTTTTTCTTTAATAGCGTAAGATTTTATCTTAAAATACAAGAACTTTTCGTGGTTCTTGTCAATTTTTGTTGGTTTTCATCCAATGAACTTATTTCAGTCAGCTAGATCTTTCTTCTTCAAAGCAAAAAGATTTTATCTTCAAATACAAGAACTTTTCGTGGTTTTGTTGATTTTCAGCAAATGAACATATTTCAGCGAGGGAGAAGTTTTTTCTTCAATTGCGTCAGATTTTATCTTAAAATACAAGAACTTTTCGTGGTTCTTGTCAATTTTTGTTGGTTTTCATCCAATGAACTTATTTCAGTCAGCTAGATCTTTCTTCTTCAAAGCAAAAAGATTTTATCTTCAAATACAAGAACTTTTCGTGGTTTTGTTGATTTTCAGCAAATGAACATATTTCAGCGAGCGAGAAGTTTTTTCTTCAATAGCGTCAGATTTTATCCTAAAATACAAGAACTTTTCGTGGTTCTTGTCAATTTTTGTTGGTTTTCATCTTATGAGCTTAGTTCAGTCAGCGAGATCCTTCTTCTTCAAAGCAAAAAGATTTTATCTTCAAATATAAGAACTTTTCGTGGTTTTGTTGATTTTCAGCAAATGAACATATTTCAGCGAGCAAGAAGTTTTTTCTTTAAAAGCGTCAGATTTTATCTTAAAATACAAGAACTTTTCGTGGTTCTTGTCAATTTTTGTTGGTTTTCATCCAATGAACTTATTTCAGTCAGCAAGATCTTCCTTCTTCAAAGCAAAAAGATTTTATCTTCAAATACATGAACTTTTCGTGGTTTTGTTGATTTTCAGCAAATGAACATATTTCAGCGAGCGAGAAGTTTTTTCTTTAAAAGCGTCAGATTTTATCTTAAAATACAAGAGCTTTTCGTGGTTCTTGTCAATTTTTGTTGGTTTTCATCCAATGAACTTATTTCAGTCAGCAAGATCTTTCTTCTTCAAAGCAAAAAGATTTTATCTTCAAATACAAGAACTTTTCGTGGTTTTGTTGATTTTCAGCAAATGAACATATTTCAGCGAGGGAGAAGTTTTTTCTTCAATAGCGTCAGATTTTATCTTAAAATACAAGAACTTTTCGTGGTTCTTGTCAATTTTTGTTGGTTTTCATCCAATGAACTTATTTCAGTCAGCAAGATCTTTCTTCTTCAAAGCAAAAAGATTTTATCTTCAAATACAAGAACTTTTCGTGGTTTTGTTGATTTTCAGCAAATGAACATATTTCAGCGAGCGAGAAGTTTTTTCTTTAATAGCGTCAGATTTTATCCTAAAATACAAGAACTTTTCGTGGTTCTTGTCAATTTTTGTTGGTTTTCATTCAATCAACTTATTTCAGTCAGCTAGATCTTTCTTCTTGAAAGCAAAAAGATTTTATCTTCAAATACAAGAACTTTTCGTGGTTTTGTTGATTTTCAGCAAATGAACATATTTCAGCGAGCGAGAAGTTTTTTCTTTAAAAGCGTCAGATTTTATCTTAAAATACAAGAACTTTTCGTGGTTCTTGTCAATTTTTGTTGGTTTTCATCTTATGAACTTATTTCAGTCAGCTTGATCTTTCTTCTTCAAAGCAAAAAGATTGTATCTTCAAATACAAGAAATTTTCGTGGTTTTGTTGATTTTCAGCAAATGAACATATTTCAGCGAGCGAGAAGTTTTTTCTTTAATAGCGTCAGATTTTATCCTAAAATACAAGAACTTTTCGTGGTTCTTGTCAATTTTTGTTGGTTTTCATTCAATCAACTTATTTCAGTCAGCTAGATCTTTCTTCTTGAAAGCAAAAAGATTTTATCTTCAAATACAAGAACTTTTCGTGGTTTTGTTGATTTTCAGCAAATGAACATATTTCAGCGAGCTGGAAGTTTTTTCTTTAATAGCGTAAGATTTTATCTTGAAATACAAGAACTTTTCGTGGTTCTTGTCAATTTTTGTTGGTTTTCATCCAATGAACTTATTTCAGTCAGCTTGATCTTTCTTCTTCAAAGCAAAAAGATTTTATCTTCAAATACAAGAACTTTTCGTGGTTTTGTTGATTTTCAGCAAATGAACATATTTCAGCGAGCGAGAAGTTTTTTCTTTAAAAGCGTCAGATTTTATCTTAAAATACAAGAACTTTTCGTCGTTCTTGTCAATTTTTGTTGGTTTTCATCTTATGAACTTATTTCAGTCAGCTTGATCTTTCTTCTTCAAAGCAAAAAGATTGTATCTTCAAATACAAGAAATTTTCGTGGTTTTGTTGATTTTCAGCAAATGAACATATATCAGCGAGCGAGAAGTTTTTTCTTTAATAGCGTCAGATTTTATCCTAAAATACAAGAACTTTTCGTGGTTCTTGTCAATTTTTGTTGGTTTTCATTCAATCAACTTATTTCAGTCAGCTAGATCTTTCTTCTTGAAAGCAAAAAGATTTTATCTTCAAATACAAGAACTTTTCGTGGTTTTGTTGATTTTCAGCAAATGAACATATTTCAGCGAGCTAGAAGTTTTTTCTTTAATAGCGTAAGATTTTATCTTGAAATACAAGAACTTTTCGTGGTTTTGTTGATTTTCAGCAAATGAACATATTTCAGCGAGCGAGAAGTTTTTTCTTTAATAGCGTCAGATTTTATCCTAAAATACAAGAACTTTTCGTGGTTCTTGTCAATTTTTGTTGGTTTTCATCCAATCAACTTATTTCAGTCAGCCAGATCTTTCTTCTTGAAAGCAAAAACATTTTATCTTCAAATACAAGAACTTTTCGTGGTTTTGTTGATTTTCAGCAAATGAACATATTTCAGCGAGCGAGAAGTTTTTTCTTTAATAGCGTCAGATTTTATCCTAAAATACAAGAACTTTTCGTGGTTCTTGTCAATTTTTGTTGGTTTTCATCCAATCAACTTATTTCAGTCAGCCAGATCTTTCTTCTTGAAAGCAAAAACATTTTATCTTCAAATACAAGAACTTTTCGTGGTTTTGTTGATTTTCAGCAAATGAACATATTTCAGCGAGCGAGAAGTTTTTTCTTTAATAGCGTCAGATTTTATCCTAAAATACAAGAACATTTCGTGGTTCTTGTCAATTTTTGTTGGTTTTCATTCAATCAACTTATTTCAGTCAGCTAGATCTTTCTTCTTGAAAGCAAAAAGATTTTATCTTCAAATACAAGAACTTTTCGTGGTTTTGTTGATTTTCAGCAAATGAACATATTTCAGCGAGCGAGAAGTTTTTTCTTTAAAAGCGTCAGATTTTATCTTAAAATACAAGAACTTTTCGTGGTTCTTGTCAATTTTTGTTGGTTTTCATCCAATGAACTTATTTCAGTCAGCAAGATCTTCCTTCTTCAAAGCAAAAAGATTTTATCTTCAAATACATGAACTTTTCGTGGTTTTGTTGATTTTCAGCAAATGAACATATTTCAGCGAGCGAGAAGTTTTTTCTTTAAAAGCGTCAGATTTTATCTTAAAATACAAGAGCTTTTCGTGGTTCTTGTCAATTTTTGTTGGTTTTCATCCAATGAACTTATTTCAGTCAGCATGATCTTTCTTCTTCAAAGCAAAAAGATTTTATCTTCAAATACAAGAACTTTTCGTGGTTTTGTTGATTTTCAGCAAATGAACATATTTCAGCGAGGGAGAAGTTTTTTCTTCAATAGCGTCAGATTTTATCTTAAAATACAAGAACTTTTCGTGGTTCTTGTCAATTTTTGTTGGTTTTCATCCAATGAACTTATTTCAGTCAGCAAGATCTTTCTTCTTCAAAGCAAAAAGATTTTATCTTCAAATACAAGAACTTTTCGTGGTTTTGTTGACTTTCAGCAAATGAACATATTTCAGCGAGCGAGAAGTTTTTTCTTTAATAGCGTCAGATTTTATCCTAAAATACAAGAACTTTTCGTGGTTCTTGTCAATTTTTGTTGGTTTTCATTCAATCAACTTATTTCAGTCAGCTAGATCTTTCTTCTTGAAAGCAAAAAGATTTTATCTTCAAATACAAGAACTTTTCGTGGTTTTGTTGATTTTCAGCAAATGAACATATTTCAGCGAGCGAGAAGTTTTTTCTTTAAAAGCGTCAGATTTTATCTTAAAATACAAGAACTTTTCGTGGTTCTTGTCAATTTTTGTTGGTTTTCATCTTATGAACTTATTTCAGTCAGCTTGATCTTTCTTCTTCAAAGCAAAAAGATTGTATCTTCAAATACAAGAAATTTTCGTGGTTTTGTTGATTTTCAGCAAATGAACATATTTCAGCGGCCGAGAAGTTTTTTCTTTAATAGCGTCAGATTTTATCCTAAAATACAAGAACTTTTCGTGGTTCTTGTCAATTTTTGTTGGTTTTCATTCAATCAACTTATTTCAGTCAGCTAGATCTTTCTTCTTGAAAGCAAAAAGATTTTATCTTCAAATACAAGAACTTTTCGTGGTTTTGTTGATTTTCAGCAAATGAACATATTTCAGCGAGCTGGAAGTTTTTTCTTTAATAGCGTAAGATTTTATCTTGAAATACAAGAACTTTTCGTGGTTCTTGTCAATTTTTGTTGGTTTTCATCCAATGAACTTATTTCAGTCAGCAAGATCTTTCTTCTTCAAAGCAAAAAGATTTAATCTTCAAATAGAAGAACTTTTCGTGGTTTTGTTGATTTTCAGCAAATGAACATATTTCAGCGAGCGAGAAGTTTTTTCTTTAATAGCGTAAGATTTTATCTTAAAATACAAGAACTTTTCGTGGTTCTTGTCAATTTTTGTTGGTTTTCATCTTATGAACTTATTTCAGTCAGCTTGATCTTTCTTCTTCAAAGCAAAAAGATTTTATCTTCAAATACAAGAACTTTTCGTGGTTTTGTTGATTTTCAGCAAATGAACATATTTCAGCGAGGGAGAAGTTTTTTCTTCAATAGCGTCAGATTTTATCTTAAAATACAAGAACTTTTCGTGGTTCTTGTCAATTTTTGTTGGTTTTCATCCAATGAACTTATTTCAGTCAGCAAGATCTTTCTTCTTCAAAGCAAAAAGATTTTATCTTCAAATACAAGAACTTTTCGTGGTTTTGTTGATTTTCAGCAAATGAACATATTTCAGCGAGCGAGAAGTTTTTTCTTCAATAGCGTCAGATTTTATCCTAAAATACAAGAACTTTTCGTGGTTCTTGTCAATTTTTGTTGGTTTTCATTCAATCAACTTATTTCAGTCAGCTAGATCTTTCTTCTTGAAAGCAAAAAGATTTTATCTTCAAATACAAGAACTTTTCGTGGTTTTGTTGATTTTCAGCAAATGAACATATTTCAGCGAGCGAGAAGTTTTTTCTTTAAAAGCGTCAGATTTTATCTTAAAATACAAGAACTTTTCGTGGTTCTTGTCAATTTTTGTTGGTTTTCATCTTATGAACTTATTTCAGTCAGCTTGATCTTTCTTCTTCAAAGCAAAAAGATTGTATCTTCAAATACAATAAATTTTCGTGGTTTTGTTGATTTTCAGCAAATGAACATATATCAGCGAGCGAGAAGTTTTTTCTTTAATAGCGTCAGATTTTATCCTAAAATACAAGAACTTTTCGTGGTTCTTGTCAATTTTTGTTGGTTTTCATTCAATCAACTTATTTCAGTCAGCTAGATCTTTCTTCTTGAAAGCAAAAAGATTTTATCTTCAAATACAAGAACTTTTCGTGGTTTTGTTGATTTTCAGCAAATGAACATATTTCAGCGAGCTAGAAGTTTTTTCTTTAATAGCGTAAGATTTTATCTTGAAATACAAGAACTTTTCGTGGTTTTGTTGATTTTCAGCAAATGAACATATTTCAGCGAGCGAGAAGTTTTTTCTTTAATAGCGTCAGATTTTATCCTAAAATACAAGAACTTTTCGTGGTTGTTGTCAATTTTTGTTGGTTTTCATCCAATCAACTTATTTCAGTCAGCCAGATCTTTCTTCTTGAAAGCAAAAACATTTTATCTTCAAATACAAGAACTTTTCGTGGTTTTGTTGATTTTCAGCAAATGAACATATTTCAGCGAGCGAGAAGTTTTTTCTTTAATAGCGTCAGATTTTATCCTAAAATACAAGAACTTTTCGTGGTTCTTGTCAATTTTTGTTGGTTTTCATTCAATCAACTTATTTCAGTCAGCTAGATCTTTCTTCTTGAAAGCAAAAAGATTTTATCTTCAAATACAAGAACTTTTCGTGGTTTTGTTGATTTTCAGCAAATGAACATATATCAGCGAGCTAGAAGTTTTTTCTTTAATAGCGTAAGATTTTATCTTAAAATACAAGAACTTTTCGTGGTTCTTGTCAATTTTTGTTGGTTTTCATTCAATCAACTTATTTCAGTCAGCGAGATCCTTCTTCTTCAAAGCAAAAAGATTTTATCTTCAAATACAAGAACTTTTCGTGGTTTTGTTGATTTTCAGCAAATGAACATATTTCAGCGAGCGAGAAGTTTTTTCTTTAAAAGCGTCAGATTTTATCTTAAAATACAAGAACTTTTCGTGGTTCTTGTCAATTTTTGTTGGTTTTCATCCAATGAACTTATTTCAGTCAGCAAGATCTTTCTTCTTCAAAGCAAAAAGATTTAATCTTCAAATAGAAGAACTTTTCGTGGTTTTGTTGATTTTCAGCAAATGAACATATTTCAGCGAGCGAGAAGTTTTTTCTTTAATAGCGTCAGATTTTATCTTAAAATACAAGAACTTTTCGTGGTTCTTGTCAATTTTTGTTGGTTTTCATCCAATGAACTTATTTCAGTCAGCTTGATCTTTCTTCTTCAAAGCAAAAAGATTTTATCTTCAAATACAAGAACTTTTCGTGGTTTTGTTGATTTTCAGCAAATGAACATATTTCAGCGAGGGAGAAGTTTTTTCTTCAATTGCGTCAGATTTTATCTTAAAATACAAGAACTTTTCGTGGTTCTTGTCAATTTTTGTTGGTTTTCATCCAATCAACTTATTTCAGTCAGCCAGATCTTTCTTCTTGAAAGCAAAAACATTTTATCTTCAAATACAAGAACTTTTCGTGGTTTTGTTGATTTTCAGCAAATGAACATATTTCAGCGAGCGAGAAGTTTTTTCTTTAATAGCGTCAGATTTTATCCTAAAATACAAGAACTTTTCGTGGTTCTTGTCAATTTTTGTTGGTTTTCATTCAATCAACTTATTTCAGTCAGCTAGATCTTTCTTCTTGAAAGCAAAAAGATTTTATCTTCAAATACAAGAACTTTTCGTGGTTTTGTTGATTTTCAGCAAATGAACATATATCAGCGAGCTAGAAGTTTTTTCTTTAATAGCGTAAGATTTTATCTTAAAATACAAGAACTTTTCGTGGTTCTTGTCAATTTTTGTTGGTTTTCATTCAATCAACTTATTTCAGTCAGCGAGATCCTTCTTCTTCAAAGCAAAAAGATTTTATCTTCAAATACAAGAACTTTTCGTGGTTTTGTTGATTTTCAGCAAATGAACATATTTCAGCGAGCGAGAAGTTTTTTCTTTAAAAGCGTCAGATTTTATCTTAAAATACAAGAACTTTTCGTGGTTCTTGTCAATTTTTGTTGGTTTTCATCCAATGAACTTATTTCAGTCAGCAAGATCTTTCTTCTTCAAAGCAAAAAGATTTAATCTTCAAATAGAAGAACTTTTCGTGGTTTTGTTGATTTTCAGCAAATGAACATATTTCAGCGAGCGAGAAGTTTTTTCTTTAATAGCGTCAGATTTTATCTTAAAATACAAGAACTTTTCGTGGTTCTTGTCAATTTTTGTTGGTTTTCATCCAATGAACTTATTTCAGTCAGCTTGATCTTTCTTCTTCAAAGCAAAAAGATTTTATCTTCAAATACAAGAACTTTTCGTGGTTTTGTTGATTTTCAGCAAATGAACATATTTCAGCGAGGGAGAAGTTTTTTCTTCAATTGCGTCAGATTTTATCTTAAAATACAAGAACTTTTCGTGGTTCTTGTCAATTTTTGTTGGTTTTCATCCAATGAACTTATTTCAGTCAGCAAGATCTTTCTTCTTCAAAGCAAAAAGATTTTATCTTCAAATACAAGAACTTTTCGTGGTTTTGTTGATTTTCAGCAAATGAACATATTTCAGCGAGCGAGAAGTTTTTTCTTTAATAGCGTAAGATTTTATCTTAAAATACAAGAACTTTTCGTGGTTCTTGTCAATTTTTGTTGGTTTTCATCTTCTGAGCTTATTTCAGTCAGCGAGATCCTTCTTCTTCAAAGCAAAAAGATTTTATCTTCAAATAGAAGAACTTTTCGTGGTTTTGTTGATTTTCAGCAAATGAACATATTTCAGCGAGGGAGAAGTTTTTTCTTTAATAGCGTCAGATTTTATCTTAAAATACAAGAAGTTTTCGTGGTTCTTGTCAATTTTTGTTGGTTTTCATCCAATGAACTTATTTCAGTCAGCAAGATCTTTCTTCTTGAAAGCAAAAAGATTTTATCTTCAAATACAAGAACTTTTCGTGGTTTTGTTGATTTTCAGCAAATGAACATATTTCAGCGAGCGAGAAGTTTTTTCTTTAATAGCGTCAGATTTTATCCTAAAATACAAGAACTTTTCGTGGTTCTTGTCAATTTTTGTTGGTTTTCATTCAATCAACTTATTTCAGTCAGCTAGATCTTTCTTCTTCAAAGCAAAAAGATTTTATCTTCAAATACAAGAACTTTTCGTGGTTTTGTTGATTTTCAGCAAATGAACATATTTCAGCGAGGGAGAAGTTTTTTCTTCAATTGCGTCAGATTTTATCTTAAAATACAAGAACTTTTCGTGGTTCTTGTCAATTTTTGTTGGTTTTCATCCAATGAACTTATTTCAGTCAGCAAGATCTTTCTTCTTCAAAGCAAAAAGATTTAATCTTCAAATAGAAGAACTTTTCGTGGTTTTGTTGATTTTCAGCAAATGAACATATTTCAGCGAGCGAGAAGTTTTTTCTTTAATAGCGTAAGATTTTATCTTAAAATACAAGAACTTTTCGTGGTTCTTGTCAATTTTTGTTGGTTTTCATCTTCTGAGCTTATTTCAGTCAGCGAGATCCTTCTTCTTCAAAGCAAAAAGATTTTATCTTCAAATAGAAGAACTTTTCGTGGTTTTGTTGATTTTCAGCAAATGAACATATTTCAGCGAGCGAGAAGTTTTTTCTTTAATAGCGTCAGATTTTATCCTAAAATACAAGAACTTTTCGTGGTTCTTGTCAATTTTTGTTGGTTTTCATTCAATCAACTTATTTCAGTCAGCTAGATCTTTCTTCTTCAAAGCAAAAAGATTTTATCTTCAAATACAAGAACTTTTCGTGGTTTTGTTGATTTTCAGCAAATGAACATATTTCAGCGAGCTGGAAGTTTTTTCTTTAATAGCGTAAGATTTTATCTTAAAATACAAGAACTTTTCGTGGTTCTTGTCAATTTTTGTTGGTTTTCATCCAATGAACTTATTTCAGTCAGCTAGATCTTTCTTCTTCAAAGCAAAAAGATTTTATCTTCAAATACAAGAACTTTTCGTGGTTTTGTTGATTTTCAGCAAATGAACATATTTCAGCGAGCGAGAAGTTTTTTCTTTAATAGCGTCAGATTTTATCCTAAAATACAAGAACTTTTCGTGGTTCTTGTCAATTTTTGTTGGTTTTCATTCAATCAACTTATTTCAGTCAGCTAGATCTTTCTTCTTCAAAGCAAAAAGATTTTATCTTCAAATACAAGAACTTTTCGTGGTTTTGTTGATTTTCAGCAAATGAACATATTTCAGCGAGGGAGAAGTTTTTTCTTCAATTGCGTCAGATTTTATCTTAAAATACAAGAACTTTTCGTGGTTCTTGTCAATTTTTGTTGGTTTTCATCCAATGAACTTATTTCAGTCAGCAAGATCTTTCTTCTTCAAAGCAAAAAGATTTAATCTTCAAATAGAAGAACTTTTCGTGGTTTTGTTGATTTTCAGCAAATGAACATATTTCAGCGAGCGAGAAGTTTTTTCTTTAATAGCGTAAGATTTTATCTTAAAATACAAGAACTTTTCGTGGTTCTTGTCAATTTTTGTTGGTTTTCATCTTCTGAGCTTATTTCAGTCAGCGAGATCCTTCTTCTTCAAAGCAAAAAGATTTTATCTTCAAATAGAAGAACTTTTCGTGGTTTTGTTGATTTTCAGCAAATGAACATATTTCAGCGAGCGAGAAGTTTTTTCTTTAATAGCGTCAGATTTTATCCTAAAATACAAGAACTTTTCGTGGTTCTTGTCAATTTTTGTTGGTTTTCATTCAATCAACTTATTTCAGTCAGCTAGATCTTTCTTCTTCAAAGCAAAAAGATTTTATCTTCAAATACAAGAACTTTTCGTGGTTTTGTTGATTTTCAGCAAATGAACATATTTCAGCGAGCTGGAAGTTTTTTCTTTAATAGCGTAAGATTTTATCTTAAAATACAAGAACTTTTCGTGGTTCTTGTCAATTTTTGTTGGTTTTCATCCAATGAACTTATTTCAGTCAGCTAGATCTTTCTTCTTCAAAGCAAAAAGATTTTATCTTCAAATACAAGAACTTTTCGTGGTTTTGTTGATTTTCAGCAAATGAACATATTTCAGCGAGCGAGAAGTTTTTTCTTTAATAGCGTCAGATTTTATCCTAAAATACAAGAACTTTTCGTGGTTCTTGTCAATTATTGTTGGTTTTCATCTTATGGGCTTCGTTCAGTCAGCGAGATCCTTCTTCTTCAAAGCAAAAAGATTTTATCTTCAAATACAAGAACTTTTCGTGGTTTTGTTGATTTTCAGCAAATGAACATATTTCAGCGAGCGAGAAGTTTTTTCTTTAAAAGCGTCAGATTTTATCTTAAAATACAAGAAGTTTTCGTGGTTCTTGTCAATTTTTGTTGGTTTTCATCCAATGAACTTATTTCAGTCAGCAAGATCTTTCTTCTTCAAAGCAAAAAGATTTTATCTTCAAATACAAGAACTTTTCGTGGTTTTGTTGATTTTCAGCAAATGAACATATTTCAGCGAGCGAGAAGTTTTTTCTTTAATAGCGTCAGATTTTATCCTAAAATACAAGAACTTTTCGTGGTTCTTGTCAATTTTTGTTGGTTTTCATTCAATCAACTTATTTCAGTCAGCTAGATCTTTCTTCTTCAAAGCAAAAAGATTTTATCTTCAAATACAAGAACTTTTCGTGGTTTTGTTGATTTTCAGCAAATGAACATATTTCAGCGAGGGAGAAGTTTTTTCTTCAATTGCGTCAGATTTTATCTTAAAATACAAGAACTTTTCGTGGTTCTTGTCAATTTTTGTTGGTTTTCATCCAATGAACTTATTTCAGTCAGCAAGATCTTTCTTCTTCAAAGCAAAAAGATTTAATCTTCAAATAGAAGAACTTTTCGTGGTTTTGTTGATTTTCAGCAAATGAACATATTTCAGCGAGCGAGAAGTTTTTTCTTTAATAGCGTAAGATTTTATCTTAAAATACAAGAACTTTTCGTGGTTCTTGTCAATTTTTGTTGGTTTTCATCTTCTGAGCTTATTTCAGTCAGCGAGATCCTTCTTCTTCAAAGCAAAAAGATTTTATCTTCAAATAGAAGAACTTTTCGTGGTTTTGTTGATTTTCAGCAAATGAACATATTTCAGCGAGCGAGAAGTTTTTTCTTTAATAGCGTCAGATTTTATCCTAAAATACAAGAACTTTTCGTGGTTCTTGTCAATTTTTGTTGGTTTTCATTCAATCAACTTATTTCAGTCAGCTAGATCTTTCTTCTTCAAAGCAAAAAGATTTTATCTTCAAATACAAGAACTTTTCGTGGTTTTGTTGATTTTCAGCAAATGAACATATTTCAGCGAGCTGGAAGTTTTTTCTTTAATAGCGTAAGATTTTATCTTAAAATACAAGAACTTTTCGTGGTTCTTGTCAATTTTTGTTGGTTTTCATCCAATGAACTTATTTCAGTCAGCTAGATCTTTCTTCTTCAAAGCAAAAAGATTTTATCTTCAAATACAAGAACTTTTCGTGGTTTTGTTGATTTTCAGCAAATGAACATATTTCAGCGAGCGAGAAGTTTTTTCTTTAATAGCGTCAGATTTTATCCTAAAATACAAGAACTTTTCGTGGTTCTTGTCAATTATTGTTGGTTTTCATCTTATGGGCTTCGTTCAGTCAGCGAGATCCTTCTTCTTCAAAGCAAAAAGATTTTATCTTCAAATACAAGAACTTTTCGTGGTTTTGTTGATTTTCAGCAAATGAACATATTTCAGCGAGCGAGAAGTTTTTTCTTTAAAAGCGTCAGATTTTATCTTAAAATACAAGAAGTTTTCGTGGTTCTTGTCAATTTTTGTTGGTTTTCATCCAATGAACTTATTTCAGTCAGCAAGATCTTTCTTCTTCAAAGCAAAAAGATTTAATCTTCAAATAGAAGAACTTTTCGTGGTTTTGTTGATTTTCAGCAAATGAACATATTTCAGCGAGCGAGAAGTTTTTTCTTTAATAGCGTAAGATGTTATCTTAAAATACAAGAACTTTTCGTGGTTCTTGTCAATTTTTGTTGGTTTTCATCTTCTGAGCTTATTTCAGTCAGCGAGATCCTTCTTCTTCAAAGCAAAAAGATTTTATCTTCAAATACAAGAACTTTTCGTGGTTTTGTTGATTTTCAGCAAATGAACATATTTCAGCGAGCGAGAAGTTTTTTCTTTGAAAGCGTCAGATTTTATCTTAAAATACAAGAACTTTTCGTGGTTCTTGTCAATTTTTGTTGGTTTTCATCTTATGAACTTATTTCAGTCAGCTTGATCTTTCTTCTTCAAAGCAAAAAGATTGTATCTTCAAATACAAGAAATTTTCGTGGTTTTGTTGATTTTCAGCAAATGAACATATTTCAGCGAGGGAGAAGTTTTTTCTTTAATAGCGTCAGATTTTATCTTAAAATACAAGAAGTTTTCGTGGTTCTTGTCAATTTTTGTTGGTTTTCATCCAATGAACTTATTTCAGTCAGCAAGATCTTTCTTCTTCAAAGCAAAAAGATTTTATCTTCAAATACAAGAACTTTTCGTGGTTTTGTTGATTTTCAGCAAATGAACATATTTCAGCGAGTGAGAAGTTTTTTCTTTAATAGCGTCAGATTTTATCCTAAAATACAAGAACTTTTCGTGGTTCTTGTCAATTTTTGTTGGTTTTCATTCAATCAACTTATTTCAGTCAGCTAGATCTTTCTTCTTCAAAGCAAAAAGATTTTATCTTCAAATACAAGAACTTTTCGTGGTTTTGTTGATTTTCAGCAAATGAACATATTTCAGCGAGCTGGAAGTTTTTTCTTTAATAGCGTAAGATTTTATCTTAAAATACAAGAAGTTTTCGTGGTTCTTGTCAATTTTTGTTGGTTTTCATCCAATGAACTTATTTCAGTCAGCAAGATCTTTCTTCTTCAAAGCAAAAAGATTTTATCTTCAAATACAAGAACTTTTCGTGGTTTTGTTGATTTTCAGCAAATGAACATATTTCAGCGAGCGAGAAGTTTTTTCTTTAATAGCGTAAGATGTTATCTTAAAATACAAGAACTTTTCGTGGTTCTTGTCAATTTTTGTTGGTTTTCATCTTCTGAGCTTATTTCAGTCAGCGAGATCCTTCTTCTTCAAAGCAAAAAGATTTTATCTTCAAATACAAGAACTTTTCGTGGTTTTGTTGATTTTCAGCAAATGAACATATTTCAGCGAGCGAGAAGTTTTTTCTTTGAAAGCGTCAGATTTTATCTTAAAATACAAGAACTTTTCGTGGTTCTTGTCAATTTTTGTTGGTTTTCATCTTATGAACTTATTTCAGTCAGCTTGATCTTTCTTCTTCAAAGCAAAAAGATTGTATCTTCAAATACAAGAAATTTTCGTGGTTTTGTTGATTTTCAGCAAATGAACATATTTCAGCGAGGGAGAAGTTTTTTCTTTAATAGCGTCAGATTTTATCTTAAAATACAAGAAGTTTTTCGTGGTTCTTGTCAATTTTTGTTGGTTTTCATCCAATGAACTTATTTCAGTCAGCAAGATCTTTCTTCTTCAAAGCAAAAAGATTTTATCTTCAAATACAAGAACTTTTCGTGGTTTTGTTGATTTTCAGCAAATGAACATATTTCAGCGAGTGAGAAGTTTTTTCTTTAATAGCGTCAGATTTTATCCTAAAATACAAGAACTTTTCGTGGTTCTTGTCAATTTTTGTTGGTTTTCATTCAATCAACTTATTTCAGTCAGCTAGATCTTTCTTCTTCAAAGCAAAAAGATTTTATCTTCAAATACAAGAACTTTTCGTGGTTTTGTTGATTTTCAGCAAATGAACATATTTCAGCGAGCTGGAAGTTTTTTCTTTAATAGCGTAAGATTTTATCTTAAAATACAAGAACTTTTCGTGGTTCTTGTCAATTTTTGTTGGTTTTCATCCAATGAACTTATTTCAGTCAGCAAGATCTTTCTTCTTCAAAGCAAAAAGATTTTATCTTCAAATACAAGAACTTTTCGTGGTTTTGTTGATTTTCAGCAAATGAACATATTTCAGCGAGCGAGAAGTTTTTTCTTTAATAGCGTCAGATTTTATCCTAAAATACAAGAACTTTTCGTGGTTCTTGTCAATTTTTGTTGGTTTTCATCTTATGAGCTTAGTTCAGTCAGCGAGATCCTTCTTCTTCAAAGCAAAAAGATTTTATCTTCAAATACAAGAACTTTTCGTGGTTTTGTTGATTTTCAGCAAATGAACATATTTCAGCGAGCGAGAAGTTTTTTCTTTAAAAGCGTCAGATTTTATCTTAAAATACAAGAACTTTTCGTGGTTCTTGTCAATTTTTGTTGGTTTTCATCCAATGAACTTATTTCAGTCAGCAAGATCTTTCTTCTTCAAAGCAAAAAGATTTTATCTTCAAATACAAGAACTTTTCGTGGTTTTGTTGATTTTCAGCAAATGAACATATTTCAGCGAGGGAGAAGTTTTTTCTTCAATTGCGTCAGATTTTATCTTAAAATACAAGAACTTTTCGTGGTTCTTGTCAATTTTTGTTGGTTTTCATCCAATGAACTTATTTCAGTCAGCAAGATCTTTCTTCTTCAAAGCAAAAAGATTTTATCTTCAAATACAAGAACTTTTCGTGGTTTTGTTGATTTTCAGCAAATGAACATATTTCAGCGAGCGAGAAGTTTTTTCTTTAATAGCGTAAGATTTTATCTTAAAATACAAGAACTTTTCGTGGTTCTTGTCAATTTTTGTTGGTTTTCATCTTCTGAGCTTATTTCAGTCAGCGAGATCCTTCTTCTTCAAAGCAAAAAGATTTTATCTTCAAATACAAGAACTTTTCGTGGTTTTGTTGATTTTCAGCAAATGAACATATTTCAGCGAGCGAGAAGTTTTTTCTTTAAAAGCGTCAGATTTTATCTTAAAATACAAGAACTTTTCGTGGTTCTTGTCAATTTTTGTTGGTTTTCATCTTATGAACTTATTTCAGTCAGCTTGATCTTTCTTCTTCAAAGCAAAAAGATTGTATCTTCAAATACAAGAAATTTTCGTGGTTTTGTTGATTTTCAGCAAATGAACATATTTCAGCGAGGGAGAAGTTTTTTCTTTAATAGCGTCAGATTTTATCTTAAAATACAAGAAGTTTTCGTGGTTCTTGTCAATTTTTGTTGGTTTTCATCCAATGAACTTATTTCAGTCAGCAAGATCTTTCTTCTTCAAAGCAAAAAGATTTTATCTTCAAATACAAGAACTTTTCGTGGTTTTGTTGATTTTCAGCAAATGAACATATTTCAGCGAGCGAGAAGTTTTTTCTTTAATAGCGTCAGATTTTATCCTAAAATACAAGAACTTTTCGTGGTTCTTGTCAATTTTTGTTGGTTTTCATTCAATCAACTTATTTCAGTCAGCTAGATCTTTCTTCTTCAAAGCAAAAAGATTTTATCTTCAAATACAAGAACATTTCGTGGTTTTGTTGATTTTCAGCAAATGAACATATTTCAGCGAGCTGGAAGTTTTTTCTTTAATAGCGTAAGATTTTATCTTAAAATACAAGAACTTTTCGTGGTTCTTGTCAATTTTTGTTGGTTTTCATCCAATGAACTTATTTCAGTCAGCTTGATCTTTCTTCTTCAAAGCAAAAAGATTTTATCTTCAAATACAAGAACTTTTCGTGGTTTTGTTGATTTTCAGCAAATGAACATATTTCAGCGAGGGAGAAGTTTTTTCTTCAATTGCGTCAGATTTTATCTTAAAATACAAGAACTTTTCGTGGTTCTTGTCAATTTTTGTTGGTTTTCATCCAATGAACTTATTTCAGTCAGCAAGATCTTTCTTCTTCAAAGCAAAAAGATTTTATCTTCAAATACAAGAACTTTTCGTGGTTTTGTTGATTTTCAGCAAATGAACATATTTCAGCGAGCGAGAAGTTTTTTCTTTAATAGCGTAAGATTTTATCTTAAAATACAAGAACTTTTCGTGGTTCTTGTCAATTTTTGTTGGTTTTCATCTTCTGAGCTTATTTCAGTCAGCGAGATCCTTCTTCTTCAAAGCAAAAAGATTTTATCTTCAAATACAAGAACCTTTCGTGGTTTTGTTGATTTTCAGCAAATGAACATATTTCAGCGAGCGAGAAGTTTTTTCTTTAAAAGCGTCAGATTTTATCTTAAAATACAAGAACTTTTCGTGGTTCTTGTCAATTTTTGTTGGTTTTCATCTTATGAACTTATTTCAGTCAGCTTGATCTTTCTTCTTCAAAGCAAAAAGATTTAATCTTCAAATAGAAGAACTTTTCGTGGTTTTGTTGATTTTCAGCAAATGAACATATTTCAGCGAGCGAGAAGTTTTTTCTTTAATAGCGTAAGATTTTATCTTAAAATACAAGAACTTTTCGTGGTTCTTGTCAATTTTTGTTGGTTTTCATCCAATGAACTTATTTCAGTCAGCTTGATCTTTCTTCTTCAAAGCAAAAAGATTTTATCTTCAAATACAAGAACTTTTCGTGGTTTTGTTGATTTTCAGCAAATGAACATATTTCAGCGAGCGAGAAGTTTTTTCTTTAATAGCGTCAGATTTTATCCTAAAATACAAGAACTTTTCGTGGTTCTTGTCAATTATTGTTGGTTTTCATCTTATGGGCTTCGTTCAGTCAGCGAGATCCTTCTTCTTCAAAGCAAAAAGATTTTATCTTCAAATACAAGAACTTTTCGTGGTTTTGTTGATTTTCAGCAAATGAACATATTTCAGCGAGCGAGAAGTTTTTTCTTTAAAAGCGTCAGATTTTATCTTAAAATACAAGAAGTTTTCGTGGTTCTTGTCAATTTTTGTTGGTTTTCATCCAATGAACTTATTTCAGTCAGCAAGATCTTTCTTCTTCAAAGCAAAAAGATTTAATCTTCAAATAGAAGAACTTTTCGTGGTTTTGTTGATTTTCAGCAAATGAACATATTTCAGCGAGCGAGAAGTTTTTTCTTTAATAGCGTAAGATGTTATCTTAAAATACAAGAACTTTTCGTGGTTCTTGTCAATTTTTGTTGGTTTTCATCTTCTGAGCTTATTTCAGTCAGCGAGATCCTTCTTCTTCAAAGCAAAAAGATTTTATCTTCAAATACAAGAACTTTTCGTGGTTTTGTTGATTTTCAGCAAATGAACATATTTCAGCGAGCGAGAAGTTTTTTCTTTGAAAGCGTCAGATTTTATCTTAAAATACAAGAACTTTTCGTGGTTCTTGTCAATTTTTGTTGGTTTTCATCTTATGAACTTATTTCAGTCAGCTTGATCTTTCTTCTTCAAAGCAAAAAGATTGTATCTTCAAATACAAGAAATTTTCGTGGTTTTGTTGATTTTCAGCAAATGAACATATTTCAGCGAGGGAGAAGTTTTTTCTTTAATAGCGTCAGATTTTATCTTAAAATACAAGAAGTTTTCGTGGTTCTTGTCAATTTTTGTTGGTTTTCATCCAATGAACTTATTTCAGTCAGCAAGATCTTTCTTCTTCAAAGCAAAAAGATTTTATCTTCAAATACAAGAACTTTTCGTGGTTTTGTTGATTTTCAGCAAATGAACATATTTCAGCGAGTGAGAAGTTTTTTCTTTAATAGCGTCAGATTTTATCCTAAAATACAAGAACTTTTCGTGGTTCTTGTCAATTTTTGTTGGTTTTCATTCAATCAACTTATTTCAGTCAGCTAGATCTTTCTTCTTCAAAGCAAAAAGATTTTATCTTCAAATACAAGAACTTTTCGTGGTTTTGTTGATTTTCAGCAAATGAACATATTTCAGCGAGCTGGAAGTTTTTTCTTTAATAGCGTAAGATTTTATCTTAAAATACAAGAAGTTTTCGTGGTTCTTGTCAATTTTTGTTGGTTTTCATCCAATGAACTTATTTCAGTCAGCAAGATCTTTCTTCTTCAAAGCAAAAAGATTTTATCTTCAAATACAAGAACTTTTCGTGGTTTTGTTGATTTTCAGCAAATGAACATATTTCAGCGAGCGAGAAGTTTTTTCTTTAATAGCGTAAGATGTTATCTTAAAATACAAGAACTTTTCGTGGTTCTTGTCAATTTTTGTTGGTTTTCATCTTCTGAGCTTATTTCAGTCAGCGAGATCCTTCTTCTTCAAAGCAAAAAGATTTTATCTTCAAATACAAGAACTTTTCGTGGTTTTGTTGATTTTCAGCAAATGAACATATTTCAGCGAGCGAGAAGTTTTTTCTTTGAAAGCGTCAGATTTTATCTTAAAATACAAGAACTTTTCGTGGTTCTTGTCAATTTTTGTTGGTTTTCATCTTATGAACTTATTTCAGTCAGCTTGATCTTTCTTCTTCAAAGCAAAAAGATTGTATCTTCAAATACAAGAAATTTTCGTGGTTTTGTTGATTTTCAGCAAATGAACATATTTCAGCGAGGGAGAAGTTTTTTCTTTAATAGCGTCAGATTTTATCTTAAAATACAAGAAGTTTTTCGTGGTTCTTGTCAATTTTTGTTGGTTTTCATCCAATGAACTTATTTCAGTCAGCAAGATCTTTCTTCTTCAAAGCAAAAAGATTTTATCTTCAAATACAAGAACTTTTCGTGGTTTTGTTGATTTTCAGCAAATGAACATATTTCAGCGAGTGAGAAGTTTTTTCTTTAATAGCGTCAGATTTTATCCTAAAATACAAGAACTTTTCGTGGTTCTTGTCAATTTTTGTTGGTTTTCATTCAATCAACTTATTTCAGTCAGCTAGATCTTTCTTCTTCAAAGCAAAAAGATTTTATCTTCAAATACAAGAACTTTTCGTGGTTTTGTTGATTTTCAGCAAATGAACATATTTCAGCGAGCTGGAAGTTTTTTCTTTAATAGCGTAAGATTTTATCTTAAAATACAAGAACTTTTCGTGGTTCTTGTCAATTTTTGTTGGTTTTCATCCAATGAACTTATTTCAGTCAGCAAGATCTTTCTTCTTCAAAGCAAAAAGATTTTATCTTCAAATACAAGAACTTTTCGTGGTTTTGTTGATTTTCAGCAAATGAACATATTTCAGCGAGCGAGAAGTTTTTTCTTTAATAGCGTCAGATTTTATCCTAAAATACAAGAACTTTTCGTGGTTCTTGTCAATTTTTGTTGGTTTTCATCTTATGAGCTTAGTTCAGTCAGCGAGATCCTTCTTCTTCAAAGCAAAAAGATTTTATCTTCAAATACAAGAACTTTTCGTGGTTTTGTTGATTTTCAGCAAATGAACATATTTCAGCGAGCGAGAAGTTTTTTCTTTAAAAGCGTCAGATTTTATCTTAAAATACAAGAACTTTTCGTGGTTCTTGTCAATTTTTGTTGGTTTTCATCCAATGAACTTATTTCAGTCAGCAAGATCTTTCTTCTTCAAAGCAAAAAGATTTTATCTTCAAATACAAGAACTTTTCGTGGTTTTGTTGATTTTCAGCAAATGAACATATTTCAGCGAGGGAGAAGTTTTTTCTTCAATTGCGTCAGATTTTATCTTAAAATACAAGAACTTTTCGTGGTTCTTGTCAATTTTTGTTGGTTTTCATCCAATGAACTTATTTCAGTCAGCAAGATCTTTCTTCTTCAAAGCAAAAAGATTTTATCTTCAAATACAAGAACTTTTCGTGGTTTTGTTGATTTTCAGCAAATGAACATATTTCAGCGAGCGAGAAGTTTTTTCTTTAATAGCGTAAGATTTTATCTTAAAATACAAGAACTTTTCGTGGTTCTTGTCAATTTTTGTTGGTTTTCATCTTCTGAGCTTATTTCAGTCAGCGAGATCCTTCTTCTTCAAAGCAAAAAGATTTTATCTTCAAATACAAGAACTTTTCGTGGTTTTGTTGATTTTCAGCAAATGAACATATTTCAGCGAGCGAGAAGTTTTTTCTTTAAAAGCGTCAGATTTTATCTTAAAATACAAGAACTTTTCGTGGTTCTTGTCAATTTTTGTTGGTTTTCATCTTATGAACTTATTTCAGTCAGCTTGATCTTTCTTCTTCAAAGCAAAAAGATTGTATCTTCAAATACAAGAAATTTTCGTGGTTTTGTTGATTTTCAGCAAATGAACATATTTCAGCGAGGGAGAAGTTTTTTCTTTAATAGCGTCAGATTTTATCTTAAAATACAAGAAGTTTTCGTGGTTCTTGTCAATTTTTGTTGGTTTTCATCCAATGAACTTATTTCAGTCAGCAAGATCTTTCTTCTTCAAAGCAAAAAGATTTTATCTTCAAATACAAGAACTTTTCGTGGTTTTGTTGATTTTCAGCAAATGAACATATTTCAGCGAGCGAGAAGTTTTTTCTTTAATAGCGTCAGATTTTATCCTAAAATACAAGAACTTTTCGTGGTTCTTGTCAATTTTTGTTGGTTTTCATTCAATCAACTTATTTCAGTCAGCTAGATCTTTCTTCTTCAAAGCAAAAAGATTTTATCTTCAAATACAAGAACATTTCGTGGTTTTGTTGATTTTCAGCAAATGAACATATTTCAGCGAGCTGGAAGTTTTTTCTTTAATAGCGTAAGATTTTATCTTAAAATACAAGAACTTTTCGTGGTTCTTGTCAATTTTTGTTGGTTTTCATCCAATGAACTTATTTCAGTCAGCTTGATCTTTCTTCTTCAAAGCAAAAAGATTTTATCTTCAAATACAAGAACTTTTCGTGGTTTTGTTGATTTTCAGCAAATGAACATATTTCAGCGAGGGAGAAGTTTTTTCTTCAATTGCGTCAGATTTTATCTTAAAATACAAGAACTTTTCGTGGTTCTTGTCAATTTTTGTTGGTTTTCATCCAATGAACTTATTTCAGTCAGCAAGATCTTTCTTCTTCAAAGCAAAAAGATTTTATCTTCAAATACAAGAACTTTTCGTGGTTTTGTTGATTTTCAGCAAATGAACATATTTCAGCGAGCGAGAAGTTTTTTCTTTAATAGCGTAAGATTTTATCTTAAAATACAAGAACTTTTCGTGGTTCTTGTCAATTTTTGTTGGTTTTCATCTTCTGAGCTTATTTCAGTCAGCGAGATCCTTCTTCTTCAAAGCAAAAAGATTTTATCTTCAAATACAAGAACCTTTCGTGGTTTTGTTGATTTTCAGCAAATGAACATATTTCAGCGAGCGAGAAGTTTTTTCTTTAAAAGCGTCAGATTTTATCTTAAAATACAAGAACTTTTCGTGGTTCTTGTCAATTTTTGTTGGTTTTCATCTTATGAACTTATTTCAGTCAGCTTGATCTTTCTTCTTCAAAGCAAAAAGATTTAATCTTCAAATAGAAGAACTTTTCGTGGTTTTGTTGATTTTCAGCAAATGAACATATTTCAGCGAGCGAGAAGTTTTTTCTTTAATAGCGTAAGATTTTATCTTAAAATACAAGAACTTTTCGTGGTTCTTGTCAATTTTTGTTGGTTTTCATCCAATGAACTTATTTCAGTCAGCTTGATCTTTCTTCTTCAAAGCAAAAAGATTTTATCTTCAAATACAAGAACTTTTCGTGGTTTTGTTGATTTTCAGCAAATGAACATATTTCAGCGAGCGAGAAGTTTTTTCTTTAATAGCGTAAGATTTTATCTTAAAATACAAGAACTTTTCGTGGTTCTTGTCAATTTTTGTTGGTTTTCATCTTCTAAGCTTATTTCAGTCAGCGAGATCCTTCTTCTTCAAAGCAAAAAGATTTTATCTTCAAATACAAGAACCTTTCGTGGTTTTGTTGATTTTCAGCAAATGAACATATTTCAGCGAGCGAGAAGTTTTTTCTTTAAAAGCGTCAGATTTTATCTTAAAATACAAGAACTTTTCGTGGTTCTTGTCAATTTTTGTTGGTTTTCATCTTATGAACTTATTTCAGTCAGCTTGATCTTTCTTCTTCAAAGCAAAAAGATTGTATCTTCAAATACAAGAAATTTTCGTGGTTTTGTTGATTTTCAGCAAATGAACATATTTCAGCGAGGGAGAAGTTTTTTCTTTAATAGCGTCAGATTTTATCTTAAAATACAAGAAGTTTTCGTGGTTCTTGTCAATTTTTGTTGGTTTTCATCCAATGAACTTATTTCAGTCAGCAAGATCTTTCTTCTTCAAAGCAAAAAGATTTTATCTTCAAATACAAGAACTTTTCGTGGTTTTGTTGATTTTCAGCAAATGAACATATTTCAGCGAGCGAGAAGTTTTTTCTTTAATAGCGTCAGATTTTATCCTAAAATACAAGAACTTTTCTTGGTTCTTGTCAATTTTTGTTGGTTTTCATTCAATCAACTTATTTCAGTCAGCTAGATCTTTCTTCTTCAAAGCAAAAAGATTTTATCTTCAAATACAAGAACATTTCGTGGTTTTGTTGATTTTCAGCAAATGAACATATTTCAGCGAGCTGGAAGTTTTTTCTTTAATAGCGTAAGATTTTATCTTAAAATACAAGAACTTTTCGTGGTTCTTGTCAATTTTTGTTGGTTTTCATCCAATGAACTTATTTCAGTCAGCTTGATCTTTCTTCTTCAAAGCAAAAAGATTTTATCTTCAAATACAAGAACTTTTCGTGGTTTTGTTGATTTTCAGCAAATGAACATATTTCAGCGAGGGAGAAGTTTTTTCTTCAATTGCGTCAGATTTTATCTTAAAATACAAGAACTTTTCGTGGTTCTTGTCAATTTTTGTTGGTTTTCATCCAATGAACTTATTTCAGTCAGCAAGATCTTTCTTCTTCAAAGCAAAAAGATTTTATCTTCAAATACAAGAACTTTTCGTGGTTTTGTTGATTTTCAGCAAATGAACATATTTCAGCGAGCGAGAAGTTTTTTCTTTAATAGCGTAAGATTTTATCTTAAAATACAAGAACTTTTCGTGGTTCTTGTCAATTTTTGTTGGTTTTCATCTTCTGAGCTTATTTCAGTCAGCGAGATCCTTCTTCTTCAAAGCAAAAAGATTTTATCTTCAAATACAAGAACTTTTCGTGGTTTTGTTGATTTTCAGCAAATGAACATATTTCAGCGAGCGAGAAGTTTTTTCTTTAAAAGCGTCAGATTTTATCTTAAAATACAAGAACTTTTCGTGGTTCTTGTCAATTTTTGTTGGTTTTCATCTTATGAACTTATTTCAGTCAGCTTGATCTTTCTTCTTCAAAGCAAAAAGATTGTATCTTCAAATACAAGAAATTTTCGTGGTTTTGTTGATTTTCAGCAAATGAACATATTTCAGCGAGGGAGAAGTTTTTTCTTTAATAGCGTCAGATTTTATCTTAAAATACAAGAAGTTTTCGTGGTTCTTGTCAATTTTTGTTGGATTTCATCCAATGAACTTATTTCAGTCAGCAAGATCTTTCTTCTTCAAAGCAAAAAGATTTTATCTTCAAATACAAGAACTTTTCGTGGTTTTGTTGATTTTCAGCAAATGAACATATTTCAGCGAGCGAGAAGTTTTTTCTTTAATAGCGTCAGATTTTATCCTAAAATACAAGAACTTTTCGTGGTTCTTGTCAATTTTTGTTGGTTTTCATTCAATCAACTTATTTCAGTCAGCTAGATCTTTCTTCTTCAAAGCAAAAAGATTTTATCTTCAAATACAAGAACTTTTCGTGGTTCTGTTGATTTTCAGCAAATGAACATATTTCAGCGAGCGAGAAGTTTTTTCTTTAAAAGCGTCAGATTTTATCTTAAAATACAAGAACTTTTCGTGGTTCTTGTCAATTTTTGTTGGTTTTCATCCAATGAACTTATTTCAGTCAGCAAGATCTTTCTTCTTCTAAACAAAAAGATTTTATCTTCAAATACAAGAACTTTTCGTGGTTTTGTTGATTTTCAGCAAATGAACATATTTCAGCGAGCGAGAAGTTTTTTCTTTAAAAGCGTCAGATTTTATCTTAAAATACAAGAACTTTTCGTGGTTCTTGTCAATTTTTGTTGGTTTTCATCTTATGAACTTATTTCAGTCAGCTTGATCTTTCTTCTTCAAAGCAAAAAGATTGTATCTTCAAATACAAGAAATTTTCGTGGTTTTGTTGATTTTCAGCAAATGAACATATTTCAGCGAGGGAGAAGTTTTTTCTTTAATAGCGTCAGATTTTATCTTAAAATACAAGAAGTTTTCGTGGTTCTTGTCAATTTTTGTTGGATTTCATCCAATGAACTTATTTCAGTCAGCAAGATCTTTCTTCTTCAAAGCAAAAAGATTTTATCTTCAAATACAAGAACTTTTCGTGGTTTTGTTGATTTTCAGCAAATGAACATATTTCAGCGAGCGAGAAGTTTTTTCTTTAATAGCGTCAGATTTTATCCTAAAATACAAGAACTTTTCGTGGTTCTTGTCAATTTTTGTTGGTTTTCATTCAATCAACTTATTTCAGTCAGCTAGATCTTTCTTCTTCAAAGCAAAAAGATTTTATCTTCAAATACAAGAACTTTTCGTGGTTTTGTTGATTTTCAGCAAATGAACATATTTCAGCGAGCGAGAAGTTTTTTCTTTAAAAGCGTCAGATTTTATCTTAAAATACAAGAACTTTTCGTGGTTCTTGTCAATTTTTGTTGGTTTTCATCCAATGAACTTATTTCAGTCAGCAAGATCTTTCTTCTTCAAAGCAAAAAGATTTAATCTTCAAATATAAGAACTTTTCGTGGTTTTGTTGATTTTCAGCAAATGAACATATTTCAGCGAGCGAGAAGTTTTTTCTTTAATAGCGTAAGATTTTATCTTAAAATACAAGAACTTTTCGTGGTTCTTGTCAATTTTTGTTGGTTTTCATCCAATGAACTTATTTCAGTCAGCTTGATCTTTCTTCTTCAAAGCAAAAAGATTTTATCTTCAAATACAAGAACTTTTCGTGGTTTTGTTGATTTTCAGCAAATGAACATATTTCAGCGAGGGAGAAGTTTTTTCTTCAATTGCGTCAGATTTTATCTTAAAATACAAGAACTTTTCGTGGTTCTTGTCAATTTTTGTTGGTTTTCATCTTATGAGCTTAGTTCAGTCAGCGAGATCTTTCTTCTTCAAAGCAAAAAGATTTTATCTTCAAATACAAGAACTTTTCGTGGTTTTGTTGATTTTCAGCAAATGAACATATTTCAGCGAGCGAGAAGTTTTTTCTTTAAAAGCGTCAGATTTTATCTTAAAATACAAGAACTTTTCGTGGTTCTTGTCAATTTTTGTTGGTTTTCATCTTATGAACTTATTTCAGTCAGCTTGATCTTTCTTCTTCAAAGCAAAAAGATTGTATCTTCAAATACAAGAAATTTTCGTGGTTTTGTTGATTTTCAGCAAATGAACATATTTCAGCGAGGGAGAAGTTTTTTCTTTAATAGCGTCAGATTTTATCTTAAAATACAAGAAGTTTTCGTGGTTCTTGTCAATTTTTGTTGGATTTCATCCAATGAACTTATTTCAGTCAGCAAGATCTTTCTTCTTCAAAGCAAAAAGATTTTATCTTCAAATACAAGAACTTTTCGTGGTTTTGTTGATTTTCAGCAAATGAACATATTTCAGCGAGCGAGAAGTTTTTTCTTTAATAGCGTCAGATTTTATCCTAAAATACAAGAACTTTTCGTGGTTCTTGTCAATTTTTGTTGGTTTTCATTCAATCAACTTATTTCAGTCAGCTAGATCTTTCTTCTTCAAAGCAAAAAGATTTTATCTTCAAATACAAGAACTTTTCGTGGTTTTGTTGATTTTCAGCAAATGAACATATTTCAGCGAGCGAGAAGTTTTTTCTTTAAAAGCGTCAGATTTTATCTTAAAATACAAGAACTTTTCGTGGTTCTTGTCAATTTTTGTTGGTTTTCATCCAATGAACTTATTTCAGTCAGCAAGATCTTTCTTCTTCAAAGCAAAAAGATTTAATCTTCAAATATAAGAACTTTTCGTGGTTTTGTTGATTTTCAGCAAATGAACATATTTCAGCGAGCGAGAAGTTTTTTCTTTAATAGCGTAAGATTTTATCTTAAAATACAAGAACTTTTCGTGGTTCTTGTCAATTTTTGTTGGTTTTCATCCAATGAACTTATTTCAGTCAGCTTGATCTTTCTTCTTCAAAGCAAAAAGATTTTATCTTCAAATACAAGAACTTTTCGTGGTTTTGTTGATTTTCAGCAAATGAACATATTTCAGCGAGGGAGAAGTTTTTTCTTCAATTGCGTCAGATTTTATCTTAAAATACAAGAACTTTTCGTGGTTCTTGTCAATTTTTGTTGGTTTTCATCCAATGAACTTATTTCAGTCAGCAAGATCTTTCTTCTTCAAAGCAAAAAGATTTAATCTTCAAATAGAAGAACTTTTCGTGGTTTTGTTGATTTTCAGCAAATGAACATATTTCAGCGAGCGAGAAGTTTTTTCTTTAATAGCGTAAGATTTTATCTTCAAATACAAGAACTTTTCGTGGTTTTGTTGATTTTCAGCAAATGAACATATTTCAGCGAGGGAGAAGTTTTTTCTTCAATTGCGTCAGATTTTATCTTAAAATACAAGAACTTTTCGTGGTTCTTGTCAATTTTTGTTGGTTTTCATCCAATGAACTTATTTCAGTCAGCAAGATCTTTCTTCTTCAAAGCAAAAAGATTTAATCTACAAATAGAAGAACTTTTCGTGGTTTTGTTGATTTTCAGCAAATGAACATATTTCAGCGAGCGAGAAGTTTTTTCTTTAATAGCGTCAGATTTTATCCTAAAATACAAGAACTTTTCGTGGTTCTTGTCAATTTTTGTTGGTTTTCATTCAATCAACTTATTTCAGTCAGCTAGATCTTTCTTCTTCAAAGCAAAAAGATTTTATCTTCAAACACAAGAACTTTTCGTGGTTTTGTTGATTTTCAGCAAATGAACATATTTCAGCGAGCTCGAAGTTTTTTCTTTAATAGCGTAAGATTTTATCTTAAAATACAAGAACTTTTCGTGGTTCTTGTCAATTTTTGTTGGTTTTCATCCAATGAACTTATTTCAGTCAGCTAGATCTTTCTTCTTCAAAGCAAAAAGATTTAATCTTCAAATAGAAGAACTTTTCGTGGTTTTGTTGATTTTCAGCAAATGAACATATTTCAGCGAGCGAGAAGTTTTTTCTTTAATAGCGTCAGATTTTATCCTAAAATACAAGAACTTTTCGTGGTTCTTGTCAATTTTTGTTGGTTTTCATCTTATGAGCTTAGTTCAGTCAGCGAGATCCTTCTTCTTCAAAGCAAAAAGATTTTATCTTCAAATACAAGAACTTTTCGTGGTTTTGTTGATTTTCAGCAAATGAACATATTTCAGCGAGCGAGAAGTTTTTTCTTTAAAAGCGTCAGATTTTATCTTAAAATACAAGAACTTTTCGTGGTTCTTGTCAATTTTTGTTGGTTTTCATCCAATGAACTTATTTCAGTCAGCAAGATCTTTCTTCTTCAAAGCAAAAAGATTTTATCTTCAAATACAAGAACTTTTCGTGGTTTTGTTGATTTTCAGCAAATGAACATATTTCAGCGAGGGAGAAGTTTTTTCTTCAATAGCGTCAGATTTTATCTTAAAATACAAGAACTTTTCGTGGTTCTTGTCAATTTTTGTTGGTTTTCATCCAATGAACTTATTTCAGTCAGCAAGATCTTTCTTCTTCAAAGCAAAAAGATTTTATCTTCAAATACAAGAACTTTTCGTGGTTTTGTTGATTTTCAGCAAATGAACATATTTCAGCGAGGGAGAAGTTTTTTCTTTAATAGCGTCAGATTTTATCCTAAAATACAAGAACTTTTCGTGCTTCTTGTCAATTTTTGTTGGTTTTCATTCAATCAACTTATTTCAGTCAGCTAGATCTTTCTTCTTGAAAGCAAAAAGATTTTATCTTCAAATACAAGAACTTTTCGTGGTTTTGTTGATTTTCAGCAAATGAACATATTTCAGCGAGGGAGAAGTTTTTTCTTTAAAAGCGTCAGATTTTATCTTAAAATACAAGAACTTTTCGTGGTTCTTGTCAATTTTTGTTGGTTTTCATCCAATGAACTTATTTCAGTCAGCAAGATCTTTCTTCTTCAAAGCAAAAAGATTTAATCTACAAATAGAAGAACTTTTCGTGGTTTTGTTGATTTTCAGCAAATGAACATATTTCAGCGAGCGAGAAGTTTTTTCTTTAATAGCGTCAGATTTTATCCTAAAATACAAGAACTTTTCGTGGTTCTTGTCAATTTTTGTTGGTTTTCATTCAATCAACTTATTTCAGTCAGCTAGATCTTTCTTCTTCAAAGCAAAAAGATTTTATCTTCAAACACAAGAACTTTTCGTGGTTTTGTTGATTTTCAGCAAATGAACATATTTCAGCGAGCTCGAAGTTTTTTCTTTAATAGCGTAAGATTTTATCTTAAAATACAAGAACTTTTCGTGGTTCTTGTCAATTTTTGTTGGTTTTCATCCAATGAACTTATTTCAGTCAGCTAGATCTTTCTTCTTCAAAGCAAAAAGATTTTATCTTCAAATACAAGAACTTTTCGTGGTTTTGTTGATTTTCAGCAAATGAACATATTTCAGCGAGCGAGAAGTTTTTTCTTTAATAGCGTCAGATTTTATCCTAAAATACAAGAACTTTTCGTGGTTCTTGTCAATTTTTGTTGGTTTTCATTCAATCAACTTATTTCAGTCAGCGAGATCCTTCTTCTTCAAAGCAAAAAGATTTTATCTTCAAATACAAGAACTTTTCGTGGTTTTGTTGATTTTCAGCAAATGAACATATTTCAGCGAGCGAGAAGTTTTTTCTTTAAAAGCGTCAGATTTTATCTTAAAATACAAGAACTTTTCGTGGTTCTTGTCAATTTTTGTTGGTTTTCATCCAATGAACTTATTTCAGTCAGCAAGATCTTCCTTCTTCAAAGCAAAAAGATTTTATCTTCAAATACATGAACTTTTCGTGGTTTTGTTGATTTTCAGCAAATGAACATATTTCAGCGAGCGAGAAGTTTTTTCTTTAAAAGCGTCAGATTTTATCTTAAAATACAAGAGCTTTTCGTGGTTCTTGTCAATTTTTGTTGGTTTTCATCCAATGAACTTATTTCAGTCAGCAAGATCTTTCTTCTTCAAAGCAAAAAGATTTTATCTTCAAATACAAGAACTTTTCGTGGTTTTGTTGATTTTCAGCAAATGAACATATTTCAGCGAGGGAGAAGTTTTTTCTTCAATAGCGTCAGATTTTATCTTAAAATACAAGAACTTTTCGTGGTTCTTGTCAATTTTTGTTGGTTTTCATCCAATGAACTTATTTCAGTCAGCAAGATCTTTCTTCTTCAAAGCAAAAAGATTTTATCTTCAAATACAAGAACTTTTCGTGGTTTTGTTGATTTTCAGCAAATGAACATATTTCAGCGAGGGAGAAGTTTTTTCTTTAATAGCGTCAGATTTTATCCTAAAATACAAGAACTTTTCGTGCTTCTTGTCAATTTTTGTTGGTTTTCATTCAATCAACTTATTTCAGTCAGCTAGATCTTTCTTCTTGAAAGCAAAAAGATTTTATCTTCAAATACAAGAACTTTTCGTGGTTTTGTTGATTTTCAGCAAATGAACATATTTCAGCGAGCGAGAAGTTTTTTCTTTAAAAGCGTCAGATTTTATCTTAAAATACAAGAACTTTTCGTGGTTCTTGTCAATTTTTGTTGGTTTTCATCTTATGAACTTATTTCAGTCAGCTTGATCTTTCTTCTTCAAAGCAAAAAGATTGTATCTTCAAATACAAGAAATTTTCGTGGTTTTGTTGATTTTCAGCAAATGAACATATTTCAGCGAGCGAGAAGTTTTTTCTTTAATAGCGTCAGATTTTATCCTAAAATACAAGAACTTTTCGTGGTTCTTGTCAATTTTTGTTGGTTTTCATTCAATCAACTTATTTCAGTCAGCTCGATCTTTCTTCTTGAAAGCAAAAAGATTTTATCTTCAAATACAAGAACTTTTCGTGGTTTTGTTGATTTTCAGCAAATGAACATATTTCAGCGAGCTAGAAGTTTTTTCTTTAATAGCGTAAGATTTTATCTTGAAATACAAGAACTTTTCGTGGTTCTTGTCAATTTTTGTTGGTTTTCATCCAATGAACTTATTTCAGTCAGCTAGATCTTTCTTCTTCAAAGCAAAAAGATTTTATCTTCAAATACAAGAACTTTTCGTGGTTTTGTTGATTTTCAGCAAATGAACATATTTCAGCGAGCGAGATGTTTTTTCTTTAATAGCGTCAGGTTTTATCCTAAAATACAAGAACATTTCGTGGTTCTTGTCAATTTTTGTTGGTTTTCATCCAATGAACTTATTTCAGTCAGCAAGATCTTTCTTCTTCAAAGCAAAAAGATTTAATCTTCAAATAGAAGAACTTTTCGTGGTTTTGTTGATTTTCAGCAAATGAACATATTTCAGCGAGGGAGAAGTTTTTTCTTTAATAGCGTCAGATTTTATCTTAAAATACAAGAAGTTTTCGTGGTTCTTGTCAATTTTTGTTGGTTTTCATCCAATGAACTTATTTCAGTCAGCAAGATCTTTCTTCTTCAAAGCAAAAAGATTTTATCTTCAAATACAAGAACTTTTCGTGGTTTTGTTGATTTTCAGCAAATGAACATATTTCAGCGAGCGAGAAGTTTTTTCTTTAATAGCGTCAGATTTTATCCTAAAATACAAGAACTTTTCGTGGTTCTTGTCAATTTTTGTTGGTTTTCATTCAATCAACTTATTTCAGTCAGCCAGATCTTTCTTCTTCAAAGCAAAAAGATTTTATCTTCAAATACAAGAACTTTTCGTGGTTTTGTTGATTTTCAGCAAATGAACATATTTCAGCGAGCTGGAAGTTTTTTCTTTAATAGCGTAAGATTTTATCTTAAAATACAAGAACTTTTCGTGGTTCTTGTCAATTTTTGTTGGTTTTCATCCAATGAACTTATTTCAGTCAGCTAGATCTTTCTTCTTCAAAGCAAAAAGATTTTATCTTCAAATACAAGAACTTTTCGTGGTTTTGTTGAATTTCAGCAAATGAACATATTTCAGCGAGCGAGAAGTTTTTTCTTTAATGGCGTCAGATTTTATCCTAAAATACAAGAACTTTTCGTGGTTCTTGTCAATTTTTGTTGGTTTTCATCTTATGAGCTTAGTTCAGTCAGCGAGATCCTTCTTCTTCAAAGCAAAAAGATTTTATCTTCAAATAGAAGAACTTTTCGTGGTTTTGTTGATTTTCAGCAAATGAACATATTTCAGCGAGCGAGAAGTTTTTTCTTTAATAGCGTAAGATTTTATCTTAAAATACAAGAACTTTTCGTGGTTCTTGTCAATTTTTGTTGGTTTTCATCTTATGAACTTATTTCAGTCAGCTTGATCTTTCTTCTTCAAAGCAAAAAGATTTTATCTTCAAATACAAGAACTTTTCGTGGTTTTGTTGATTTTCAGCAAATGAACATATTTCAGCGAGGGAGAAGTTTTTTCTTCAATAGCGTCAGATTTTATCTTAAAATACAAGAACTTTTCGTGGTTCTTGTCAATTTTTGTTGGTTTTCATCCAATGAACTTATTTCAGTCAGCAAGATCTTTCTTCTTCAAAGCAAAAAGATTTTATCTTCAAATACAAGAACTTTTCGTGGTTTTGTTGATTTTCAGCAAATGAACATATTTCAGCGAGCGAGAAGTTTTTTCTTTAATAGCGTCAGATTTTATCCTAAAATACAAGAACTTTTCGTGGTTCTTGTCAATTTTTGTTGGTTTTCATTCAATCAACTTATTTCAGTCAGCTAGATCTTTCTTCTTGAAAGCAAAAAGATTTTATCTTCAAATACAAGAACTTTTCGTGGTTTTGTTGATTTTCAGCAAATGAACATATTTCAGCGAGCGAGAAGTTTTTTCTTTAAAAGCGTCAGATTTTATCTTAAAATACAAGAACTTTTCGTGGTTCTTGTCAATTTTTGTTGGTTTTTATCTTATGAACTTATTTCAGTCAGCTTGATCTTTCTTCTTCAAAGCAAAAAGATTGTATCTTCAAATACAAGAAATTTTCGTGGTTTTGTTGATTTTCAGCAAATGAACATATTTCAGCGAGCGAGAAGTTTTTTCTTTAATAGCGTCAGATTTTATCCTAAAATACAAGAACTTTTCGTGGTTCTTGTCAATTTTCGTTGGTTTTCATTCAATCAACTTATTTCAGTCAGCTAGATCTTTCTTCTTGAAAGCAAAAAGATTTTATCTTCAAATACAAGAACTTTTCGTGGTTTTGT
This sequence comes from Heptranchias perlo, assembly GCF_035084215.1. Taxonomy (NCBI): domain Eukaryota; kingdom Metazoa; phylum Chordata; class Chondrichthyes; order Hexanchiformes; family Hexanchidae; genus Heptranchias; species Heptranchias perlo. Next base: position 411,396 of record NW_027139866.1, on the reverse strand, counting down.
TGATTTTCAGCAAATGAACATATTTCAGCGAGCTAGAAGTTTTTTCTTTAATAGCGTAAGATTTTATCTTGAAATACAAGAACTTTTCGTGGTTCTTGTCAATTTTTGTTGGTTTTCATTCAATCAACTTATTTCAGTCAGCTCGATCTTTCTTCTTCAAAGCAAAAAGATTTTATCTTCAAATACAAGAACTTTTCGTGGTTTTGTTGATTTTCAGCAAATGAACATATTTCAGCGAGCGAGAAGTTTTTTCTTTAATAGCGTCAGATTTTATCCTAAAATACAAGAACTTTTCGTGGTTCTTGTCAATTTTTGTTGGTTTTCATCCAATCAACTTATTTCAGTCAGCCAGATCTTTCTTCTTGAAAGCAAAAACATTTTATCTTCAAATACAAGAACTTTTCGTGGTTTTGTTGATTTTCAGCAAATGAACATATTTCAGCGAGCGAGAAGTTTTTTCTTTAATAGCGTCAGATTTTATCCTAAAATACAAGAACTTTTCGTGGTTCTTGTCAATTTTTGTTGGTTTTCATTCAATCAACTTATTTCAGTCAGCTGGATCTTTCTTCTTGAAAGCAAAAAGATTTTATCTTCAAATACAAGAACTTTTCGTGGTTTTGTTGATTTTCAGCAAATGAACATATTTCAGCGAGCTAGAAGTTTTTTCTTTAATAGCGTAAGATTTTATCTTAAAATACAAGAACTTTTCGTGGTTCTTGTCAATTTTTGTTGGTTTTCATTCAATCAACTTATTTCAGTCAGCGAGATCCTTCTTCTTCAAAGCAAAAAGATTTTATCTTCAAATACCAGAACTTTTCGTGGTTTTGTTGATTTTCAGCAAATGAACATATTTCAGCGAGCGAGAAGTTTTTTCTTTAAAAGCGTCAGATTTTATCTTAAAATACAAGAACTTTTCGTGGTTCTTGTCAATTTTTGTTGGTTTTCATCCAATGAACTTATTTCAGTCAGCAAGATCTTTCTTCTTCAAAGCAAAAAGATTTAATCTTCAAATAGAAGAACTTTTCGTGGTTTTGTTGATTTTCAGCAAATGAACATATTTCAGCGAGCGAGAAGTTTTTTCTTTAATAGCGTAAGATTTTATCTTAAAATACAAGAACTTTTCGTGGTTCTTGTCAATTTTTGTTGGTTTTCATCCAATGAACTTATTTCAGTCAGCAAGATCTTTCTTCTTCAAAGCAAAAAGATTTAATCTTCAAATAGAAGAACTTTTCGTGGTTTTGTTGATTTTCAGCAAATGAACATATTTCAGCGAGCGAGAACTTTTATTCTTTAATAGCGTAAGATTTTATCTTAAAATACAAGAACTTTTCGTGGTTCTTGTCAATTTTTGTTGGTTTTCATCCAATGAACTTATTTCAGTCAGCTTGATCTTTCTTCTTCAAAGCAAAAAGATTTTATCTTCAAATACAAGAACTTTTCGTGGTTTTGTTGATTTTCAGCAAATGAACATATTTCAGCGAGGGAGAAGTTTTTTCTTCAATTGCGTCAGATTTTATCTTAAAATACAAGAACTTTTCGTGGTTCTTGTCAATTTTTGTTGGTTTTCATCCAATGAACTTATTTCAGTCAGCAAGATCTTTCTTCTTCAAAGCAAAAAGATTTTATCTTCAAATACAAGAACTTTTCGTGGTTTTGTTGATTTTCAGCAAATGAACATATTTCAGCGAGCGAGAAGTTTTTTCTTTAATAGCGTCAGATTTTATCCTAAAATACAAGAACTTTTCGTGGTTCTTGTCAATTTTTGTTGGTTTTCATCCAATGAACTTATTTCAGTCAGCTCGATCTTTCTTCTTCAAAGCAAAAAGATTTTATCTTCAAATACAAGAACTTTTCGTGGTTTTGTTGATTTTCAGCAAATGAACATATTTCAGCGAGCGAGAAGTTTTTTCTTTAATAGCGTCAGATTTTATCCTAAAATACAAGAACTTTTCGTGGTTCTTGTCAATTTTTGTTGGTTTTCATCCAATCAACTTATTTCAGTCAGCCAGATCTTTCTTCTTGAAAGCAAAAACATTTTATCTTCAAATACAAGAACTTTTCGTGGTTTTGTTGATTTTCAGCAAATGAACATATTTCAGCGAGGGAGAAGTTTTTTCTTTAATAGCGTCAGATTTTATCTTAAAATACAAGAACATTTCGTGGTTCCTGTCAATTTTTGTTGGTTTTCATCCAATGAACTTATTTCAGTCAGCTGGATCTTTCTTCTTCAAAGCAAAAAGATTTTATCTTCAAATACAAGAACTTTTCGTGGTTTTGTTGATTTTCAGCAAATGAACATATTTCAGCGAGCGAGAAGTTTTTTCTTTAAAAGCGTCAGATTTTATCTTAAAATACAAGAACTTGTCGTGGTTCTTGTCAATTTTTGTTGGTTTTCATCCAATGAACTTATTTCAGTCAGCAAGATCTTTCTTCTTCAAAGCAAAAAGATTTAATCTTCAAATAGAAGAACTTTTCGTGGTTTTGTTGATTTTCAGCAAATGAACATATTTCAGCGAGGGAGAAGTTTTTTCTTTAATAGCGTCAGATTTTATCTTAAAATACAAGAACTTGTCGTGGTTCTTGTCAATTTTTGTTGGTTTTCATCCAATGAACTTATTTCAGTCAGCAAGATCTTTCTTCTTCAAAGCAAAAAGATTTAATCTTCAAATAGAAGAACTTTTCGTGGTTTTGTTGATTTTCAGCAAATGAACATATTTCAGCGAGCGAGAAGTTTTTTCTTTAAAAGCGTCAGATTTTATCTCAAAATACAAGAACTTTTCGTGGTTCTTGTCAATTTTTGTTGGTTTTCATCTTATGAACTTATTTCAGTCAGCTTGATCTTTCTTCTTCAAAGCAAAAAGATTGTATCTTCAAATACAAGAAATTTTCGTGGTTTTGTTGATTTTCAGCAAATGAACATATTTCAGCGAGGGAGAATTTTTTTCTTTAATAGCGTCAGATTTTATCTTAAAATACAAGAAGTTTTCGTGGTTCTTGTCAATTTTTGTTGGTTTTCATCCAATGAACTTATTTCAGTCAGCAAGATCTTTCTTCTTCAAAGCAAAAAGATTTTATCTTCAAATACAAGAACTTTTCGTGGTTTTGTTGATTTTCAGCAAATGAACATATTTCAGCGAGGGAGAAGTTTTTTCTTTAATAGCGTCAGATTTTATCTTAAAATACAAGAACATTTCGTGCTTCTTGTCAATTTTTGTTGGTTTTCATCTTATGAGCTTAGTTCAGTCAGCGAGATCCTTCTTCTTCAAAGCAAAAAGATTTTATCTTCAAATACAAGAACTTTTCGTGGTTTTGTTGATTTTCAGCAAATGAACATATTTCAGCGAGCGAGAAGTTTTTTCTTTAAAAGCATCAGATGTTATCTTAAAATACAAGAACTTTTCGTGGTTCTTGTCAATTTTTGTTGGTTTTGATCCACTGAACTTATTTCAGTCAGCAAGATCTTTCTTCTTCAAAGCAAAAAGATTTTATCTTCAAATACAAGAACTTTTCGTGGTTTTGTTGATTTTCAGCAAATGAACATATTTCAGCGAGCGAGAAGTTTTTTCTTTAAAAGCGTCAGATTTTATCTTAAAATACAAGAACTTTTCGTGGTTCTTGTCAATTTTTGTTGGTTTTCATCCAATGAACTTATTTCATTCAGCAAGATCTTTCTTCTTCAAAGCAAAAAGATTTAATCTTCAAATAGAAGAACTTTTCGTGGTTTTGTTGATTTTCAGCAAATGAACATATTTCAGCGAGCGAGAAGTTTTTTCTTTAATAGCGTCAGATTTTATCTTAAAATACAAGAACTTTTCGTGGTTCTTGTCAATTTTTGTTGGTTTTCATCTTATGAACTTATTTCAGTCAGCTTGATCTTTCTTCTTCAAAGCAAAAAGATTTTATCTTCAAATACAAGAACTTTTCGTGTTTTTGTTGATTTTCAGCAAATGAACATATTTCAGCGAGCGAGAAGTTTTTTCTTTAATAGCGTCAGATTTTATCCTAAAATACAAGAACTTTTCGTGGTTCTTGTCAATTTTTGTTGGTTTTCATTCAATCAACTTATTTCAGTCAGCTAGATCTTTCTTCTTGAAAGCAAAAAGATTTTATCTTCAAATACAAGAACTTTTCGTGGTTTTGTTGATTTTCAGCAAATGAACATATTTCAGCGAGCGAGAAGTTTTTTCTTTAAAAGCGTCAGATTTTATCTTAAAATACAAGAACTTTTCGTGGTTCTTGTCAATTTTTGTTGGTTTTCATCTTATGAACTTATTTCAGTCAGCTTGATCTTTCTTCTTCAAAGCAAAAAGATTGTATCTTCAAATACAAGAAATTTTCGTGGTTTTGTTGATTTTCAGCAAATGATCATATTTCAGCGAGCGAGAAGTTTTTTCTTTAATAGCGTAAGATTTTATCTTGAAATACAAGAACTTTTCGTGGTTCTTGTCAATTTTTGTTGGTTTTCATTCAATCAACTTATTTCAGTCAGCTCGATCTTTCTTCTTCAAAGCAAAAAGATTTTATCTTCAAATACAAGAACTTTTCGTGGTTTTGTTGATTTTCAGCAAATGAACATATTTCAGCGAGGGAGAAGTTTTTTCTTCAATTGCGTCAGATTTTATCTTAAAATACAAGAACTTTTCGTGGTTCTTGTCAATTTTTGTTGGTTTTCATCCAATGAACTTATTTCAGTCAGCAAGATCTTTCTTCTTCAAAGCAAAAAGATTTTATCTTCAAATACAAGAACTTTTCGTGGTTTTGTTGATTTTCAGCAAATGAACATATTTCAGCGAGCGAGAAGTTTTTTCTTTAATAGCGTCAGATTTTATCCTAAAATACAAGAACTTTTCGTGGTTCTTGTCAATTTTTGTTGGTTTTCATCCAATGAACTTATTTCAGTCAGCTCGATCTTTCTTCTTCAAAGCAAAAAGATTTTATCTTCAAATACAAGAACTTTTCGTGGTTTTGTTGATTTTCAGCAAATGAACATATTTCAGCGAGCGAGAAGTTTTTTCTTTAATAGCGTCAGATTTTATCCTAAAATACAAGAACTTTTCGTGGTTCTTGTCAATTTTTGTTGGTTTTCATCCAATCAACTTATTTCAGTCAGCCAGATCTTTCTTCTTGAAAGCAAAAACATTTTATCTTCAAATACAAGAACTTTTCGTGGTTTTGTTGATTTTCAGCAAATGAACATATTTCAGCGAGGGAGAAGTTTTTTCTTTAATAGCGTCAGATTTTATCTTAAAATACAAGAACATTTCGTGGTTCCTGTCAATTTTTGTTGGTTTTCATCCAATGAACTTATTTCAGTCAGCTGGATCTTTCTTCTTCAAAGCAAAAAGATTTTATCTTCAAATACAAGAACTTTTCGTGGTTTTGTTGATTTTCAGCAAATGAACATATTTCAGCGAGCGAGAAGTTTTTTCTTTAAAAGCGTCAGATTTTATCTTAAAATACAAGAACTTGTCGTGGTTCTTGTCAATTTTTGTTGGTTTTCATCCAATGAACTTATTTCAGTCAGCAAGATCTTTCTTCTTCAAAGCAAAAAGATTTAATCTTCAAATAGAAGAACTTTTCGTGGTTTTGTTGATTTTCAGCAAATGAACATATTTCAGCGAGGGAGAAGTTTTTTCTTTAATAGCGTCAGATTTTATCTTAAAATACAAGAACTTGTCGTGGTTCTTGTCAATTTTTGTTGGTTTTCATCCAATGAACTTATTTCAGTCAGCAAGATCTTTCTTCTTCAAAGCAAAAAGATTTAATCTTCAAATAGAAGAACTTTTCGTGGTTTTGTTGATTTTCAGCAAATGAACATATTTCAGCGAGCGAGAAGTTTTTTCTTTAAAAGCGTCAGATTTTATCTCAAAATACAAGAACTTTTCGTGGTTCTTGTCAATTTTTGTTGGTTTTCATCTTATGAACTTATTTCAGTCAGCTTGATCTTTCTTCTTCAAAGCAAAAAGATTGTATCTTCAAATACAAGAAGTTTTCGTGGTTCTTGTCAATTTTTGTTGGTTTTCATCCAATGAACTTATTTCAGTCAGCAAGATCTTTCTTCTTCAAAGCAAAAAGATTTTATCTTCAAATACAAGAACTTTTCGTGGTTTTGTTGATTTTCAGCAAATGAACATATTTCAGCGAGGGAGAAGTTTTTTCTTTAATAGCGTCAGATTTTATCTTAAAATACAAGAACATTTCGTGGTTCTTGTCAATTTTTGTTGGTTTTCATCTTATGAGCTTAGTTCAGTCAGCGAGATCCTTCTTCTTCAAAGCAAAAAGATTTTATCTTCAAATACAAGAACTTTTCGTGGTTTTGTTGATTTTCAGCAAATGAACATATTTCAGCGAGCGAGAAGTTTTTTCTTTAAAAGCATCAGATGTTATCTTAAAATACAAGAACTTTTCGTGGTTCTTGTCAATTTTTGTTGGTTTTGATCCACTGAACTTATTTCAGTCAGCAAGATCTTTCTTCTTCAAAGCAAAAAGATTTTATCTTCAAATACAAGAACTTTTCGTGGTTTTGTTGATTTTCAGCAAATGAACATATTTCAGCGAGCGAGAAGTTTTTTCTTTAAAAGCGTCAGATTTTATCTTAAAATACAAGAACTTTTCGTGGTTCTTGTCAATTTTTGTTGGTTTTCATCCAATGAACTTATTTCATTCAGCAAGATCTTTCTTCTTCAAAGCAAAAAGATTTAATCTTCAAATAGAAGAACTTTTCGTGGTTTTGTTGATTTTCAGCAAATGAACATATTTCAGCGAGCGAGAAGTTTTTTCTTTAATAGCGTCAGATTTTATCTTAAAATACAAGAACTTTTCGTGGTTCTTGTCAATTTTTGTTGGTTTTCATCTTATGAACTTATTTCAGTCAGCTTGATCTTTCTTCTTCAAAGCAAAAAGATTTTATCTTCAAATACAAGAACTTTTCGTGTTTTTGTTGATTTTCAGCAAATGAACATATTTCAGCGAGCGAGAAGTTTTTTCTTTAATAGCGTCAGATTTTATCCTAAAATACAAGAACTTTTCGTGGTTCTTGTCAATTTTTGTTGGTTTTCATTCAATCAACTTATTTCAGTCAGCTAGATCTTTCTTCTTGAAAGCAAAAAGATTTTATCTTCAAATACAAGAACTTTTCGTGGTTTTGTTGATTTTCAGCAAATGAACATATTTCAGCGAGCGAGAAGTTTTTTCTTTAAAAGCGTCAGATTTTATCTTAAAATACAAGAACTTTTCGTGGTTCTTGTCAATTTTTGTTGGTTTTCATCTTATGAACTTATTTCAGTCAGCTTGATCTTTCTTCTTCAAAGCAAAAAGATTGTATCTTCAAATACAAGAAATTTTCGTGGTTTTGTTGATTTTCAGCAAATGATCATATTTCAGCGAGCGAGAAGTTTTTTCTTTAATAGCGTAAGATTTTATCTTGAAATACAAGAACTTTTCGTGGTTCTTGTCAATTTTTGTTGGTTTTCATTCAATCAACTTATTTCAGTCAGCTCGATCTTTCTTCTTCAAAGCAAAAAGATTTTATCTTCAAATACAAGAACTTTTCGTGGTTTTGTTGATTTTCAGCAAATGAACATATTTCAGCGAGCGAGAAGTTTTTTCTTTAATAGCGTCAGATTTTATCCTAAAATACAAGAACTTTTCGTGGTTCTTGTCAATTTTTGTTGGTTTTCATTCAATCAACTTATTTCAGTCAGCTGGATCTTTCTTCTTGAAAGCAAAAAGATTTTATCTTCAAATACAAGAACTTTTCGTGGTTTTGTTGATTTTCAGCAAATGAACATATTTCAGCGAGCTAGAAGTTTTTTCTTTAATAGCGTAAGATTTTATCTTAAAATACAAGAACTTTTCGTGGTTCTTGTCAATTTTTGTTGGTTTTCATTCAATCAACTTATTTCAGTCAGCGAGATCCTTCTTCTTCAAAGCAAAAAGATTTTATCTTCAAATACCAGAACTCTTCGTGGTTTTGTTGATTTTCAGCAAATGAACATATTTCAGCGAGCGAGAAGTTTTTTCTTTAAAAGCGTCAGATTTTATCTTAAAATACAAGAACTTTTCGTGGTTCTTGTCAATTTTTGTTGATTTTCATCCAATGAACTTATTTCAGTCAGCAAGATCTTTCTTCTTCAAAGCAAAAAGATTTAATCTTCAAATAGAAGAACTTTTCGTGGTTTTGTTGATTTTCAGCAAATGAACATATTTCAGCGAGCGAGAAGTTTTTTCTTTAATAGCGTAAGATTTTATCTTAAAATACAAGAACTTTTCGTGGTTCTTGTCAATTTTTGTTGGTTTTCATCCAATGAACTTATTTCAGTCAGCAAGATCTTTCTTCTTCAAAGCAAAAAGATTTAATCTTCAAATAGAAGAACTTTTCGTGGTTTTGTTGATTTTCAGCAAATGAACATATTTCAGCGAGCGAGAACTTTTATTCTTTAATAGCGTAAGATTTTATCTTAAAATACAAGAACTTTTCGTGGTTCTTGTCAATTTTTGTTGGTTTTCATCCAATGAACTTATTTCAGTCAGCTTGAACTTTCTTCTTCAAAGCAAAAAGATTTTATCTTCAAATACAAGAACTTTTCGTGGTTTTGTTGATTTTCAGCAAATGAACATATTTCAGCGAGGGAGAAGTTTTTTCTTCAATTGCGTCAGATTTTATCTTAAAATACAAGAACTTTTCGTGGTTCTTGTCAATTTTTGTTGGTTTTCATCCAATGAACTTATTTCAGTCAGCTAGATCTTTCTTCTTCAAAGCAAAAAGATTTTATCTTCAAATACAAGAACTTTTCGTGGTTTTGTTGATTTTCAGCAAATGAACATATTTCAGCGAGCGAGAAGTTTTTTCTTTAATAGCGTCAGATTTTATCTTAAAATACAAGAACTTTTCGTGGTTCTTGTCAATTTTTGTTGGTTTTCATCCAATGAACTAATTTCAGTCAGCTCGATCTTTCTTCTTCAAAGCAAAAAGATTTTATCTTCAAATACAAGAACTTTTCGTGGTTTTGTTGATTTTCAGCAAATGAACATATTTCAGCGAGGGAGAAGTTTTTTCTTTAAAAGCGTAAGATTTTATCTTAAAATACAAGAACTTTTCGTGGTTCTTGTCAATTTTTGTTGGTTTTCATCTTATGAACTTATTTCAGTCAGCTCGATCTTTCTTCTTCAAAGCAAAAATATTTTATCTTCAAATACAAGAACTTTTCGTGGTTTTGTTGATTTTCAGCAAATGAACATATTTCAGCGAGGGAGAAGTTTTTTTCTTTAATAGCGTCAGATTTAATCTTAAAATACAAAAACTTTTTGTGGTTCTTGTCAATTTTTGTTGATTTTCATCAAATGAACTTATTTCAGTCAGCTCGATCTTTCTTCTTTAAAGCAAAAAGATTTTATCTTCAAATACAAGAACTTTTCGTGGTTTTGTTGATTTTCAGCAAATGAACGTATTTCAGCGAGGGAGAAGTTTTTTCTTTAATCGCGTCAGATTTTATCTTAAAATACAAGAACTTTTCGTGGTTCTTGTCAATTTTTGTTGGCTTTCGTCCAATGAACTTATTTCAGTCAGCCAGATCTTTCTTCTTCAAAGCAAAAAGATTTTATCTTGAAATACAAGAACTTTTCGTGGTTTTGTTGATTTTCAGCAAATGAACATATTTCAGCGAGCGAGAAGTTTTTTCTTCAAAAGCGTCAGATTTTAGCTTAAAATACAAGAACTTTTCGTGGTTCTTGTCAATTTTTGTTGGTTTTCATCCAATGAACTTATTTCAGTCAGCTAGATCTTTCTTCTTCAAAGCAAAAAGATTTTATCTTCAAATACAAGAACTTTTCGTGAGTTTGTTGATTTTCAGCAATTGAACATATTTCAGCGAGCGAGAAGTTTTTTCTTTAATAGCGTCAGATTTTATCTTGAAATACAAGAACTTTTCGTGGTTCTTGTCAATTTTTGTTGGTTTTCATCTTATGAACTTATTTCAGTCAGCTCGATCTTTCTTCTTCAAAGCAAAAATATTTTATCTTCAAATACAAGAACTTTTCGTGGTTTTGTTGATTTTCAGCAAATGAACATATTTCAGCGAGGGAGAAGTTTTTTTCTTTAATAGCGTCAGATTTAATCTTAAAATACAAAAACTTTTTGTGGTTCTTGTCAATTTTTGTTGATTTTCATCAAATGAACTTATTTCAGTCAGCTCGATCTTTCTTCTTTAAAGCAAAAAGATTTTATCTTGAAATACAAGAACTTTTCGTGGTTTTGTTGATTTTCAGCAAATGAACATATTTCAGCGAGCGAGAAGTTTTTTCTCAATAGCGTCAGATTTTATCTTAAAATACAAGAACTTTTCGTGGTTCTTGTCAATTTTTGTTGGTTTTCATCCAATGAACTTATTTCAGTCAGCTAGATCTTTCTTCTTCAAAGCAAAAAGATTTTATCTTCAAATACAAGAACTTTTCGTGAGTTTGTTGATTTTCAGCAAATGAACATATTTCAGCGAGCGAGAAGTTTTTTCTTTAATAGCGTCAGATTTTATCTTAAAATACAAGAACTTTTCGTGGTTCTTGTCAATTTTTGTTGGTTTTCATCTTATGAACTTATTTCAGTCAGCTCGATCTTTCTTCTTCAAAGCAAAAATATTTTATCTTCAAATACAAGAACTTTTCGTGGTTTTATTGATTTTCAGCAAATGAACATATTTCAGCGAGGGAGAAGTTTTTTTCTTTAATAGCGTCAGATTTAATCTTAAAATACAAAAACTTTTTGTGGTTCTTGTCAATTTTTGTTGATTTTCATCAAATGAACTTATTTCAGTCAGCTCGATCTTTCTTCTTTAAAGCAAAAAGATTTTATCTTCAAATACAAGAACTTTTCGTGGTTTTGTTGATTTTCAGCAAATGAACGTATTTCAGCGAGGGAGAAGTTTTTTCTTTAATCGCGTCAGATTTTATCTTAAAATACAAGAACTTTTCGTGGTTCTTGTCAATTTTTGTTGGCTTTCGTCCAATGAACTTATTTCAGTCAGCCAGATCTTTCTTCTTCAAAGCAAAAAGATTTTATCTTGAAATACAAGAACTTTTCGTGGTTTTGTTGATTTTCAGCAAATGAACATATTTCAGCGAGCGAGAAGTTTTTTCTTTAAAAGCGTCAGATTTTAGCTTAAAATACAAGAACTTTTCGTGGTTCTTGTCAATTTTTGTTGGTTTTCATCCAATGAACTTATTTCAGTCAGCAAGATCTTTCTTCTTTAAAGCAAAAAGATTTTATCTTCAAATACAAGAACTTTTCGTGATTTTGTTGATTTTCAGCAAATGAACGTATTTCAGCGAGGGAGAAGTTTTTTCTTTAATCGCGTCAGATTTTATCTTAAAATACAAGAACTTTTCGTGGTTCTTGTCAATTTTTCTTGGCTTTCATCCAATGAACTTATTTCAGTCAGCCAGATCTTTCTTCTTGAAAGCAAAAAGATTTTATCTTGAAATACAAGAACTTTTCGTGGTTTTGTTGATTTTCAGCAAATGAACATATTTCAGCGAGCGAGAAGTTTTTTCTTTAAAAGCGTCAGATTTTAGCTTAAAATACAAGAACTTTTCGTGGTTCTTGTCAATTTTTGTTGGTTTTCATCCAATGAACTTATTTCAGTCAGCAAGATCTTTCTTCTTGAAAGCAAAAAGATTTTATCTTCAAATGCAAGAACTTTTCGTGGTTTTGTTGATTTTCAGCAAATGAACATATTTCAGCGAGCGAGAAGTTTTTTCTTTAATAGCGTCAGATTTTATCTTAAAATACAAGAACTTTTCGTGGTTCTTGTCAATTTTTGTTGGTTTTCATCCAATGAACTTATTTCAGTCAGCTAGATCTTTCTTCTTCAAAGCAAAAAGATTTTATCTTCAAATACAAGAACTTTTCGTGAGTTTGTTGATTTTCAGCAAATGAACATATTTCAGCGAGCGAGAAGTTTTTTCTTTAATAGCGTCAGATTTTATCTTAAAATACAAGAACTTTTCGTGGTTCTTGTCAATTTTTGTTGGTTTTCATCCAATTAACTTATTTCAGTCAGCTGGATCTTTCTTCTTCAAAGCAAAAAGATTTTATCTTCAAATACAAGAACTTTTCGTGGTTTTGTTGATTTTCAGCAAATGAACATATTTCAGCGAGGGAGAAGTTTTTTCTTTAAAAGCGTAAGATTTTATCTTAAAATACAAGAACTTTTCGTGGTTCTTGTCAATTTTTGTTGGTTTTCATCTTATGAACTTATTTCAGTCAGCTCGATCTTTCTTCTTCAAAGCAAAAATATTTTATCTTCAAATACAAGAACTTTTCGTGGTTTTGTTGATTTTCAGCAAATGAACATATTTCAGCGAGGGAGAAGTTTTTTTCTTTAATAGCGTCAGATTTAATCTTAAAATACAAAAACTTTTCGTGGTTCTTGTCAATTTTTGTTGATTTTCATCAAATGAACTTATTTCAGTCAGCTCGATCTTTCTTCTTTAAAGCAAAAAGATTTTATCTTCAAATACAAGAACTTTTCGTGGTTTTGTTGATTTTCAGCAAATGAACGTATTTCAGCGAGGGAGAAGTTTTTTCTTGAATCGCGTCAGATTTTATCTTAAAATACAAGAACTTTTCGTGGTTCTTGTCAATTTTTGTTGGCTTTCATCCAATGAACTTATTTCAGTCAGCCAGATCTTTCTTCTTCAAAGCAAAAAGATTTTATCTTGAAATACAAGAACTTTTCGTGGTTTTGTTGATTTTCAGCAAATGAACATATTTCAGCGAGCGAGAAGTTTTTTCTTTAAAAGCGTCAGATTTTAGCTTAAAATACAAGAACTTTTCGTGGTTCTTGTCAATTTTTGTTGGTTTTCATCCAATGAACTTATTTCAGTCAGCAAGATCTTTCTTCTTGAAAGCAAAAATATTTTATCTTCAAATACAAGAACTTTTCGTGATTTTGTTGATTTTCAGCAAATGAACATATTTCAGCGAGCGAGAAGTTTTTTCTTTAATAGCGTCAGATTTAATCTTAAAATACAAAAACTTTTCGTGGTTCTTGTCAATTTTTGTTGATTTTCATCAAATGGACTTATTTCAGTCAGCAAGATCTTTCTTCTTTGAAGAAAAAAGATTTCATCTTCAAATACAAGAACTTTTCGTGGTTTTGTTGATTTTCAGCAAATGAACATATTTCAGCGAGGGAGAAGTTTTTTCTTTAATAGCGTCAGATTTAATCTTAAAATACAAAAACTTTTCGTGGTTCTTGTCAATTTTTGTTGATTTTCATCAAATGGACTTATTTCAGTCAGCAAGATCTTTCTTCTTTGAAGAAAAAAGATTTCATCTTCAAATACAAGAACTTTTCGTGGTTTTGTTGATTTTCAGCAAATGAACATATTTCAGCGAGGGAGAAGTTTTTTCTTTAATAGCGTCAGATTTAATCTTAAAATACAAAAACTTTTCGTGGTTCTTGTCAATTTTTGTTGATTTTCAGCAAATGAACATATTTCAGCGAGGGAGAAGTTTTTTCTTTAATCGCGTAAGATTTTATCTTAAAATACAAGAACTTTTCGTGGTTCTTGTCAATTTTTTTTTGGCTTTCATCCAATGAACTTATTTCAGTCAGCCAGATCTTTCTTCTTCAAAGCAAAAAGATTTTATCTTCAAATACAAGAACTTTTCGTGGTTTTGTTGATTTTCAGCAAATGAACATATTTCAGCGAGCGAGAAGTTTTTTCTTTAATAGCGTCAGATTTTCGCTTAAAATACAAGAACTTTTCGTGGTTCTTGTCAATTTTTGTTGGTTTTCATCCAATGAACTTATTTCAGTCAGCAAGATCTTTCTTCTTGAAAGCAAAAAGATTTTATCTTCAAATGCAAGAACTTTTCGTGGTTTTGTTGATTTTCAGCAAATGAACATATTTCAGCGAGCGAGAAGTTTTTTCTTTAATAGCGTCAGATTTTATCTTAAAATACAAGAACTTTTCGTGGTTCTTGTCAATTTTTGTTGGTTTTCATCTTATGAACTTATTTCAGTCAGCTCGATCTTTCTTCTTTAAAGCAAAAAGATTTTATCTTCAAATACAAGAACTTTTCGTGGTTTTGTTGATTTTCAGCAAATGAACGTATTTCAGCGAGGGAGAAGTTTTTTCTTTAATCGCGTCAGATTTTATCTTAAAATACAAGAACTTTTCGTGGTTCTTGTCAATTTTTGTTGGCTTTCGTCCAATGAACTTATTTCAGTCAGCCAGATCTTTCTTCTTCAAAGCAAAAAGATTTTATCTTGAAATACAAGAACTTTTCGTGGTTTTGTTGATTTTCAGCAAATGAACATATTTCAGCGAGCGAGAAGTTTTTTCTTTAAAAGCGTCAGATTTTAGCTTAAAATACAAGAACTTTTCGTGGTTCTTGTCAATTTTTGTTGGTTTTCATCCAATGAACTTATTTCAGTCAGCAAGATCTTTCTTCTTTAAAGCAAAAAGATTTTATCTTCAAATACAAGAACTTTTCGTGATTTTGTTGATTTTCAGCAAATGAACGTATTTCAGCGAGGGAGAAGTTTTTTCTTTAATCGCGTCAGATTTTATCTTAAAATACAAGAACTTTTCGTGGTTCTTGTCAATTTTTCTTGGCTTTCATCCAATGAACTTATTTCAGTCAGCCAGATCTTTCTTCTTGAAAGCAAAAAGATTTTATCTTGAAATACAAGAACTTTTCGTGGTTTTGTTGATTTTCAGCAAATGAACATATTTCAGCGAGCGAGAAGTTTTTTCTTTAAAAGCGTCAGATTTTAGCTTAAAATACAAGAACTTTTCGTGGTTCTTGTCAATTTTTGTTGGTTTTCATCCAATGAACTTATTTCAGTCAGCAAGATCTTTCTTCTTGAAAGCAAAAAGATTTTATCTTCAAATGCAAGAACTTTTCGTGGTTTTGTTGATTTTCAGCAAATGAACATATTTCAGCGAGCGAGAAGTTTTTTCTTTAATAGCGTCAGATTTTATCTTAAAATACAAGAACTTTTCGTGGTTCTTGTCAATTTTTGTTGGTTTTCATCCAATGAACTTATTTCAGTCAGCTAGATCTTTCTTCTTCAAAGCAAAAAGATTTTATCTTCAAATACAAGAACTTTTCGTGAGTTTGTTGATTTTCAGCAAATGAACATATTTCAGCGAGCGAGAAGTTTTTTCTTTAATAGCGTCAGATTTTATCTTAAAATACAAGAACTTTTCGTGGTTCTTGTCAATTTTTGTTGGTTTTCATCCAATTAACTTATTTCAGTCAGCTGGATCTTTCTTCTTCAAAGCAAAAAGATTTTATCTTCAAATACAAGAACTTTTCGTGGTTTTGTTGATTTTCAGCAAATGAACATATTTCAGCGAGGGAGAAGTTTTTTCTTTAAAAGCGTAAGATTTTATCTTAAAATACAAGAACTTTTCGTGGTTCTTGTCAATTTTTGTTGGTTTTCATCTTATGAACTTATTTCAGTCAGCTCGATCTTTCTTCTTCAAAGCAAAAATATTTTATCTTCAAATACAAGAACTTTTCGTGGTTTTGTTGATTTTCAGCAAATGAACATATTTCAGCGAGGGAGAAGTTTTTTTCTTTAATAGCGTCAGATTTAATCTTAAAATACAAAAACTTTTCGTGGTTCTTGTCAATTTTTGTTGGCTTTCATCCAATGAACTTATTTCAGTCAGCCAGATCTTTCTTCTTCAAAGCAAAAAGATTTTATCTTGAAATACAAGAACTTTTCGTGGTTTTGTTGATTTTCAGCAAATGAACATATTTCAGCGAGCGAGAAGTTTTTTCTTTAAAAGCGTCAGATTTTAGCTTAAAATACAAGAACTTTTCGTGGTTCTTGTCAATTTTTGTTGGTTTTCATCCAATGAACTTATTTCAGTCAGCAAGATCTTTCTTCTTGAAAGCAAAAATATTTTATCTTCAAATACAAGAACTTTTCGTGATTTTGTTGATTTTCAGCAAATGAACATATTTCAGCGAGCGAGAAGTTTTTTCTTTAATAGCGTCAGATTTAATCTTAAAATACAAAAACTTTTCGTGGTTCTTGTCAATTTTTGTTGATTTTCATCAAATGGACTTATTTCAGTCAGCAAGATCTTTCTTCTTTGAAGAAAAAAGATTTCATCTTCAAATACAAGAACTTTTCGTGGTTTTGTTGATTTTCAGCAAATGAACATATTTCAGCGAGGGAGAAGTTTTTTCTTTAATAGCGTCAGATTTAATCTTAAAATACAAAAACTTTTCGTGGTTCTTGTCAATTTTTGTTGATTTTCATCAAATGGACTTATTTCAGTCAGCAAGATCTTTCTTCTTTGAAGAAAAAAGATTTCATCTTCAAATACAAGAACTTTTCGTGGTTTTGTTGATTTTCAGCAAATGAACATATTTCAGCGAGGGAGAAGTTTTTTCTTTAATAGCGTCAGATTTAATCTTAAAATACAAAAACTTTTCGTGGTTCTTGTCAATTTTTGTTGATTTTCAGCAAATGAACATATTTCAGCGAGGGAGAAGTTTTTTCTTTAATCGCGTAAGATTTTATCTTAAAATACAAGAACTTTTCGTGGTTCTTGTCAATTTTTTTTTGGCTTTCATCCAATGAACTTATTTCAGTCAGCCAGATCTTTCTTCTTCAAAGCAAAAAGATTTTATCTTCAAATACAAGAACTTTTCGTGGTTTTGTTGATTTTCAGCAAATGAACATATTTCAGCGAGCGAGAAGTTTTTTCTTTAATAGCGTCAGATTTTCGCTTAAAATACAAGAACTTTTCGTGGTTCTTGTCAATTTTTGTTGGTTTTCATCCAATGAACTTATTTCAGTCAGCAAGATCTTTCTTCTTGAAAGCAAAAAGATTTTATCTTCAAATGCAAGAACTTTTCGTGGTTTTGTTGATTTTCAGCAAATGAACATATTTCAGCGAGCGAGAAGTTTTTTCTTTAATAGCGTCAGATTTTATCTTAAAATACAAGAACTTTTCGTGGTTCTTGTCAATTTTTGTTGGTTTTCATCTTATGAACTTATTTCAGTCAGCTCGATCTTTCTTCTTCAAAGCAAAAAGATTTTATCTTCAAATACAAGAACTTTTCGTGGTTTTGTTGATTTTCAGCAAATGAACATATTTCAGCGAGGGAGAATTTTTTTTCTTTAATAGCGTCAGATTTAATCTTAAAATACAAAAACTTTTTGTGGTTCTTGTCAATTTTTGTTGATTTTCATCAAATGAACTTATTTCAGTCAGCTCGATCTTTCTTCTTGAAAGCAAAAAGATTTTATCTTCAAATACAAGAACTTTTCGTGGTTTTGTTGATTTTCAGCAAATGAACATATTTCAGCGAGCGAGAAGTTTTTTCTTCAATAGCGTCAGATTTTATCTTAAAATACAAGAACTTTTCGTGGTTCTTGTCAATTTTTGTTGGTTTTCATCCAATGAACTTATTTCAGTCAGCTAGATCTTTCTTCTTCAAAGCAAAAAGATTTTATCTTCAAATACAAGAACTTTTCGTGAGTTTGTTGATTTTCAGCAAATGAACATATTTCAGCGAGCGAGAAGTTTTTTCTTTAATAGCGTCAGATTTTATCTTAAAATACAAGAACTTTTCGTGGTTCTTGTCAATTTTTGTTGGTTTTCATCTTATGAACTTATTTCAGTCAGCTCGATCTTCCTTCTTCAAAGCAAAAATATTTTATCTTCAAATACAAGAACTTTTCGTGGTTTTGTTGATTTTCAGCAAATGAACATATTTCAGCGAGCGAGAAGTTTTTTCTTTCAAAGCGTCAGATTTTAGCTTAAAATACAAGAACTTTTCGTGGTTCTTGTCAATTTTTGTTGGTTTTCATCCAATGAACTTATTTCAGTCAGCTAGATCTTTCTTCTTCAAAGCAAAAAGATTTTATCTTCAAATACAAGAACTTTTCGTGAGTTTGTTGATTTTCAGCAAATGAACATATTTCAGCGAGCGAGAAGTTTTTTCTTTAATAGCGTCAGATTTTATCTTAAAATACAAGAACTTTTCGTGGTTCTTGTCAATTTTTGTTGGTTTTCATCCAATTAACTTATTTCAGTCAGCTGGATCTTTCTTCTTCAAAGCAAAAAGATTTTATCTTCAAATACAAGAACTTTTCGTGGTTTTGTTGATTTTCAGCAAATGAACATATTTCAGCGAGGGAGAAGTTTTTTCTTTAAAAGCGTAAGATTTTATCTTAAAATACAAGAACTTTTCGTGGTTCTTGTCAATTTTTGTTGGTTTTCATCTTATGAACTTATTTCAGTCAGCTCGATCTTTCTTCTTCAAAGCAAAAATATTTTATCTTCAAATACAAGAACTTTTCGTGGTTTTGTTGATTTTCAGCAAATGAACATATTTCAGCGAGGGAGAAGTTTTTTTCTTTAATAGCGTCAGATTTAATCTTAAAATACAAAAACTTTTCGTGGTTCTTGTCAATTTTTGTTGATTTTCATCAAATGAACTTATTTCAGTCAGCTCGATCTTTCTTCTTTAAAGCAAAAAGATTTTATCTTCAAATACAAGAACTTTTCGTGGTTTTGTTGATTTTCAGCAAATGAACGTATTTCAGCGAGGGAGAAGTTTTTTCTTGAATCGCGTCAGATTTTATCTTAAAATACAAGAACTTTTCGTGGTTCTTGTCAATTTTTGTTGGCTTTCATCCAATGAACTTATTTCAGTCAGCCAGATCTTTCTTCTTCAAAGCAAAAAGATTTTATCTTGAAATACAAGAACTTTTCGTGGTTTTGTTGATTTTCAGCAAATGAACATATTTCAGCGAGCGAGAAGTTTTTTCTTTAAAAGCGTCAGATTTTAGCTTAAAATACAAGAACTTTTCGTGGTTCTTGTCAATTTTTGTTGGTTTTCATCCAATGAACTTATTTCAGTCAGCAAGATCTTTCTTCTTGAAAGCAAAAATATTTTATCTTCAAATACAAGAACTTTTCGTGATTTTGTTGATTTTCAGCAAATGAACATATTTCAGCGAGCGAGAAGTTTTTTCTTTAATAGCGTCAGATTTAATCTTAAAATACAAAAACTTTTCGTGGTTCTTGTCAATTTTTGTTGATTTTCATCAAATGGACTTATTTCAGTCAGCAAGATCTTTCTTCTTTGAAGAAAAAAGATTTCATCTTCAAATACAAGAACTTTTCGTGGTTTTGTTGATTTTCAGCAAATGAACATATTTCAGCGAGGGAGAAGTTTTTTCTTTAATAGCGTCAGATTTAATCTTAAAATACAAAAACTTTTCGTGGTTCTTGTCAATTTTTGTTGATTTTCATCAAATGGACTTATTTCAGTCAGCAAGATCTTTCTTCTTTGAAGAAAAAAGATTTCATCTTCAAATACAAGAACTTTTCGTGGTTTTGTTGATTTTCAGCAAATGAACATATTTCAGCGAGGGAGAAGTTTTTTCTTTAATAGCGTCAGATTTAATCTTAAAATACAAAAACTTTTCGTGGTTCTTGTCAATTTTTGTTGATTTTCAGCAAATGAACATATTTCAGCGAGGGAGAAGTTTTTTCTTTAATCGCGTAAGATTTTATCTTAAAATACAAGAACTTTTCGTGGTTCTTGTCAATTTTTTTTTGGCTTTCATCCAATGAACTTATTTCAGTCAGCCAGATCTTTCTTCTTCAAAGCAAAAAGATTTTATCTTCAAATACAAGAACTTTTCGTGGTTTTGTTGATTTTCAGCAAATGAACATATTTCAGCGAGCGAGAAGTTTTTTCTTTAATAGCGTCAGATTTTCGCTTAAAATACAAGAACTTTTCGTGGTTCTTGTCAATTTTTGTTGGTTTTCATCCAATGAACTTATTTCAGTCAGCAAGATCTTTCTTCTTGAAAGCAAAAAGATTTTATCTTCAAATGCAAGAACTTTTCGTGGTTTTGTTGATTTTCAGCAAATGAACATATTTCAGCGAGCGAGAAGTTTTTTCTTTAATAGCGTCAGATTTTATCTTAAAATACAAGAACTTTTCGTGGTTCTTGTCAATTTTTGTTGGTTTTCATCTTATGAACTTATTTCAGTCAGCTCGATCTTTCTTCTTCAAAGCAAAAAGATTTTATCTTCAAATACAAGAACTTTTCGTGGTTTTGTTGATTTTCAGCAAATGAACATATTTCAGCGAGGGAGAATTTTTTTTCTTTAATAGCGTCAGATTTAATCTTAAAATACAAAAACTTTTTGTGGTTCTTGTCAATTTTTGTTGATTTTCATCAAATGAACTTATTTCAGTCAGCAAGATCTTTCTTCTTGAAAGCAAAAAGATTTTATCTTCAAATGCAAGAACTTTTCGTGGTTTTGTTGATTTTCAGCAAATGAACATATTTCAGCGAGCGAGAAGTTTTTTCTTTAATAGCGTCAGATTTTATCTTAAAATACAAGAACTTTTCGTGGTTCTTGTCAATTTTTGTTGGTTTTCATCTTATGAACTTATTTCAGTCAGCTCGATCTTTCTTCTTCAAAGCAAAAAGATTTTATCTTCAAATACAAGAACTTTTCGTGGTTTTGTTGATTTTCAGCAAATGAACATATTTCAGCGAGGGAGAATTTTTTTTCTTTAATAGCGTCAGATTTAATCTTAAAATACAAAAACTTTTTGTGGTTCTTGTCAATTTTTGTTGATTTTCATCAAATGAACTTATTTCAGTCAGCTCGATCTTTCTTCTTGAAAGCAAAAAGATTTTATCTTCAAATACAAGAACTTTTCGTGGTTTTGTTGATTTTCAGCAAATGAACATATTTCAGCGAGCGAGAAGTTTTTTCTTCAATAGCGTCAGATTTTATCTTAAAATACAAGAACTTTTCGTGGTTCTTGTCAATTTTTGTTGGTTTTCATCCAATGAACTTATTTCAGTCAGCTAGATCTTTCTTCTTCAAAGCAAAAAGATTTTATCTTCAAATACAAGAACTTTTCGTGAGTTTGTTGATTTTCAGCAAATGAACATATTTCAGCGAGCGAGAAGTTTTTTCTTTAATAGCGTCAGATTTTATCTTAAAATACAAGAACTTTTCGTGGTTCTTGTCAATTTTTGTTGGTTTTCATCTTATGAACTTATTTCAGTCAGCTCGATCTTCCTTCTTCAAAGCAAAAATATTTTATCTTCAAATACAAGAACTTTTCGTGGTTTTGTTGATTTTCAGCAAATGAACATATTTCAGCGAGCGAGAAGTTTTTTCTTTCAAAGCGTCAGATTTTAGCTTAAAATACAAGAACTTTTCGTGGTTCTTGTCAATTTTTGTTGGTTTTCATCCAATGAACTTATTTCAGTCAGCTAGATCTTTCTTCTTCAAAGCAAAAAGATTTTATCTTCAAATACAAGAACTTTTCGTGAGTTTGTTGATTTTCAGCAAATGAACATATTTCAGCGAGCGAGAAGTTTTTTCTTTAATAGCGTCAGATTTTATCTTAAAATACAAGAACTTTTCGTGGTTCTTGTCAATTTTTGTTGGTTTTCATCCAATTAACTTATTTCAGTCAGCTGGATCTTTCTTCTTCAAAGCAAAAAGATTTTATCTTCAAATACAAGAACTTTTCGTGGTTTTGTTGATTTTCAGCAAATGAACATATTTCAGCGAGGGAGAAGTTTTTTCTTTAAAAGCGTAAGATTTTATCTTAAAATACAAGAACTTTTCGTGGTTCTTGTCAATTTTTGTTGGTTTTCATCTTATGAACTTATTTCAGTCAGCTCGATCTTTCTTCTTCAAAGCAAAAATATTTTATCTTCAAATACAAGAACTTTTCGTGGTTTTGTTGATTTTCAGCAAATGAACATATTTCAGCGAGGGAGAAGTTTTTTTCTTTAATAGCGTCAGATTTAATCTTAAAATACAAAAACTTTTCGTGGTTCTTGTCAATTTTTGTTGATTTTCATCAAATGAACTTATTTCAGTCAGCTCGATCTTTCTTCTTTAAAGCAAAAAGATTTTATCTTCAAATACAAGAACTTTTCGTGGTTTTGTTGATTTTCAGCAAATGAACGTATTTCAGCGAGGGAGAAGTTTTTTCTTGAATCGCGTCAGATTTTATCTTAAAATACAAGAACTTTTCGTGGTTCTTGTCAATTTTTGTTGGCTTTCATCCAATGAACTTATTTCAGTCAGCCAGATCTTTCTTCTTCAAAGCAAAAAGATTTTATCTTGAAATACAAGAACTTTTCGTGGTTTTGTTGATTTTCAGCAAATGAACATATTTCAGCGAGCGAGAAGTTTTTTCTTTAAAAGCGTCAGATTTTAGCTTAAAATACAAGAACTTTTCGTGGTTCTTGTCAATTTTTGTTGGTTTTCATCCAATGAACTTATTTCAGTCAGCAAGATCTTTCTTCTTGAAAGCAAAAATATTTTATCTTCAAATACAAGAACTTTTCGTGATTTTGTTGATTTTCAGCAAATGAACATATTTCAGCGAGCGAGAAGTTTTTTCTTTAATAGCGTCAGATTTAATCTTAAAATACAAAAACTTTTCGTGGTTCTTGTCAATTTTTGTTGATTTTCATCAAATGGACTTATTTCAGTCAGCAAGATCTTTCTTCTTTGAAGAAAAAAGATTTCATCTTCAAATACAAGAACTTTTCGTGGTTTTGTTGATTTTCAGCAAATGAACATATTTCAGCGAGGGAGAAGTTTTTTCTTTAATAGCGTCAGATTTAATCTTAAAATACAAAAACTTTTCGTGGTTCTTGTCAATTTTTGTTGATTTTCATCAAATGGACTTATTTCAGTCAGCAAGATCTTTCTTCTTTGAAGAAAAAAGATTTCATCTTCAAATACAAGAACTTTTCGTGGTTTTGTTGATTTTCAGCAAATGAACATATTTCAGCGAGGGAGAAGTTTTTTCTTTAATAGCGTCAGATTTAATCTTAAAATACAAAAACTTTTCGTGGTTCTTGTCAATTTTTGTTGATTTTCAGCAAATGAACATATTTCAGCGAGGGAGAAGTTTTTTCTTTAATCGCGTAAGATTTTATCTTAAAATACAAGAACTTTTCGTGGTTCTTGTCAATTTTTTTTTGGCTTTCATCCAATGAACTTATTTCAGTCAGCCAGATCTTTCTTCTTCAAAGCAAAAAGATTTTATCTTCAAATACAAGAACTTTTCGTGGTTTTGTTGATTTTCAGCAAATGAACATATTTCAGCGAGCGAGAAGTTTTTTCTTTAATAGCGTCAGATTTTCGCTTAAAATACAAGAACTTTTCGTGGTTCTTGTCAATTTTTGTTGGTTTTCATCCAATGAACTTATTTCAGTCAGCAAGATCTTTCTTCTTGAAAGCAAAAAGATTTTATCTTCAAATGCAAGAACTTTTCGTGGTTTTGTTGATTTTCAGCAAATGAACATATTTCAGCGAGCGAGAAGTTTTTTCTTTAATAGCGTCAGATTTTATCTTAAAATACAAGAACTTTTCGTGGTTCTTGTCAATTTTTGTTGGTTTTCATCTTATGAACTTATTTCAGTCAGCTCGATCTTTCTTCTTCAAAGCAAAAAGATTTTATCTTCAAATACAAGAACTTTTCGTGGTTTTGTTGATTTTCAGCAAATGAACATATTTCAGCGAGGGAGAATTTTTTTTCTTTAATAGCGTCAGATTTAATCTTAAAATACAAAAACTTTTTGTGGTTCTTGTCAATTTTTGTTGATTTTCATCAAATGAACTTATTTCAGTCAGCTCGATCTTTCTTCTTTAAAGCAAAAAGATTTTATCTTCAAATACAAGAACTTTTCGTGGTTTTGTTGATTTTCAGCAAATGAACATATTTCAGCGAGCGAGAAGTTTTTTCTTCAATAGCGTCAGATTTTATCTTAAAATACAAGAACTTTTCGTGGTTCTTGTCAATTTTTGTTGGTTTTCATCCAATGAACTTATTTCAGTCAGCTAGATCTTTCTTCTTCAAAGCAAAAAGATTTTATCTTCAAATACAAGAACTTTTCGTGAGTTTGTTGATTTTCAGCAAATGAACATATTTCAGCGAGCGAGAAGTTTTTTCTTTAATAGCGTCAGATTTTATCTTAAAATACAAGAACTTTTCGTGGTTCTTGTCAATTTTTGTTGGTTTTCATCTTATGAACTTATTTCAGTCAGCTCGATCTTCCTTCTTCAAAGCAAAAATATTTTATCTTCAAATACAAGAACTTTTCGTGGTTTTGTTGATTTTCAGCAAATGAACATATTTCAGCGAGCGAGAAGTTTTTTCTTTCAAAGCGTCAGATTTTAGCTTAAAATACAAGAACTTTTCGTGGTTCTTGTCAATTTTTGTTGGTTTTCATCCAATGAACTTATTTCAGTCAGCAAGATCTTTCTTCTTGAAAGCAAAAATATTTTATCTTCAAATACAAGAACTTTTCGTGATTTTGTTGATTTTCAGCAAATGAACATATTTCAGCGAGCGAGAAGTTTTTTCTTTAATAGCGTCAGATTTAATCTTAAAATACAAAAACTTTTCGTGGTTCTTGTCAATTTTTGTTGATTTTCATCAAATGGACTTATTTCAGTCAGCAAGATCTTTCTTCTTTGAAGAAAAAAGATTTCATCTTCAAATACAAGAACTTTTCGTGGTTTTGTTGATTTTCAGCAAATGAACATATTTCAGCGAGGGAGAAGTTTTTTCTTTAATAGCGTCAGATTTAATCTTAAAATACAAAAACTTTTCGTGGTTCTTTTTAATTTTTGTTGATTTTCATCAAATGGACTTATTTCAGTCAGCAAGATCTTTCTTCTTTGAAGAAAAAAGATTTCATCTTCAAATACAAGAACTTTTCGTGGTTTTGTTGATTTTCAGCAAATGAACATATTTCAGCGAGGGAGAAGTTTTTTCTTTAATAGCGTCAGATTTAATCTTAAAATACAAAAACTTTTCGTGGTTCTTGTCAATTTTTGTTGATTTTCAGCAAATGAACATATTTCAGCGAGGGAGAAGTTTTTTCTTTAATCGCGTAAGATTTTATCTTAAAATACAAGAACTTTTCGTGGTTCTTGTCAATTTTTTTTTGGCTTTCATCCAATGAACTTATTTCAGTCAGCCAGATCTTTCTTCTTCAAAGCAAAAAGATTTTCTCTTCAAATACAAGAACTTTTCGTGGTTTTGTTGATTTTCAGCAAATGAACATATTTCAGCGAGCGAGAAGTTTTTTCTTTGAAAGCGTCAGATTTTCGCTTAAAATACAAGAACTTTTCGTGGTTCTTGTCAATTTTTGTTGGTTTTCATCCAATGAACTTATTTCAGTCAGCAAGATCTTTCTTCTTGAAAGCAAAAAGATTTTATCTTCAAATGCAAGAACTTTTCGTGGTTTTGTTGATTTTCAGCAAATGAACATATTTCAGCGAGCGAGAAGTTTTTTCTTTAATAGCGTCAGATTTTATCTTAAAATACAAGAACTTTTCGTGGTTCTTGTCAATTTTTGTTGGTTTTCATCTTATGAACTTATTTCAGTCAGCTCGATCTTTCTTCTTCAAAGCAAAAAGATTTTATCTTCAAATACAAGAACTTTTCGTGGTTTTGTTGATTTTCAGCAAATGAACATATTTCAGCGAGCGAGAAGTTTTTTCTTCAATAGCGTCAGATTTTATCTTAAAATACAAGAACTTTTCGTGGTTCTTGTCAATTTTTGTTGGTTTTCATCCAATGAACTTATTTCAGTCAGCTAGATCTTTCTTCTTCAAAGCAAAAAGATTTTATCTTCAAATACAAGAACTTTTCGTGAGTTTGTTGATTTTCAGCAAATGAACATATTTCAGCGAGCGAGAAGTTTTTTCTTTAATAGCGTCAGATTTTATCTTAAAATACAAGAACTTTTCGTGGTTCTTGTCAATTTTTGTTGGTTTTCATCTTATGAACTTATTTCAGTCAGCTCGATCTTTCTTCTTCAAAGCAAAAATATTTTATCTTCAAATACAAGAACTTTTCGTGGTTTTATTGATTTTCAGCAAATGAACATATTTCAGCGAGGGAGAAGTTTTTTTCTTGAATAGCGTCAGATTTAATCTTAAAATACAAAAACTTTTTGTGGTTCTTGTCAATTTTTGTTGATTTTCATCAAATGAACTTATTTCAGTCAGCTCGATCTTTCTTCTTTAAAGCAAAAAGATTTTATCTTCAAATACAAGAACTTTTCGTGGTTTTGTTGATTTTCAGCAAATGAACGTATTTCAGCGAGGGAGAAGTTTTTTCTTTAATCGCGTCAGATTTTATCTTAAAATACAAGAACTTTTCGTGGTTCTTGTCAATTTTTGTTGGCTTTCGTCCAATGAACTTATTTCAGTCAGCCAGATCTTTCTTCTTCAAAGCAAAAAGATTTTATCTTGAAATACAAGAACTTTTCGTGGTTTTGTTGATTTTCAGCAAATGAACATATTTCAGCGAGCGAGAAGTTTTTTCTTTAAAAGCATCAGATTTTAGCTTAAAATACAAGAACTTTTCGTGGTTCTTGTCAATTTTTGTTGGTTTTCATCCAATGAACTTATTTCAGTCAGCAAGATCTTTCTTCTTTAAAGCAAAAAGATTTTAACTTGAAATACAAGAACTTTTCGTGGTTTTGTTGATTTTCAGCAAATGAACATATTTCAGCGAGCGAGAAGTTTTTTCTTTAATAGCGTCAGATTTTATCTTAAAATACAAGAACTTTTCGTGGTTCTTGTCAATTTTTGTTGGTTTTCATCCAATGAACTTATTTCAGTCAGCTCGATGTTTCTTCTTGAAAGCAAAAAGGTTTTATCTTCAAATACAAGAACTTTTCGTGATTTTGTTGATTTTCAGCAAATGAACATATTTCAGCGAGCGAGAAGTTTTTTCTTTAATAGCGTCAGATTTAATCTTAAAATACAAAAACTTTTCGTGGTTCTTGTCAATTTTTGTTGATTTTCATCAAATGGACTTATTTCAGTCAGCAAGATCTTTCTTCTTTGAACAAAAAAGATTTCATCTTCAAATACAAGAACTTTTCGTGGTTTTGTTGATTTTCAGCAAATGAACATATTTCAGCGAGGGAGAAGTTTTTTCTTTAATAGCGTCAGATTTAATCTTAAAATACAAAAACTTTTCGTGGTTCTTGTCAATTTTTGTTGGTTTTCATCCAATGAACTTATTTCAGTCAGCCAGATCTTTCTTCTTCAAAGCAAAAAGATTTTATCTTGAAATACAAGAACTTTTCGTGGTTTTGTTGATTTTCAGCAAATGAACATATTTCAGCGAGCGAGAAGTTTTTTCTTTAAAAGCGTCAGATTTTCGCTTAAAATACAAGAACTTTTCGTGGTTCTTGTCAATTTTTGTTGGTTTTCATCCAATGAACTTATTTCAGTCAGCAAGATCTTTCTTCTTGAAAGCAAAAAGATTTTATCTTCAAATACAAGAACTTTTCGTGATTTTGTTGATTTTCAGCAAATGAACATATTTCAGCGAGGGAGAAGTTTTTTCTTTAATCGCGTCAGATTTTATCTTAAAATACAAGAACTTTTCGTGGTTCTTGTCAATTTTTGTTGGCTTTCATCCAATGAACTTATTTCAGTCAGCCAGATCTTTCTTCTTCAAAGCAAAAATATTTTATCTTCAAATACAAGAACTTTTCGTGGTTTTATTGATTTTCAGCAAATGAACATATTTCAGCGAGGGAGAAGTTTTTTTCTTGAATAGCGTCAGATTTAATCTTAAAATACAAAAACTTTTTGTGGTTCTTGTCAATTTTTGTTGATTTTCATCAAATGAACTTATTTCAGTCAGCTCGATCTTTCTTCTTTAAAGCAAAAAGATTTTATCTTCAAATACAAGAACTTTTCGTGGTTTTGTTGATTTTCAGCAAATGAACGTATTTCAGCGAGGGAGAAGTTTTTTCTTTAATCGCGTCAGATTTTATCTTAAAATACAAGAACTTTTCGTGGTTCTTGTCAATTTTTGTTGGCTTTCGTCCAATGAACTTATTTCAGTCAGCCAGATCTTTCTTCTTGAAAGCAAAAAGATTTTATCTTCAAATACAAGAACTTTTCGTGGTTTTGTTGATTTTCAGCAAATGAACATATTTCAGCGAGCGAGAAGTTTTTTCTTTAAAAGCGTCAGATTTTAGCTTAAAATACAAGAACTTTTCGTGGTTCTTGTCAATTTTTGTTGGTTTTCATCCAATGAACTTATTTCAGTCAGCAAGATCTTTCTTCTTTAAAGCAAAAAGATTTTAACTTGAAATACAAGAACTTTTCGTGGTTTTGTTGATTTTCAGCAAATGAACATATTTCAGCGAGCGAGAAGTTTTTTCTTTAATAGCGTCAGATTTTATCTTAAAATACAAGAACTTTTCGTGGTTCTTGTCAATTTTTGTTGGTTTTCATCCAATGAACTTATTTCAGTCAGCTCGATGTTTCTTCTTGAAAGCAAAAAGGTTTTATCTTCAAATACAAGAACTTTTCGTGATTTTGTTGATTTTCAGCAAATGAACATATTTCAGCGAGCGAGAAGTTTTTTCTTTAATAGCGTCAGATTTAATCTTAAAATACAAAAACTTTTCGTGGTTCTTGTCAATTTTTGTTGATTTTCATCAAATGGACTTATTTCAGTCAGCAAGATCTTTCTTCTTTAAACAAAAAAGATTTCATCTTCAAATACAAGAACTTTTCGTGGTTTTGTTGATTTTCAGCAAATGAACATATTTCAGCGAGGGAGAAGTTTTTTCTTTAATAGCGTCAGATTTAATCTTAAAATACAAAAACTTTTCGTGGTTCTTGTCAATTTTTGTTGGTTTTCATCCAATGAACTTATTTCAGTCAGCTCGATCTTTCTTCTTCAAAGCAAAAATATTTTATCTTCAAATACAAGAACTTTTCGTGGTTTTGTTGATTTTCAGCAAATGAACGTATTTCAGCGAGGGAGAAGTTTTTTCTTTAATCGCGTCAGATTTTATCTTAAAATACAAGAACTTTTCGTGGTTCTTGTCAATTTTTGTTGGCTTTCATCCAATGAACTTATTTCAGTCAGCCAGATCTTTCTTCTTCAAAGCAAAAAGATTTTATCTTCAAATACAAGAACTTTTCGTGGTTTTGTTGATTTTCAGCAAATGAACGTATTTCAGCGAGGGAGAAGTTTTTTCTTTAATCGCGTCAGATTTTATCTTAAAATACAAGAACTTTTCGTGGTTCTTGTCAATTTTTGTTGGCTTTCATCCAATGAACTTATTTCAGTCAGCCAGATCTTTCTTCTTCAAAGCAAAAAGATTTTATCTTGAAATACAAGAACTTTTCGTGGTTTTGTTGATTTTCAGCAAATGAACATATTTCAGCGAGCGAGAAGTTTTTTCTTTAAAAGCGTCAGATTTTAGCTTAAAATACAAGAACTTTTCGTGGTTCTTGTCAATTTTTGTTGGTTTTCATCCAATGAACTTATTTCAGTCAGCTTGATCTTTCTTCTTCAAAGCAAAAAGATTTTATCTTCAAATACAAGAACTTTTCGTGAGTTTGTTGATTTTCAGCAAATGAACATATTTCAGCGAGCGAGAAGTTTTTTCTTTAATAGCGTCAGATTTTATCTTAAAATACAAGAACTTTTCGTGGTTCTTGTCAATTTTTGTTGGTTTTCATCCAATGAACTTATTTCAGTCAGCTAGATCTTTCTTCTTGAAAGCAAAAAGATTTTATCTTCAAATACAAGAACTTTTCGTGATTTTGTTGATTTTCAGCAAATGAACATATTTCAGCGAGCGAGAAGTTTTTTCTTTAATAGCGTCAGATTTAATCTTAAAATACAAAAACTTTTCGTGGTTCTTGTCAATTTTTGTTGATTTTCATCAAATGGACTTATTTCAGTCAGCTAGATCTTTCTTCTTTAAAGCAAAAAGATTTCATCTTCAAATACAAGAACTTTTCGTGGTTTTGTTGATTTTCAGCAAATGAACATATTTCAGCGAGGGAGAAGTTTTTTCTTTAATCGCGTCAGATTTAATCTTAAAATACAAAAACTTTTCGTGGTTCTTGTCAATTTTTGTTGATTTTCAGCAAATGAAGATATTTCAGCGAGGGAGAAGTTTTTTCTTTAATCGCGTCAGATTTTATCTTAAAATACAAGAACTTTTCGTGGTTCTTGTCAATTTTTTTTGGCTTTCATCCAATGAACTTATTTCAGTCAGCCAGATCTTTCTGCTTCAAAGAAAAAGATTTTATCTTCAAATACAAGAACTTTTCGTGATTTTGTTGATTTTCAGCAAATGAACATATTTCAGCAGCGAGAAGTTTTTTCTTTAAAAGCGTCAGATTTTCGCTTAAAATACAAGAACTTTTCGTGCTTCTTGTCAATTTTTGTTGGTTTTCATCTTATGAACTTATTTCAGTCAGCTAGATCTTTCTTCTTCAAAGCAAAAAGATTTTATCTTCAAATACAAGAACTTTTCGTGGTTTTGTTGATTTTCAGCAAATGAACGTATTTCAGCGAGGGAGAAGTTTTTTCTTTAATCGCGTCAGATTTTATCTTAAAATACAAGAACTTTTCGTGGTTCTTGTCAATTTTTGTTGGCTTTCATCCAATGAACTTATTTCAGTCAGCCAGATCTTTCTTCTTCAAAGCAAAAAGATTTTATCTTGAAATACAAGAACTTTTCGTGGTTTTGTTGATTTTCAGCAAATGAACATATTTCAGCGAGCGAGAAGTTTTTTCTTTAATAGATTTTATCTTAAAATACAAGAACTTTTCGTGGTTCTTGTCAATTTTTGTTGGTTTTCATCCAATTAACTTATTTCAGTCAGCGAGATCTTTCTTCTTCAAAGCAAAAAGATTTTATCTTCAAATACAAGAACTTTTCGTGGTTTTGTTGATTTTCAGCAAATGAACATATTTCAGCGAGGGAGAAGTTTTTTCTTTAAAAGCGTAAGATTTTATCTTAAAATACAAGAACTTTTCGTGGTTCTTGTCAATTTTTGTTGGTTTTCATCCAATTAACTTATTTCAGTCAGCTCGATCTTTCTTCTTCAAAGCAAAAATATTTTATCTTCAAATACAAGAACTTTTCGTGGTTTTGTTGATTTTCAGCAAATGAACATATTTCAGCGAGGGAGAAGTTTTTTCTTTAATAGCGTCAGATTTAATCTTAAAATACAAAAACTTTTCGTGGTTCTTGTCAATTTTTGTTGATTTTCATCAAATGAACTTATTTCAGTCAGCTGGATCTTTCTTCTTTAAAGCAAAAAGATTTTATCTTCAAATACAAGAACTTTTCGTGGTTTTGTTGATTTTCAGCAAATGAACGTATTTCAGCGAGGGAGAAGTTTTTTCTTTAATCGCGTCAGATTTTATCTTAAAATACAAGAACTTTTCGTGGTTCTTGTCAATTTTTGTTGGTTTTCATCCAATGAACTTATTTCAGTCAGCTAGATCTTTCTTCTTCAAAGCAAAAAGATTTTATCTTCAAATACAAGAACTTTTCGTGAGTTTGTTGATTTTCAGCAAATGAACATATTTCAGCGAGCGAGAAGTTTTTTCTTTAATAGCGTCAGATTTTATCTTAAAATACAAGAACTTTTCGTGGTTCTTGTCAATTTTTGTTGGTTTTCATCCAATGAACTTATTTCAGTCAGCTAGATCTTTCTTCTTGAAAGCAAAAATATTTTATCTTCAAATACAAGAACTTTTCGTGATTTTGTTGATTTTCAGCAAATGAACATATTTCAGCGAGCGAGAAGTTTTTTCTTTAATAGCGTCAGATTTAATCTTAAAATACAAAAACTTTTCGTGGTTCTTGTCAATTTTTGTTGATTTTCATCAAATGGACTTATTTCAGTCAGCTAGATCTTTCTTCTTTAAAGCAAAAAGATTTCATCTTCAAATACAAGAACTTTTCGTGGTTTTGTTGATTTTCAGCAAATGAACATATTTCAGCGAGGGAGAAGTTTTTTCTTTAATCGCGTCAGATTTAATCTTAAAATACAAAAACTTTTCGTGGTTCTTGTCAATTTTTGTTGATTTTCAGCAAATGAACATATTTCAGCGAGGGAGAAGTTTTTTCTTTAATCGCGTCAGATTTTATCTTAAAATACAAGAACTTTTCGTGGTTCTTGTCAATTTTTTTTGGCTTTCATCCAATGAACTTATTTCAGTCAGCCAGATCTTTCTTCTTCAAAGAAAAAGATTTTATCTTCAAATACAAGAACTTTTCGTGATTTTGTTGATTTTCAGCAAATGAACATATTTCAGCGAGCGAGAAGTTTTTTCTTTAAAAGCGTCAGATTTTCGCTTAAAATACAAGAACTTTTCGTGGTTCTTGTCAATTTTTGTTGGTTTTCATCCAATGAACTTATTTCAGTCAGCAAGATCTTTCTTCTTGAAAGCAAAAAGATTTTATCTTCAAATGCAAGAACTTTTCGTGGTTTTGTTGATTTTCAGCAAATGAACATATTTCAGCGAGCGAGAAGTTTTTTCTTTAATAGCGTCAGATTTTATCTTAAAATACAAGAACTTTTCGTGGTTCTTGTCAATTTTTGTTGGTTTTCATCTGATGAACTTATTTCAGTCAGCTTGATCTTTCTTCTTGAAAGCAAAAAGATTTTATCTTCAAATACAAGAACTTTTCGTGATTTTGTTAATTTTCAGCAAATGAACATATTTCAGCGAGGGAGAAGTTTTTTCTTTAATAGCGTCAGATTGAATCTTAAAATACAAAAACTTTTCGTGGTTCTTGTCAATTTTTGTTGATTTTCATCAAATGAACTTATTTCAGTCAGCTAGATCTTTCTTCTTTAAAGCAAAAAGATTTTATCTTCAAATACAAGAACTTTTCGTGGTTTTGTTGATTTTCAGCAAATGAACATATTTCAGCGAGGGAGAAGTTTTTTCTTTAATAGCGTCAGATTTTATCTTAAAATACAAGAACTTTTCGTGGTTCTTGTCAATTTTTGTTGGTTTTCATCTGATGAACTTATTTCATTCAGCTAGATCTTTCTTCTTCAAAGCAAATAGATTTTATCATCAAATACAAGAACTTTTCGTGATTTTGTTGATTTTCAGCAAATGAACATATTTCAGCGAGCGAGAAGTTTTTTCTTTAATAGCGTCAGATTTTATCTTAAAATACAAGAACTTTTCGTGGATCTTGTCAATTTTTGTTGGTTTTCATCCCATAAACTTATTTCAGTCAGCGAGATCTTTCTTCTTCAAAGCAAAAAGATTTTATCTTCAAATACAAGAACTTTTCGTGGTTTTGTTGATTTTCAGCAAATGAACATATTTCAGCGAGCGAGAAGTTTTTTCTTTAATCGCGTCAGATTTTATCTTAAAATACAAGAACTTTTCGTGGTTCTTGTCAATTTTTGTTGGTTTTCATCTTATGAAATTATTTCAGTCAGCTCGATCTTTCTTCTTCAAAGCAAAAAGATTTTATCTTCAAATACAAGAACTTTTCGTGGTTTTGTTGATTTTCAGCAAATGAACATATTTCAGCGAGGGAGAAGTTTTTTCTTTAAAAGCGTCAGATTTATCTTAAAATACAAGAACTTTTCGTGGTTCTTGTCAATTTTTGTTGGTTTTCATGCAATGAACTTATTTCAGTCAGCAAGATCTTTCTTCTTGAAAGCAAAAAGATTTTATCTTCAAATACAAGAACTTTTTGTGATTTTGTTGATTTTCAGCAAATGAACATATTTCAGCGAGCGAGAAGTTTTTTCTTTATTAGCGTCAGATTTTATCTTAAAATACAAAAACTTTTCGTGGCTCTTGTTAATTTTTGTTGATTTTCATCAAATGGACTTATTTCAGTCAGCTAGATCTTTCTTCTTTAAAGCAAAATGATTTCATCTTCAAATACAAGAACTTTTCGTGGTTTTGTTGATTTTCAGCAAATGAACATATTTCAGCGAGGGAGAAGTTTTTTCTTTAATAGCGTCAGATTTAATCTTAAAACACAAAAACTTTTCATGGTTCTTGTCAATTTTTGTTGATTTTCAGCAAATGAACATATTTCAGCGAGGGAGAAGTTTTTTCTTTAATCGCGTCAGATTTTATCTTAACATACAAGAACTTTTCGTGGTTCTTGTCAATTTTTTTTGGCTTTCATCCAATGAACTTATTTCAGTCAGCCAGATCTTTCTTCTTCAAAGCAAAAAGATTTTATCTTCAAATACAAGAACTTTTCGTGGTTTTGTTGATTTTCAGCAAATGAACATATTTCAGCGAGCGAGAAGTTTTTTCTTTAAAAGCGTCAGATTTTCGCTGAAAATACAAGAACTTTTCGTGGTTCTTGTCAATTTTTGTTGGTTTTCATCCAATGAACTTATTTCAGTCAGCAAGATCTTTCTTCTTGAAAGCAAAAAGATTTTATCTTCAAATGCAAGAACTTTTCGTGGTTTTGTTGATTTTCAGCAAATGAACATATTTCAGCGAGCGAGAAGTTTTTTCTTTAATAGCGTCAGATTTTATCTTAAAATACAAGAACTTTTCGTGGTTCTTTTCAATTTTTGTTGGTTTTCATCCAATGAACTTATTTCAGTCAGCAAGATCTTTCTTCTTGAAAGCAAAAAGATTTTATCTTCAAATACAAGAACTTTTCGTGATTTTGTTGATTTTCAGCAAATGAACATATTTCAGCGAGGGAGAAGTTTTTTCTTTAATAGCGTCAGATTGAATCTTAAAATACAAAAACTTTTCGTGGTTCTTGTCAATTTTTGTTGATTTTCATCAAATGAACTTATTTCAGTCAGCTAGATCTTTCTTCTTTAAAGCAAAAAGATTTTATCTTCAAATACAAGAACTTTTCGTGGTTTTGTTGATTTTCAGCAAATGAACATATTTCAGCGAGGGAGAGGTTTTTTCATTAATAGCGTCAGATTTTATCTTAAAGTACAAGAACTTTTCGTGGTTCTTGTCAATTTTTGTTGGTTTTCATCCAATGAACTTATTTCAGTCAGCTAGATCTTTCTTCTTTAAAGCAAAAAGACTTTATCTTCAAATACAAGAACTTTTCGTGATTTTGTTGATTTTCAGCAAATGAACATATTTCAGCGAGCGAGAAGTTTTTTCTTTATTAGCGTCAGATTTTATCTTAAAATACAAGAACTTTTCGTGGTTCTTGTCAATTTTTGTTGGTTTTCATCTGATGAACCTATTTCATTCAGCTCGATCTTTCTTCTTTAAAGCAAAAAGATTTTATCTTCAAATACAAGAACTTTTCGTGGTTTTGTTGATTTTCAGCAAATGAACATATTTCAGCGAGGGAGAAGTTTTTTCTTTAATAGCGTCAGATTTTCGCTTAAAATACAAGAACTTTTCGTGGTTCTTGTCAATTTTTGTTGGTTTTCATCCAATGAACTTATTTCAGTCAGCAAGATCTTTCTTCTTGAAAGCAAAAAGATTTTATCTTCAAATGCAAGAACTTTTCGTGGTTTTGTTGATTTTCAGCAAATGAACATATTTCAGCGAGCGAGAAGTTTTTTCTTTAATAGCGTCAGATTTTATCTTAAAATACAAGAACTTTTCGTGGTTCTTTTCAATTTTTGTTGGTTTTCATCCAATGAACTCATTTCAGTCAGCTTGATCTTTCTTCTTGAAAGCAAAAAGATTTTATCTTCAAATACAAGAACTTTTCGTGATTTTGTTGATTTTCAGCAAATGAACATATTTCAGCGAGGGAGAAGTTTTTTCTTTAATAGCGTCAGATTTAATCTTAAAATACAAAAACTTTTCGTGGTTCTTGTCAATTTTTGTTGATTTTCATCAAATGAACTTATTTCAGTCAGCTGGATCTTTCTTCTTTAAAGCAAAAAGATTTTATCTTCAAATACAAGAACTTTTCGTGGTTTTGTTGATTTTCAGCAAATGAACATATTTCAGCGAGGGAGAAGTTTTTTCTTTAAAAGCGTCAGATTTATCTTAAAATACAAGAACTTTTCGTGGTTCTTGTCAATTTTTGTTGGTTTTCATGCAATGAACTTATTTCAGTCAGCAAGATCTTTCTTCTTGAAAGCAAAAAGATTTTATCTTCAAATACAAGAACTTTTCGTGATTTTGTTGATTTTCAGCAAATGAACATATTTCAGCGAGCGAGAAGTTTTTTCTTTATTAGCGTCAGATTTTATCTTAAAATACAAAAACTTTTCGTGGTTCTTGTTAATTTTTGTTGATTTTCATCAAATGGACTTATTTCAGTCAGCTAGATCTTTCTTCTTTAAAGCAAAAAGATTTCATCTTCAAATACAAGAACTTTTCGTGGTTTTGTTGATTTTCAGCAAATGAACATATTTCAGCGAGGGAGAAGTTTTTTCTTTAATAGCGTCAGATTTAATCTTAAAACACAAAAACTTTTCATGGTTCTTGTCAATTTTTGTTGATTTTCAGCAAATGAACATATTTCAGCGAGGGAGAAGTTTTTTCTTTAATCGCGTCAGATTTTATCTTAACATACAAGAACATTTCGTGGTTCTTGTCAATTTTTTTTGGCTTTCATCCAATGAACTTATTTCAGTCAGCCAGATCTTTCTTCTTCAAAGCAAAAAGATTTTATCTTCAAATACAAGAACTTTTCGTGGTTTTGTTGATTTTCAGCAAATGAACATATTTCAGCGAGGGAGAAGTTTTTTCATTAATAGCGTCAGATTTTATCTTAAAGTACAAGAACTTTTCGTGGTTCTTGTCAATTTTTGTTGGTTTTCATCCAATGAACTTATTTCAGTCAGCTAGATCTTTCTTCTTTAAAGCAAAAAGATTTTATCTTCAAATACAAGAACTTTTCGTGATTTTGTTGATTTTCAGCAAATGAACATATTTCAGCGAGCGAGAAGTTTTTTCTTTATTAGCGTCAGATTTTATCTTAAAATACAAGAACTTTTCGTGGTTCTTGTCAATTTTTGTTGGTTTTCATCTGATGAACTTATTTCATTTAGCTCGATCTTTCTTCTTTAAAGCAAAAAGATTTTATCTTCAAATACAAGAACTTTTCGTGGTTTTGTTGATTTTCAGCAAATGAACATATTTCAGCGAGGGAGAAGTTTTTTCTTTAATAGCGTCAGATTTTCGCTTAAAATACAAGAACTTTTCGTGGTTCTTGTCAATTTTTGTTGGTTTTCATCCAATGAACTTATTTCAGTCAGCTAGATCTTTCTTCTTTAAAGCAAAAAGATTTTATCTTCAAATACAAGAACTTTTCGTGATTTTGTTGATTTTCAGGAAATGAACATATTTCAGCGAGCGAGAAGTTTTTTCTTTATTAGCGTCAGATTTCATCTTAAAATACAAGAACTTTTCGTGGTTCTTGTCAATTTTTGTTGGTTTTCATCTGATGAACTTATTTCATTCAGCAAGATCTTTCTTCTTGAAAGCAAAAAGATTTTATCTTCAAATGCAAGAACTTTTCGTGGTTTTGTTGATTTTCAGAAAATGAACATATTTCAGCGAGCGAGAAGTTTTTTCTTTAATAGCGTCAGATTTTATCTTAAAATACAAGAACTTTTCGTGGTTCTTTTCAATTTTTGTTGGTTTTCATCCAATGAACTTATTTCAGTCAGCTAGATCTTTCTTCTTGAAAGCAAAAAGATTTTATCTTCAAATACAAGAACTTTTCGTGGTTTTGTTGATTTTCAGCAAATGAACATATTTCAGCGAGGGAGAAGTTTTTTCTTTAATAGCGTCAGATTGAATCTTAAAATACAAAAACTTTTCGTGGTTCTTGTCAATTTTTGTTGATTTTCATCAAATGAACTTATTTCAGTCAGCTAGATCTTTCTTCTTCAAAGCAAAAAGATTTTATCTTCAAATACAAGAACTTTTCGTGGTTTTGTTGATTTTCAGCAAATGAACATATTTCAGCGAGGGAGAAGTTTTTTCTTTAATAGCGTCAGATTTTATCTTAAAGTACAAGAACTTTTCGTGGTTCTTGTCAATTTTTGTTGGTTTTCATCCAATGAACTTATTTCAGTCAGCTAGATCTTTCTTCTTTAAAGCAAAAAGATTTTATCTTCAAATACAAGAACTTTTCGTGATTTTGTTGATTTTCAGCAAATGAACATATTTCAGCGAGCGAGAAGTTTTTTCTTTATTAGCGTCAGATTTTATCTTAAAATACAAGAACTTTTCGTGGTTCTTGTCAATTTTTGTTGGTTTTCATCTGATGAACTTATTTCATTCAGCTCGATCTTTCTTCTTCAAAGCAAAAAGATTTTATCTTCAAATACAAGAACTTTTCGTGATTTTGTTGATTTTCAGCAAATGAACATATTTCAGCGAGCGAGAAGTTTTTTCTTTAAAAGCGTCAGATTTTATCTTAAAATACAAGAACTTTTCGTGGCTCTTGTCAATTTTTGTTGATTTTCATCAAATGAACTTATTTCAGTCAGCTTGATCTTTCTTCTTTAAAGCAAATGATTTTATCTTCAAATACTTTTCGTGGTTTTGTTGATTTTCAGTAAATGAACATATTTCAGCGAGGGAGACGTTTTTTCTTTAATAGCGTAAGATTTTATCTTAAAATACAAGAACTTTTCGTGGTTCTTGTCAATTTTTGTTGGTTTTCATCCCATAAACTTATTTCAGTCAGCTGGATCTTTCTTCTTCAAAGCAAAAAGATTTTATCTTCAAATACAAGAACTTTTCGTGGTTTTGTTGATTTTCAGCAAATGAACATATTTCAGCGAGCGAGAAGTTTTTTCTTTAATCGCGTCAGATTTTATCTTAAAATACAAGAACTTTTCGTGGTTCTTGTCAATTTTTGTTGGTTTTCATCTTATGAAATTATTTCAGTCAGCCCGATCTTTCTTCTTCAAAGCAAAAAGATTTTATCTTCAAATACAAGAACTTTTTGTGGTTTTGTTGATTTTCAGCAAATGAACATATTTCAGCGAGGGAGAAGTTTTTTCTTTAATTGCGTCAGATTTTATCTTAAAATACAAGAACTTTTCGTGGTTCTTGTCAATTTTTGTTGGTTTTCATCCAATGAACTTATTTCAGTCAGCAAGATCTTTCTTCTTGAAAGCAAAAAGATTTTATCTTCAAATACAAGAACTTTTCGTGATTTTGTTGATTTTCAGCAAATGAACATATTTCAGCGAGCGAGAACTTTTTTCTTTAATAGCGTCAGATTTAATCTTAAAATACAAAAACTTTTCGTGGTTCTTGTCAATTTTTGTTGATTTTCATCAAATGAACTTATTTCAGTCAGCTAGATCTTTCTTCTTTAAAGCCAAAAGATTTTATCTTCAAATACAAGAACTTTTCGTGGTTTTGTTGATTTTCATCCAATGAACTTATTTCAGTCAGCAAGATCTTTCTTCTTGAAAGCAAAAAGATTTTATCTTCAAATGCAAGAACTTTTCGTGGTTTTGTTGATTTTCAGCAAATGAACATATTTCAGCGAGCGAGAAGTTTTTTCTTTAATAGCGTCAGATTTTATCTTAAAATACAAGAACTTTTCGTGGTTCTTGTCAATTTTTGTTGGTTTTCATCCCATAAACTTATTTCAGTCAGCTAGATCTTTCTTCTTCAAAGGAAAAAGATTTTATCTTCAAGAACCACGAAAAGTTCTTGTATTTTAAGATAAAATCTGACGCGATTAAAGAAAAAACTTCTCCCTCGCTGAAATATGTTCATTTGCTGAAAATCAACAAAACCACGAAAAGTTCTTGTATTTGAAGATAAAATCTTTTTGCTTTCAAGAAGAAAGATCTAGCTGACTGAAATAAGTTCATTGGATGAAAACCAACAAAAATTGACAAGAACTACGAAAAGTTCTTGTATTTTAAGATAAAATCTGACGCGATTAAAGAAAAAACTTCTCCCTCGCTGAAATATGTTCATTTGCTGAAAATCAACAAAACCACGAAAAGTTCTTGTATTTGAAGATAAAATCTTTTTGCTTTGAAGAAGAAAGATCTAGCTGACTGAAATAAGTTCATAAGATGAAAACTAACAAAAATTGACAAGAATCACGAAATGTTCTTGTATTTTAAGATAAAATCTTACGCTATTGAAGAAAAAACTTCCAGCTCGCTGAAATATGTTCATTTGCTGAAAATCAACAAAACCACGAAAAGTTCTTGTGTTTGAAGATAAAATCTTTTTGCTTTCAAGAAGAAAGATCTAGCTGACTGAAATAAGTTCATAAGATGAAAACCAACAAAAATTGACAAGAACCACGAAAAGTTCTTGTATTTTAAGATAAAATCTGACGCTATTAAAGAAAAAACTTCCAGCTCACTGAAATATGTTCATTTGGTGAAAATCAACAAAACCATGAAAACTTCTTGTATTTGAAGATAAAATCTTTTTGCTTTCAAGAAGAAAGATCTCGCTGACTGAAATAAGTTCATTGGATGAAAACCAACGAAAATTGACAAGAACCACGAAAAGTTCTTGTATTTCAAGATAAAATCTGACGCTATTAAAGAAAAAACTTCTCCCTCGCTGAAATATGTTCATTTGCTGAAAATCAACAAAACCACGAAAAGTTCTTGTATTTGAAGATAAAATCTTTTTGCTTTGAAGAAGAAATATCTACCTGACTGTAATAAGTTTATTGGATGAAAATCAACAAAAATTGACAAGAACCACGAAAAGTTTTTGTATTTTAAGATAAAATCTGACGCCATTAAAGAAAAAACTTCTCGCTCGCTGAAATATGTTCATTTGCTGAAAATCAACAAAACCACGAAAAGTTCTTGCATTTGAAGATAAAATCTTTTTGCTTTGAAGAAGAAAGATCCAGCTGACTGAAACAAGTTCATAAGATGAAAACCAACAAAAATTGACAAGAACCACGAAAAGTTCTTGTATTTTAAGATAAAATCTGACGCTTTTAAAGAAAAAACTTCTCGCTCGCTGAAATATGTTCATTTGCTGAAAATCAACAAAACCACGAAAAGTTCTTGTATTTGAAGATAAAATCTTTTTCCTTTGAAGAAGAAAGATCTAGCTGACTGAAATAAGTTTATGGGATGAAAACCAACAAAAATTGACAAGAACCACGAAAAGTTCTTGTATTTTAAGATAAAATCTGACGCTATTAAAGAAAAAACTTCTCGCTCGCTGAAATATGTTCATTTGCTGAAAATCAACAAAACCACGAAAAGTTCTTGCATTTGAAGATAAAATCTTTTTGCTTTCAAGAAGAAAGATCTTGCTGACTGAAATAAGTTCATTGGATGAAAATCAACAAAACCACGAAAAGTTCTTGTATTTGAAGATAAAATCTTTTGGCTTTAAAGAAGAAAGATCTAGCTGACTGAAATCAGTTCATTTGATGAAAATCAACAAAAATTGACAAGAACCACGAAAAGTTTTTGCATTTTAAGATTAAATCTGACGCTATTAAAGAAAAAACTTCTCGCTCGCTGAAATATGTTCATTTGCTGAAAATCAACAAAATCACGAAAAGTTCTTGTATTTGAAGATAAAATCTTTTTGCTTTCAAGAAGAAAGATCTGGCTGACTGAAATAAGTTCATTGGATGAAGGCCAACAAAAATTGACAAGAACCGCGAAAAGTTCTTGTATTTTAAGATAAAATCTGACGCGATTAAAGAAAAAACTTCTCCCTCGCTGAAATATGTTCATTTGCTGAAAATCAACAAAACCACGAAAAGTTCTTGTATTTGAAGATAAAATCTTTTTGCTTTCAAGAAGAAAGATCCAGCTGACTGAAATAAGTTCATTGGATGAAAACCAACAAAAATTGACAAGAACCACGAAAAGTTCTTGTATTTTAAGATAAAATCTGACGCTATTAAAGAAAAAACTTCTCCCTCGCTGAAATATGTTCATTTGCTGAAAATCAACAAAACCACGAAAAGTTCTTGTATTTGAAGATAAAATCTTTTTGCTTTGAAGAAGAAAGATCCAGCTGACTGAAATAAGTTCATAAGATGAAAACTAACAAAAATTGACAAGAATCACGAAATGTTCTTGTATTTTAAGATAAAATCTTACGCTATTGAAGAAAAAACATCGAGCTCGCTGAAATATGTTCATTTGCTGAAAATCAACAAAACCACGAAAAGTTCTTGTATTTGAAGATAAAATCTTTTTGCTTTCAAGAAGAAAGATCGAGCTGACTGAAATAAGTTCATTGGATGAAAACCAACAAAAATTGACAAGAACCACGAAAAGTTCTTGTATTTTAAGATACAATCTGACGCTATTAAAGAAAAAACTTCTCCCTCGCTGAAATATGTTCATTTGCTGAAAATCAACAAAACCACGAAAAGTTCTTGTATTTGAAGATAAAATCTTTTTGCTTTCAATAAGAAAGATCTAGCTGACTGAAATAAGTTCATAAGATGAAAACCAACAAAAATTGACAAGAACCACGAAAAGTTCTTGTATTTTAAGATAAAATCTGACGCTATTAAAGAAAAAACTTCCAGCTCACTGAAATATGTTCATTTGGTGAAAATCAACAAAACCATGAAAAGTTCTTGTATTTGAAGATAAAATCTTTTTGCTTTCAAGAAGAAAGATCTAGCTGACTGAAATAAGTTCATTGGATGAAAACCAACGAAAATTGACAAGAACCACGAAAAGTTCTTGTATTTCAAGATAAAATCTGACGCTATTAAAGAAAAAACTTCTCCCTCGCTGAAATATGTTCATTTGCTGAAAATCAACAAAACCACGAAAAGTTCTTGTATTTGAAGATAAAATCTTTTTGCTTTGAAGAAGAAATATCGACCTGACTGAAATAAGTTTATTGGATGAAAATCAACAAAAATTGACAAGAACCACAAAAAGTTTTTGTATTTTAAGATAAATTCTGACGCTATTAAAGAAAAAACTTCTCGCTCGCTGAAATATGTTCATTTGCTGAAAATCAACAAAACCAAGAAAAGTTCTTGCATTTGAAGATAAAATCTTTTTGCTTTGAAGAAGAAAGATCTGGCTGACTGAAATAAGTTCATAAGATGAAAACCAACAAAAATTGACAAGAACCACGAAAAGTTCTTGTATTTTAAGATAAAATCTGACGCGATTAAAGAAAAAACTTCTCCCTCGCTGAAATATGTTCATTTGCTGAAAATCAACAAAACCACGAAAAGTTCTTGTATTTGAAGATAAAATCTTTTTGCTTTCAAGAAGAAAGATCCAGCTGACTGAAATAAGTTCATTGGATGAAAACCAACAAAAATTGACAAGAACCACGAAAAGTTCTTGTATTTTAAGATAAAATCTGACGCTATTAAAGAAAAAACTTCTCCCTCGCTGAAATATGTTCATTTGCTGAAAATCAACAAAACCACGAAAAGTTCTTGTATTTGAAGATAAAATCTTTTTGCTTTGAATAAGAAAGATCTAGCTGACTGAAATAAGTTCATAAGATGAAAACTAACAAAAAGTGACAAGAATCACGAAATGTTCTTGTATTTTAAGATAAAATCTTACGCTATTGAAGAAAAAACATCGAGCTCGCTGAAATATGTTCATTTGCTGAAAATCAACAAAACCACGAAAAGTTCTTGTATTTGAAGATAAAATCTTTTTGCTTTCAAGAAGAAAGATCGAGCTGACTGAAATAAGTTCATTGGATGAAAACCAACAAAAATTGACAAGAACCACGAAAAGTTCTTGTATTTTAAGATAAAATCTGACGCTATTAAAGAAAAAACTTCTCCCTCGCTGAAATATGTTCATTTGCTGAAAATCAACAAAACCACGAAAAGTTCTTGTATTTGAAGATAAAATCTTTTTGCTTTCAAGAAGAAAGATCTAGCTGACTGAAATAAGTTCATAAGATGAAAACCAACAAAAATTGACAAGAACCACGAAAAGTTCTTGTATTTTAAGATAAAATCTGACGCTATTAAAGAAAAAACTTCCAGCTCACTGAAATATGTTCATTTGGTGAAAATCAACAAAACCATGAAAAGTTCTTGTATTTGAAGATAAAATCTTTTTGCTTTCAAGAAGAAAGATCTAGCTGACTGAAATAAGTTCATTGGATGAAAACCAACGAAAATTGACAAGAACCACGAAAAGTTCTTGTATTTCAAGATAAAATCTGACGCTATTAAAGAAAAAACTTCTCCCTCGCTGAAATATGTTCATTTGCTGAAAATCAACAAAACCACGAAAAGTTCTTGTATTTGAAGATAAAATCTTTTTGCTTTGAAGAAGAAAGATCTGGCTGACTGAAATAAGTTGATTGGATGAAAACCAACAAAAATTGACAAGAACCACGAAAAGTTCTTGTATTTTAAGATAAAATCTGACGCTAATAAAGAAAAA
The DNA here is from genome assembly GCF_035084215.1 of Heptranchias perlo. NCBI lineage: Eukaryota > Metazoa > Chordata > Chondrichthyes > Hexanchiformes > Hexanchidae > Heptranchias > Heptranchias perlo. The sequence continues at coordinate 367,230 of NW_027139866.1, read as the reverse complement.
ACTTCTCGCTCGCTGAAATATGTTCATTTGCTGAAAATCAACAAAACCACGAAAAGTTCTTGTATTTTAAGCTAAAATCTGACGCTTTTAAAGAAAAAACTTCTCGCTCGCTGAAATATGTTCATTTGCTGAAAATCAACAAAACCACGAAAAGTTCTTGTATTTGAAGATAAAATCGTTTTGCTTTCAAGAAGAAAGATCTGGCTGACTGAAATAAGTTCATTGGATGAAAGCCAACAAAAATTGACAAGAACCACGAAAAGTTCTTGTATTTTAAGATAAAATCTGACGCGATAAAAGAAAAAACTTCTCCCTCGCTGAAATATGTTCATTTGCTGAAAATCAACAAAACCACGAAAAGTTCTTGTATTTGAAGATAAAATCTTTTTGCTTTCAAGAAGAAAGATCTAGCTGACTGAAGTAAGTTCATTGGATGAAAACCAACAAAAATTGACAAGAACCACGAAAAGTTTTTGTATTTTAAGATAAAATCTGACGCTATTAAAGAGAAAACTTCTCGCTCGCTGAAATATGTTCATTTGCTGAAAATCAACAAAACCACGAAAAGTTCTTGTATTTGAAGATAAAATCTTTTTGCTTTGAAGAAGAAAGATCTAGCTGACTGAAATAAGTTCATAAGATGAAAACCAACAAAAATTGACAAGAACCACGAAAAGTTCTTGTATTTTAAGATAAAATCTGACGCTTTTAAAGAAAAAACTTCTCGCTCGCTGAAATATGTTCATTTGCTGAAAATCAACAAAACCACGAAAAGTTCTTGTATTTGAAGATAAAATCTTTTTGCTTTGAAGAAGAAAGATCTGGCTGACTGACATAAGTTGATTGGATGAAAACCAACAAAAATTGACAAGAACCACGAAAAGTTCTTGTATTTTAAGATAAAATCTGACGCTAATAAAGAAAAAACTTCTCGCTCGCTGAAATATGTTCATTTGCTGAAAATCAACAAAACCACGAAAAGTTCTTGTATTTTAAGCTAAAATCTGACGCTTTTAAAGAAAAAACTTCTCGCTCGCTGAAATATGTTCATTTGCTGAAAATCAACAAAACCACGAAAAGTTCTTGTATTTGAAGATAAAATCTTTTTGCTTTCAAGAAGAAAGATCTGGCTGACTGAAATAAGTTCATTGGATGAAAGCCAACAAAAATTGACAAGAACCACGAAAAGTTCTTGTATTTTAAGATAAAATCTGACGCGATAAAAGAAAAAACTTCTCCCTCGCTGAAATATGTTCATTTGCTGAAAATCAACAAAACCACGAAAAGTTCTTGTATTTGAAGATAAAATCTTTTTGCTTTCAAGAAGAAAGATCTAGCTGACTGAAGTAAGTTCATTGGATGAAAACCAACAAAAATTGACAAGAACCACGAAAAGTTCTTGTATTTTAAGATAAAATCTTACGCTTTTAAAGAAAAAACTTCTCGCTCGCTGAAATATGTTCATTTGCTGAAAATCAACAAAACCACGAAAAGTTCTTGTATTTGAAGATAAAATCTTTTTGCTTTGAAGAAGAAAGATCTGGCTGACTGAAATAAGTTCATAAGATGAAAACCAACAAAAATTGACAAGAACCACGAAAAGTTCTTGTATTTTAAGATAAAATCTTACGCTATTAAAGAAAAAACTTCTCGCTCGCTGAAATAAGTTCATTGGATCAAAACCAACAAAAATTGACACGAACCACGAAAAGTTCTTGTATTTTAAGATAAAATCTTAAGCTATCAAAGAAAAAACTTCTCGCTCGCTGAAAGATGTCGATTTGCTGAAATACAACAAAACCACGAAAAGTTCTTGTATTTTAAGATAAAATCTTTTTGCTTTGAAGAAGAAAGATCTAGCTGACTGAAATAAGTTCATTGGATCAAAACCAACAAAAATTGACCAGAACCACGAAAGGTTCTTGTATTTTAAGATAAAATCTGAAACTATGAAAGAAAAAACTTCTCGCTGGCTGAAATATGTTCATTTGCTGAAATCCAACAAAACCACGAAAAGTTCTTGTATTTCAAGATAAAATCTTGAGCTATTAAAGAAAAAACTTCCAGCTCGCTGAAATATGTTCATTTGCTGAAAACCAACAAAACCACGAAAAGTTCTTGTATTTGAAGATAAAACCTTTTTGCATTAAAGAAGAAAGCTCCAGCTGACTGAAATAAGTTCATCAAATGAAAACCAACAAAAATTGACAAGAACCACAAAAAGGTCTTGTATTTTAAGATAAAATCTTACGCTATTAATGAAAAAACTTCCAGGTCGCTGAAATATGTTCATTTGCTGAAAATCAACAAAACCACGAAAAGTTCTTGTGTTTGAAGATAAAATCTTTTTGCTTTGAAGAAGAAAGATCTAGCTGACTGAAATAAGTTCATTGGATGAAAACCAACAAAAATTGACAAGAACCACGAAAAGTTCTTGTATTTTAAGATAAAATCTTAAGCTATTGAAGAAAAAACTTCCAGCTCGCTGAAATATGCTCATTTGCTGAAAACCAACAAAACCACGAAAAGTTCTTGTATTTGAAGATAAAATCTTTTGGCATTGAAGAAGAAAGATCCAGCTGACTGAAATAAGTTCATTGGATGAAAACCAACAAAAATTGACCAGAACCACGAAAGGTTCTTGTATTTTCAGATAAAATCTTAAGCTATGAAAGAAAAAACTTCTCGCTCGCTGAAATATGTTCATTTGCTGAAATCCAACAAAACCACGAAAAGTTCTTGTATTTAAAGATAAAATCTTGAGCTATTAATGAAAAAACTTCCAGCTCGCTGAAATATGTTCATTTGCTGAAAACCAACAAAACCACGAAAAGTTCTTGTATTTGAAGAAAACAGGTTTTTGCATGAAAGAAGAAAGATCCAGCTGACTGAAATAAGTTCATTTGATGAAAACCAACAAAAATTGACAAGAACCACGAAAAGTTTTTGTATTTTAAGATAAAATCTTAAGCTATTAAAGAAAAAACTTCTGCCTCGCTGAAATATGTTCATTTGCTGAAAACCAACAAAACCACGAAAAGTTCTTGTATTTGAAGATAAAATCTTTTTGCATTAAAGAAGAAAGATCCAGCTGCATGAAATTGTTCGATGAAAACCAACAAAAATTGACAAGAATCACGAAAAGTTCTTGTATTTTAAGGCAAAATCTTAAGCTATGAAAGAAAAAACTTCTTGCGCGCTGAAATATGTTCTTTTGCTGAAAACCAACAAAACCACGAAAAGTTCTTGTCTTTGAAGAGAAAATCTTTTTGCATTAAAGAAGAAAGATCGAGCTGACTGAAATAAGTTCATTAGATGAAAACCAACAAAAATTGACAAGAACCACGAAAAGTTCTTGTATTTTAAGATAAAATCTTACGCTATTAAAGAAAAAACTTATCATTCACTGAAATATGTTTGTTTGCTGAAAACCAACAAAACCACGAAAAGTTATTGTTTTTGAAGATAAAATCTTTTTGCATTAAAGAACAAACTTCTAGCTCGCTGAAATATGTTCATTTGCTGAAAACCAACAAAACAACGAAAAGTTCTTGTATTGAAGATAAAATCTTTTTGCTTTGAAGAAGAAAGATCTAGCTGACTGAAATAAGTTCATTGGATCAAAACCAACAAAAATTGACACGAACCACGAAAAGTTCTTGTATTTTAAGATAAAATCTTAAGCTATCAAAGAAAAAACTTCTCGCTCGCTGAAAGATGTCGATTTGCTGAAATACAACAAAACCACGAAAAGTTCTTGTATTTAAAGATAAAATCTTTTTGCTTTGAAGAAGAAAGATCTAGCTGACTGAAATAAGTTCATTGGATGAAAACCAACAAAAATTGACCAGAACCACGAAAGGTTCTTGTATTTTAAGATAAAATCTGAAACTATGAAAGAAAAAACTTCTCGCTGGCTGAAATATGTTCATTTGCTGAAATCCAACAAAACCACGAAAAGTTCTTGTATTTCAAGATAAAATCTTGAGCGATTGAAGAAAAAACTTCCATCTCGCTGAAATATGTTCATTTGCTGAAAACCAACAAAACCACGAAATGTTCTTGTATTTGAAGATAAGACCTTTTTGCATGAAAGAAGAAAGATCCAGCTAACTGAAATTGTTCGATCAAAACCAACAAAAATTGACAAGAACCACGAAAAGTTCTTGTATTTTAAGATAAAATCTTGAGCTATTAAAGAAAAAACTTCCAGCTCGCTGAAATATGTTCATTTGCTGAAAACCAACAAAACCACGAAAAGTTCTTGTATTTGAAGATAAAACCTTTTTGCATTAAAGAAGAAAGCTCCAGCTGACTGAAATAAGTTCATCAAATGAAAACCAACAAAAATTGACAAGAACCACGAAAAGTTCTTGTATTTTAAGATAAAATCTTAAGCTATTGAAGAAAAAACTTCCAGCTCACTGAAATATGCTCATTTGCTGAAAACCAACAAAACCACGAAAAGTTCTTGTATTTGAAGATAAAATCTTTTGACATTGAAGAAGAAAGATCCAGCTGACTGAAATAAGTTCATTGGATGAAAACCAACAAAAATTGACCAGAACCACGAAAGGTTCTTGTATTTTAAGATAAAATCTTAAGCTATGAAAGAAAAAACTTCTCGCTCGCTGAAATATGTTCATTTGCTGAAATCCAACAAAACCACGAAAAGTTCTTGTATTTTAAGATAAAATCTTGAGCTATTGAAGAAAAAACTTCCAGCTCGCTGAAATATGTTCATTTGCTGAAAACCAACAAAAGCACGAAAAGTTATTGTATTTGAAGATAAGACATTTTTGCATAAAGAAGAAAGCACAAGCTGACTGAAATAAGTTCATCAGATGAAAACCAACAAAAATTGATCAGAACCACAAAAAGTTCTTGTATTTTAAGATAAAATCTTAAGCTATTGAAGAAAAAATTTCCAGCTCGCTTAAATATGTACATTTGCTGAAAACCAACAAAACCACAAAATGTTCTTGTATTTGAGGATAAAATCTTTTTGCATTAAAGAAGATCCAGCTGACTGAAATAAGTTCATTGGATGAAAAACAACAAAAATTGACAAGAAACGCGAAAAGTTCTTGTATTTTAAGATAAAATCTTACGCTATCAAAGATAAAACTTCTTGCTCTCTGAAATATGTTCATTTGCTGAAAACCAAAAAATCCACAAAAAGTTCTTGTATTTGAAGTTAAAATCTTTTTGCTTTGAAGAAGAAAGATCTCGCTGACTGAAATAAGTTCATCAGATGAAAACCAACAAAAATTCACCAGAACAACGAAAAGTTCATGTATTTGAAGATAAAATCTTTTTGCATTGAAGAAGATCTAGCTTCCTGAAATATGTTCATTGGATCAAAACCAACAAAAATTGAAAAGAACCACGAAAATTTCTTTTATTTTAAGATAAAATCTTAAGCTATTAAAGTAAAATCTTCCAGCTCGCTGAAATATGTTCATTTGCTGAAAACCAACAAAACCACGAAAAGTTCTTGTATTTGAAGATAAAATCTTTTTGCATTAAAGAAGAAAGATCCAGCTGACTGAAATTGTGAGATGAAAACCAACAAAAATTGACAAGAACCACGAAAAGTTCTTGTATTTTAAGATAAAATCTTAAGCTATTAAAGAAAAAACTTCTCGCTCGCTGAAAGATGTCCATTTGCTGAAATACAACAAAACCACGAAAAGTTCTTGTATTTGAAGATAAAATCTATTTGCTTTGAAGAAGAAAGATCTAGCTAACTGAAATAAGTTCATTGGATCAAAACCAACAAAAATTGACAAGAACCACGAAAAGTTCTTGTATTTTAAGATAAAATCTTAAGCTATTAAAGTAAAAACTTCCAGCTCGCTGAAATATGTTCATTTGCTGAAAACCAACAAAACCACTAAAAGTTCTTGTATTTGAAGATAAAATCTTCAGCTGTTAAAGAAAAAACTTCCAGCTCGCTGAAATATGTTCATTTGCTGAAATCCAACAAATCCACGAAAAGTACTTGTATTTGAGGATAAAATCTTTTTGCATGAAAGAAGAAAGATCCAGCTGACTGAAATAAGTGCATTAGATGAAAACCAACAAAAATTGACAAGAACCACGAAAAGTTCTTGTATTTTAAGATAAAATCTTAAGCTATTAAAGAAAAAACTTATAGCTCGCTGAAATATGTTCATTTGCTGAAAACCAAAAAATCCACAAAAAGTTCTTGTATTTGAAGTTAAAATCTTTTTGCTTTGAAGAAGAAAGATCTCGCTGACTGAAATAAGTTCATCAGATGAAAACCAACAAAAATTGACCAGAACAACGAAAAGTTCATGTATTTGAAGATAAAATCTTTTTGCATTGAAGAAGATCTAGCTTCCTGAAATATGTTCATTGGATCAAAACCAACAAAAATTGAAAAGAACCACGAAAATTTCTTGTATTTTAAGATAAAATCTTCAGCTGTTAAAGAAAAAACTTCCAGCTCGCTGAAATATGTTCATTTGCTGAAAACCAACAAAACCACGAAAAGTTCTTGTATTTGAAGATAAAATCTTTTTGCATTAAAGAAGAAAGATCCAGCTGACTGAAATAAGTTCATTTGATGAAAACCAACAAAAATTGATCAGAACAACGAAAAGTTGTTGTATTTTAAGATAAAATCTTGAGCTATTAAAGAAACATCTTCCAGCTCGCTGAAATATGTTCATTGGCTGAAAACCAACAAAACCACGAAAAGTTATTGTATTTGAAGATAAAATCTTTTTGCTTTGAAGAAGGAAGATCTTGCTGACTGAAATAAGTTAAATAGATCAAAACCAACAAAAATTGACAAGAACCACGAAAAGTTTTTGTATTTTAAGATAAAATCTTAAGCTATTAAAGAAAAAACTTCTGCCTCGCTGAAATATGTTCATTTGCTGAAAACCAACAAAACCACGAAAAGTTCTTGTATTTGAAGATAAAATCTTTTTGCATTAAAGAAGAAAGATCCAGCTGAATGAAATTGTTAGATGAAAACCAACAAAAATTGACAAGAATCACGAAAAGTTCTTGTATTTTAAGGCAAAATCTTAAGCTATGAAAGAAAAAACTTCTTGCGCGCTGAAATATGTTCTTTTGCTGAAAACCAACAAAACCACGAAAAGTTCTTGTCTTTGAAGAGAAAATCTTTTTGCATTAAAGAAGAAAGATCGAGCTGACTGAAATAAGTTCATTCGATGAAAACCAACAAAAATTGACAAGAACCACGAAAAGTTCTTGTATTTTAAGATAAAATCTTACGCTATTAAAGAAAAAACTTATCATTCACTGAAATATGTTTGTTTGCTGAAAACCAACAAAACCACGAAAAGTTCTTGTTTTTGAAGATAAAATCTTTTTGCATTAAAGAACAAACTTCTAGCTCGCTGAAATATGTTCATTTGCTGAAAACCAACAAAACAACGAAAAGTTCTTGTATTGAAGATAAAATCTTTTTGCTTTGAAGAAGAAAGATCTAGCTGACTGAAATAAGTTCATTGGATCAAAACCAACAAAAATTGACACGAACCACGAAAAGTTCTTGTATTTTAAGATAAAATCTTAAGCTATCAAAGAAAAAACTTCTCGCTCGCTGAAAGATGTCGATTTGCTGAAATACAACAAAACCACGAAAAGTTCTTGTATTTGAAGATAAAATCTTTTTGCTTTGAAGAAGAAAGATCTAGCTGACTGAAATAAGTTCATTGGATGAAAACCAACAAAAATTGACCAGAACCACGAAAGGTTCTTGTATTTTAAGATAAAATCTGAAACTATGAAAGAAAAAACTTCTCGCTGGCTGAAATATGTTCATTTGCTGAAATCCAACAAAACCACGAAAAGTTCTTGTATTTCAAGATAAAATCTTGAGCGATTGAAGAAAAAACTTCCATCTCGCTGAAATATGTTCATTTGCTGAAAACCAACAAAACCACGAAATGTTCTTGTATTTGAAGATAAGACCTTTTTGCATGAAAGAAGAAAGATCCAGCTAACTGAAATTGTTAGATCAAAACCAACAAAAATTGACAAGAACCACGAAAAGTTCTTGTATTTTAAGATAAAATCTTGAGCTATTAAAGAAAAAACTTCCAGCTCGCTGAAATATGTTCATTTGCTGAAAACCAACAAAACCATGAAAAGTTCTTGTATTTGAAGATAAAACCTTTTTGCATTAAAGAAGAAAGCTCCAGCTGACTGAAATAAGTTCATCAAATGAAAACCAACAAAAATTGACAAGAACCACGAAAAGTTCTTGTATTTTAAGATAAAATCTTAAGCTATTGAAGAAAAAACTTCCAGCTCGCTGAAATATGCTCATTTGCTGAAAACCAACAAAACCACGAAAAGTTCTTGTATTTGAAGATAAAATCTTTTGACATTGAAGAAGAAAGATCCAGCTGACTGAAATAAGTTCATTGGATGAAAACCAACAAAAATTGACCAGAACCACGAAAGGTTCTTGTATTTTAAGATAAAATCTTAAGCTATGAAAGAAAAAACTTCTCGCTCGCTGAAATATGTTCATTTGCTGAAATCCAACAAAACCACGAAAAGTTCTTGTATTTAAAGATAAAATCTTGAGCTATTGAAGAAAAAACTTCCAGCTCGCTGAAATATGTTCATTTGCTTAAAACCAACAAAAGCACGAAAAGTTATTGTATTTGAAGATAAGACCTTTTTGCACAAAGAAGTAAGCACAAGCTGACTGAAATAAGTTCATCAGATGAAAACCAACAAAAATTGATCAGAACCACAAAAAGTTCTTGTATTTTAAGATAAAATCTTAAGCTATTGAAGAAAAAATTTCCAGCTCGCTTAAATATGTACATTTGCTGAAAACCAACAAAACCACGAAATGTTCTTGTATTTGAGGATAAAATCTTTTTGCATTAAAGAAGATCCAGCTGACTGAAATAAGTTCATTGGATGAAAAACAACAAAAATTGACAAGAAACGCGAAAAGTTCTTGTATTTTAAGATAAAATCTTACGCTATCAAAGATAAAACTTCTTGCTCTCTGAAATATGTTCATTTGCTGAAAACCAAAAAATCCACAAAAAGTTCTTGTATTTGAAGTTAAAATCTTTTTGCTTTGAAGAAGAAAGATCTCGCTGACTGAAATAAGTTCATCAGATGAAAACCAACAAAAATTCACCAGAACAACGAAAAGTTCATGTATTTGAAGATAAAATCTTTTTGCATTGAAGAAGATCTAGCTTCCTGAAATATGTTCATTGGATCAAAACCAACAAAAATTGAAAAGAACCACGAAAATTTCTTTTATTTTAAGATAAAATCTTAAGCTATTAAAGTAAAAACTTCCAGCTCGCTGAAATATGTTCATTTGCTGAAAACCAACAAAACCACGAAAAGTTCTTGTATTTGAAGATAAAATCTTTTTGCATTAAAGAAGAAAGATCCAGCTGACTGAAATTGTTAGATGAAAACCAACAAAAATTGACAAGAACCACGAAAAGTTCTTGTATTTTAAGATAAAATCTTAAGCTATTAAAGAAAAAACTTCTCGCTCGCTGAAAGATGTCCATTTGCTGAAATACAACAAAACCACGAAAAGTTCTTGTATTTGAAGATAAAATCTATTTGCTTTGAAGAAGAAAGATCTAGCTAACTGAAATAAGTTCATTGGATCAAAACCAACAAAAATTGACAAGAACCACGAAAAGTTCTTGTATTTTAAGATAAAATCTTAAGCTATTGAAGTAAAAACTTCCAGCTCGCTGAAATATGTTCATTTGCTGAAAACCAACAAAACCACTAAAAGTTCTTGTATTTGAAGATAAAATCTTCAGCTGTTAAAGAAAAAACTTCCAGCTCGCTGAAATATGTTCATTTGCTGAAATCCAACAAATCCACGAAAAGTACTTGTATTTGAGGATAAAATCTTTTTGCATGAAAGAAGAAAGATCCAGCTGACTGAAATAAGTGCATTAGATGAAAACCAACAAAAATTGACAAGAACCACGAAAAGTTCTTGTATTTTAAGATAAAATCTTAAGCTATTAAAGAAAAAACTTATCGCTCGCTGAAATATGTTCATTTGCTGAAAACCAAAAAATCCACAAAAAGTTCTTGTATTTGAAGTTAAAATCTTTTTGCTTTGAAGAAGAAAGATCTCGCTGACTGAAATAAGTTCATCAGATGAAAACCAACAAAAATTGACCAGAACAACGAAAAGTTCATGTGTTTGAAGATAAAATCTTTTTGCATTGAAGAAGATCTAGCTTCCTGAAATATGTTCATTGGATCAAAACCAACAAAAATTGAAAAGAACCACGAAAATTTCTTGTATTTTAAGATAAAATCTTCAGCTGTTAAAGAAAAAACTTCCAGCTCGCTGAAATATGTTCATTTGCTGAAAACCAACAAAACCACGAAAAGTTCTTGTATTTGAAGATAAAATCTTTTTGCATTAAAGAAGAAAGATCCAGCTGACTGAAATTGTTAGATGAAAACCAACAAAAATTGACAAGAACCACGAAAAGTTCTTGTATTTTAAAATCAAATCTTAAGCTATTAAAGAAAAAACTTCTCGCTCGCTGAAAGATGTCCATTTGCTGAAATACAACAAAACCACGAAAAGTTCTTGTATTTGAAGATAAAATCTATTTGCTTTGAAGAAGAAAGATCCAGCTGACTGAAATAAGTTCATTGGATCAACACCAACAAAAATTGACAAGAACCACGAAAAGTTCTTGTATTTTAAGATAAAATCTTAAGCTATTAAAGTAAAAACTTCCAGCTCGCTGAAATATGCTCATTTGCTGAAAACCAACAAAACCACTAAAAGTTCTTGTGTTTGAAGATAAAATCTTTTTGCTTTGAAGAAGAAAGATCTAGCTGACTGAAATAAGTTCATTGGATGAAAACCAACAAAAATTGACAAGAACCACGAAAAGTTCTTGTATTTTAAGATAAAATCTTAAGCTATTGAAGAAAAAACTTCCAGCTCGCTGAAATATGCTCATTTGCTGAAAACCAACAAAACCACGAAAAGTTCTTGTATTTGAAGATAAAATCTTGAGCTATTAATGAAAAAACTTCCAGCTCGCTGAAATATGTTCATTTGCTGAAAACCAACAAAACCACGAAAAGTTCTTGTATTTGAAGAAAACAGGTTTTTGCATGAAAGAAGAAAGATCCAGCTGACTGAAATAAGTTCATTTGATGAAAACCAACAAAAATTGATCAGAACAACGAAAAGTTGTTGTATTTTAAGATAAAATCTTGAGCTATTAAAGAAACATCTTCCAGCTCGCTGAAATATGTTCATTGGCTGAAAACCAACAAAACCACGAAAAGTTATTGTATTTGAAGATAAAATCTTTTTGCTTTGAAGAAGGAAGATCTTGCTGACTGAAATAAGTTAAATAGATCAAAACCAACAAAAATTGACAAGAACCACGAAAAGTTTTTGTATTTTAAGATAAAATCTTAAGCTATTAAAGAAAAAACTTCTGCCTCGCTGAAATATGTTCATTTGCTGAAAACCAACAAAACCACGAAAAGTTCTTGTATTTGAACATAAAATCTTTTTGCATTAAAGAAGAAAGATCCAGCTGAATGAAATTGTTAGATGAAAACCAACAAAAATTGACAAGAATCACGAAAAGTTCTTGTATTTTAAGGCAAAATCTTAAGCTATGAAAGAAAAAACTTCTTGCGCGCTGAAATATGTTCTTTTGCTGAAAACCAACACAACCACGAAAAGTTCTTGTCTTTGAAGAGAAAATCTTTTTGCATTAAAGAAGAAAGATCGAGCTGACTGAAATAAGTTCATTCGATGAAAACCAACAAAAATTGACAAGAACCACGAAAAGTTCTTGTATTTTAAGATAAAATCTTACGCTATTAAAGAAAAAACTTATCATTCACTGAAATATGTTTGTTTGCTGAAAACCAACAAAACCACGAAAAGTTCTTGTTTTTGAAGATAAAATCTTTTTGCATTAAAGAACAAACTTCTAGCTCGCTGAAATATGTTCATTTGCTGAAAACCAACAAAACAACGAAAAGTTCTTGTATTGAAGATAAAATCTTTTTGCTTTGAAGAAGAAAGATCTAGCTGACTGAAATAAGTTCATTGGATCAAAACCAACAAAAATTGACACGAACCACGAAAAGTTCTTGTATTTTAAGATAAAATCTTAAGCTATCAAAGAAAAAACTTCTCGCTCGCTGAAAGATGTCGATTTGCTGAAATACAACAAAACCACGAAAAGTTCTTGTATTTGAAGATAAAATCTTTTTGCTTTGAAGAAGAAAGATCTAGCTGACTGAAATAAGTTCATTGGATGAAAACCAACAAAAATTGACCAGAACCACGAAAGGTTCTTGTATTTTAAGATAAAATCTGAAACTATGAAAGAAAAAACTTCTCGCTGGCTGAAATATGTTCATTTGCTGAAATCCAACAAAACCACGAAAAGTTCTTGTATTTCAAGATAAAATCTTGAGCGATTGAAGAAAAAACTTCCATCTCGCTGAAATATGTTCATTTGCTGAAAACCAACAAAACCACGAAATGTTCTTGTATTTGAAGATAAGACCTTTTTGCATGAAAGAAGAAAGATCCAGCTAACTGAAATTGTTAGATCAAAACCAACAAAAATTGACAAGAACCACGAAAAGTTCTTGTATTTTAAGATAAAATCTTGAGCTATTAAAGAAAAAACTTCCAGCTCGCTGAAATATGTTCATTTGCTGAAAACCAACAAAACCACGAAAAGTTCTTGTATTTGAAGATAAAACCTTTTTGCATTAAAGAAGAAAGCTCCAGCTGACTGAAATAAGTTCATCAAATGAAAACCAACAAAAATTGACAAGAACCACGAAAAGTTCTTGTATTTTAAGATAAAATCTTAAGCTATTGAAGAAAAAACTTCCAGCTCGCTGAAATATGCTCATTTGCTGAAAACCAACAAAACCACGAAAAGTTCTTGTATTTGAAGATAAAATCTTTTGACATTGAAGAAGAAAGATCCAGCTGACTGAAATAAGTTCATTGGATGAAAACCAACAAAAATTGACCAGAACCACGAAAGGTTCTTGTATTTTAAGATAAAATCTTAAGCTATGAAAGAAAAAACTTCTCGCTCGCTGAAATATGTTCATTTGCTGAAATCCAACAAAACCACGAAAAGTTCTTGTATTTTAAGATAAAATCTTGAGCTATTGAAGAAAAAACTTCCAGCTCGCTGAAATATGTTCATTTGCTTAAAACCAACAAAAGCACGAAAAGTTATTGTATTTGAAGATAAGACCTTTTTGCACAAAGAAGTAAGCACAAGCTGACTGAAATAAGTTCATTAGATGAAAACCAACAAAAATTGATCAGAACCACAAAAAGTTCTTGTATTTTAAGATAAAATCTTAAGCTATTGAAGAAAAAATTTCCAGCTCGCTTAAATATGTACATTTGCTGAAAACCAACAAAACCACGAAATGTTCTTGTATTTGAGGATAAAATCTTTTTGCATTAAAGAAGATCCAGCTGACTGAAATAAGTTCATTGGATGAAAAACAACAAAAATTGACAAGAAACGCGAAAAGTTCTTGTATTTTAAGATAAAATCTTACGCTATCAAAGATAAAACTTCTTGCTCTCTGAAATATGTTCATTTGCTGAAAACCAAAAAATCCACAAAAAGTTCTTGTATTTGAAGTTAAAATCTTTTTGCTTTGAAGAAGAAAGATCTCGCTGACTGAAATAAGTTCATCAGATGAAAACCAACAAAAATTCACCAGAACAACGAAAAGTTCATGTATTTGAAGATAAAATCTTTTTGCATTGAAGAAGATCTAGCTTCCTGAAATATGTTCATTGGATCAAAACCAACAAAAATTGAAAAGAACCACGAAAATTTCTTTTATTTTAAGATAAAATCTTAAGCTATTAAAGTAAAAACTTCCAGCTCGCTGAAATATGTTCATTTGCTGAAAACCAACAAAACCACGAAAAGTTCTTGTATTTGAAGATAAAATCTTTTTGCATTAAAGAAGAAAGATCCAGCTGACTGAAATTGTTAGATGAAAACCAACAAAAATTGACAAGAACCACGAAAAGTTCTTGTATTTTAAGATAAAATCTTAAGCTATTAAAGAAAAAACTTCTCGCTCGCTGAAAGATGTCCATTTGCTGAAATACAACAAAACCACGAAAAGTTCTTGTATTTGAAGATAAAATCTATTTGCTTTGAAGAAGAAAGATCTAGCTAACTGAAATAAGTTCATTGGATCAAAACCAACAAAAATTGACAAGAACCACGAAAAGTTCTTGTATTTTAAGATAAAATCTTAAGCTATTGAAGTAAAAACTTCCAGCTCGCTGAAATATGTTCATTTGCTGAAAACCAACAAAACCACTAAAAGTTCTTGTATTTGAAGATAAAATCTTCAGCTGTTAAAGAAAAAACTTCCAGCTCGCTGAAATATGTTCATTTGCTGAAATCCAACAAATCCACGAAAAGTACTTGTATTTGAGGATAAAATCTTTTTGCATGAAAGAAGAAAGATCCAGCTGACTGAAATAAGTGCATTAGATGAAAACCAACAAAAATTGACAAGAACCACGAAAAGTTCTTGTATTTTAAGATAAAATCTTAAGCTATTAAAGAAAAAACTTATCGCTCGCTGAAATATGTTCATTTGCTGAAAACCAAAAAATCCACAAAAAGTTCTTGTATTTGAAGTTAAAATCTTTTTGCTTTGAAGAAGAAAGATCTCGCTGACTGAAATAAGTTCATCAGATGAAAACCAACAAAAATTGACCAGAACAACGAAAAGTTCATGTGTTTGAAGATAAAATCTTTTTGCATTGAAGAAGATCTAGCTTCCTGAAATATGTTCATTGGATCAAAACCAACAAAAATTGAAAAGAACCACGAAAATTTCTTGTATTTTAAGATAAAATCTTCAGCTGTTAAAGAAAAAACTTCCAGCTCGCTGAAATATGTTCATTTGCTGAAAACCAACAAAACCACGAAAAGTTCTTGTATTTGAAGATAAAATCTTTTTGCATTAAAGAAGAAAGATCCAGCTGACTGAAATTGTTAGATGAAAACCAACAAAAATTGACAAGAACCACGAAAAGTTCTTGTATTTTAAGATCAAATCTTAAGCTATTAAAGAAAAAACTTCTCGCTCGCTGAAAGATGTCCATTTGCTGAAATACAACAAAACCACGAAAAGTTCTTGTATTTGAAGATAAAATCTATTTGCTTTGAAGAAGAAAGATCCAGCTGACTGAAATAAGTTCATTGGATCAACACCAACAAAAATTGACAAGAACCACGAAAAGTTCTTGTATTTTAAGATAAAATCTTAAGCTATTAAAGTAAAAACTTCCAGCTCGCTGAAATATGCTCATTTGCTGAAAACCAACAAAACCACTAAAAGTTCTTGTATTTGAAGATAAAATCTTCAGCTGTTAAAGAAAAAACTTCCAGCTCGCTGAAATATGTTCATTTGCTCAAATCCAACAAATCCACGAAAAGTACTTGTATTTGAGGATAAAATCTTTTTGCATGAAAGAAGAAAGATCCAGCTGACTCAAATAAGTGCATCAGATGAAAACCAACAAAAATTGACAAGAACCACGAAAAGTTCTTGTATTTTAAGATAAAATCTTAAGCTATTAAAGAAAAAACTTACAGCTCGCTGAAATATGTTCATTTGCTGAAAACCAACAAAACCACGAAAAGTTCTTGTATTTGAAGATAAAATCTTAAGCTATTAAAGAAAAAACTTCTCGCTCACTGAAAGATGTCCATTTGCTGAAATACAACAAAACCACGAAAAGTTCTTGTATTTGAAGATAAAATCTTTTTGCTTTGAAGAAGAAAGATCTGGCTGACTGAAATAAGTTCATTGGATCAAAACCAACAAAAATTGACAAGAACCACGAAAAGTTCTTGTATTTTAAGATAAAATCTTAAGCTCTTTAAGTAAAAACTTCCAGCTGGCTGAAATATGTTCATTTGCTGAAAACCAAGAAAACCACGAAAAGTTCTTGTATTTGAAGATAAAATCTTTTTGCATTAAAGAAAGATCCAGCTGACTGAAATAAGTTCATTGGATCAAAACCAACAAAAATTGATCAGAACAACGAAAAGTTCTTGTATTTGAAGATAAAATCTTTTTGCTTTGAAGAAGGAAGATCTTGCTGATTGAAATAAGTTAAATAGATCAAAACCAACAAAAATTGACAAGAACCACGAAAAGTTTTTGTATTTTAAGATAAAATCTTAAGCTATTAAAGAAAAAACTTCCAGCTCGCTGAAATATGTTCATTTGCTGAAAACCAAAAAAAAAAAAGTTCTTGTATTTGATGATAACATCTTTTTGCATTAAAGAAGAAAGATCTTGCTGACTGAAAAATGTTCATTAGATGAAAAACAACAAAAATTGATCAGAACCACGAAAAGATCTTGTATTTTAAGATAAAATCTTACGCTATCAAAGATAAAGCTTCTCGCTCGCTGAAATATGTTCATTTGCTGAAAACCAACAAAACCACGAAAAGTTCTTGTATTTGAAGATAAAATCTTTTTGCATTAAATAAGAAAGATCTAGCTGACTGAAATAAGTTCATTGGATGAAAACCAACAAAAATTGACAAGAACCACGAAAAGTTCTTGTATTTTAAGATAAAATGTTAAGCTATTAAAGAAAAAATTTATAGCTTGCTGAAATATGTTCATTTGCTGAAAACCAACAAAACCACGAAAAGTTCTTGTATTTGAAGATAAAATCTTTTTGCATCAAAGAAGAAAGATCCAGCTGACTGAAATTGTTAGATGAAAACCAACAAAAATTGACAAGAACCACGAAAAGTGCTTGTATTTTAAGATTAAATCTTAAGCTATTAAAGAAAAAACTTCTCGCTCGCTGAAAGATGTCCCTTTGCTGAAATACAACAAAACCACGAAAAGTTCTTGTATTTGAAGATAAAATCTTTTTGCTTTGAAGAAGAAAGATCTAGCTGACTGAAATAAGTTCATTGGATCAAAACCAACAAAAATTGACAAGAACCACGAAAAGTTCTTGTATTTTAAGATAAAATCTGAAGCGATGAAAGTAAAAACTTCCAGCTCGCTGAAATATGTTCATTTGCTGAAAACCAACAAAACCACGAAAAGTTCTTGTATTTGAAGATAAAATCTTTTTGCATTTAAGAAGAATGATCCAGCTGACTGAAATAAGTTCATTGGATCATAACCAACAAAAATTGACAAGATACACGAAAAGTTCTTGTATTTTAAGATAAAATCTTAAGCTATTAAAGTAAAAACTTCCAGCTCGCTGAAATATGTTCATTTGCTGAAAACCAACAAAACCACGAAAAGTTCTTGTATTTGAAGATAAAATCTTTTTGCATTTAAGAAGAATGATCCAGCTGACTGAAATAAGTTCATTGGATCATAACCAACAAAAATTGACAAGAACCACGAAAAGTTCTTGTATTTTAAGATAAAATCTTAAGCTATTAAAGAAAAAACTTCTCGCTCGCTGAAAGATGTCCATTTGCTGAAATACAACAAAACCACGAAAAGTT
Organism: Heptranchias perlo; assembly: GCF_035084215.1. Taxonomy (NCBI): domain Eukaryota; kingdom Metazoa; phylum Chordata; class Chondrichthyes; order Hexanchiformes; family Hexanchidae; genus Heptranchias; species Heptranchias perlo. The sequence goes on along the minus strand of NW_027139866.1, from coordinate 349,643 downwards.
CTTGTATTTGAAGATAAAATCTATTTGCTTTGAAGAAGAAAGATCAAGCTGACTGAAATAAGTTCATTGGATCAAAACCAACAAAAATTGACAAGAACCACGAAAAGTTCTTGTATCTTAAGATAAAATCTTAAGCTATTGAAGTAAAAACTTCCAGCTCGCTGAAATATGTTCATTTGCTGAAAACCAACAAAACCACTAAAAGTTCTTGTATTTGAAGATAAAATCTTTTTGCATTAAAGAAGAAAGATCCAGCTGACTGAAATTGTCAGATGAAAACCAACAAAAATTGACAAGAACCACGAAAAGTTCTTGTATTTTAAGATAAAATCTTAAGCTGTTAAAGAAAAAACTTCCAGCTCGCTGAAATATGTTCATTTGCTGAAATCCAACAAATCCAAGAAAAGTACTTTTATTTGAAGATAAAATCTTTTTGCATGAAAGAAGAAAGATCCAGCTGACTGAAATTGTTAGATGAAAACCAACAAAAATTGACAAGGACCACGAAAAGTGCTTGTATTTTAAGATATTAAAGAAAAACTTCTCGCTCGCTGAAAGATGTCCATTTGCTGAAATACAACAAAACCACGAAAAGTTCTTGTATTTGAAGATAAAATCTTTTTGCTTTGAAGAAGAAAGATCTAGCTGACTGAAATAAGTTCATTGGATCAAAACCAACAAAAATTGACAAGAACCACGAAAAGTTCTTGTATTTTAAGATAAAATCTGAAGCGATGAAAGTAAAAACTTCCAGCTCGCTGAAATATGTTCATTTGCTGAAAACCAACAAAACCACGAAAAGTTCTTGTATTTGAAGATAAAATCTTTTTGCATCAAAGAAGAAAGATCCAGCTGACTGAAATAAGTTCATTGGATCAAAACCAACAAAAATTGACAAGAACCACGAAAAGTTCTTGTATTTTAAGATAAAATCTTAAGCTATTAAAGAAAAAACTTATAGCTCGCTGAAATATGTTCATTTGCTGAAAACCAACAAAACCACGAAAAGTTCTTGTATTTGAAGATAAAATCTTTTTGCATTAAAGAAGAAAGATCCAGCTGACTGAAATTGTCAGATGAAAACCAACAAAAATTGACAAGAACCACGAAAAGTGCTTGTATTTTAAGATAAATTCTTAAGCTATTAAAGATAAAAACTTCTCGCTCGCTGAAAGATGTCCATTTGCTGAAATACAACAAAACCACGAAAAGTTCTTGTATTTGAAGATAAAATCTTTTTGCTTTGAAGAAGAAAGATCTAGCTGACTGAAATAAGTTCATTGGATCAAAACCAACAAAAATTGACAAGAACCACGAAAAGTTCTTGTATTTTAAGATAAAATCTGAAGCGATGAAAGTAAAAACTTCCAGCTCGCTGAAATATGTTCATTTGCTGAAAACCAACAAAACCACGAAAAGTTCTTGTATTTGAAGATAAAATCTTTTTGCATCAAAGAAGAAAGATCCAGCTGACTGAAATAAGTTCATTGGATCAAAACCAACAAAAATTGACAAGAACCACGAAAAGTTCTTGTATTTTAAGATAAAATCTTAAGCTATTAAAGAAAAAACTTACAGCTCGCTGAAATATGTTCATTTGCTGAAAACCAACAAAACCACGAAAAGTTCTTGTATTTGAAGATAAAATCTTTTTGCATTAAAGAAGAAAGATCCAGCTGACTGAAATTGTTAGATGAAAACCAACAAAAATTGACAAGAACCACGAAAAGTTCTTGTATTTTAAGATAAAATCTTAAGCTATTAAAGAAAAAACTTCTCGCTCGCTGAAAGATGTCCATTTGCTGAAATACAACAAAACCACGAAAAGTTCTTGTAGTTGAAGATAAAATCTATTTGCTTTGAAGAAGAAAGATCTAGCTGACTGAAATAAGTTCATTGGATGAAAACCAACAAAAATTGACAAGAACCACGAAAAGTTCTTGTATTTTAAGATAAAATCTTAAGCTATTAAAGAAAAAACTTCTCGCTCGCTGAAAGATGTCCATTTGCTGAAATACAACAAAACCACGAAAAGTTCTTGTATTTGAAGATAAAATCTATTTGCTTTGAAGAAGAAAGATCTAGCTGACTGAAATAAGTTCATTGGATCAAAACCAACAAAAATTGACAAGAACCACGAAAAGTTCTTGTATTTGAAGATAAAATCTTAAGCTATTAAAGTAAAAACTTCCAGCTCGCTGAAATATGTTCATTTGCTGAAAACCAACAAAACCACTAAAAGTTCTTGTATTTGAAGATAAAATCTTCAGCTGTTAAAGAAAAAACTTCCAGCTCGCTGAAATATGTTCATTTGCTGAAATCCAACAAATCCACGAAAAGTACTTGTATTTGAGGATAAAATCTTTTTGCATGAAAGAAGAAAGATCCAGCTGACTCAAATAAGTGCACTAGATGAAAACCAACAAAAATTGACAAGAACCACGAAAAGTTCTTGTATTTTAAGATAAAATCTTAAGCTATTAAAGAAAAAAGTTATAGCTCGCTGAAATATGTTCATTTGCTGAAAACCAACAAAACCACTAAAAGTTCTTGTATTTGAAGATAAAATCTTTTTGCATTAAAGAAGAAAGATCCAGCTGACTGAAATTGTGAGATGAAAACCAACAAAAATTGACATGAACCACGAAAAGTTCTTGTATTTTAAGATAAAATCTTAAGCTATTAAAGAAAAAACTTCTCGCTCGCTGAAAGATGTCCATTTGCTGAAATACAACAAAACCACGAAAAGTTCTTGTATTTGAAGATAAAATCTATTTGCTTTGAAGAAGAAAGATCTAGCTGACTGAAATAAGTTCATTGGATTAAAACCAACAAAAATTGACAAGAACCACGAAAAGTTCTTGTATTTTAAGATAAAATCTTCAGCTGTTAAAGAAAAAACTTCCAGCTCGCTGAAATATGTTCATTTGCTGAAATCCAACAAATCCACGAAAAGTACTTGTATTTGAGGATAAAATCTTTTTGCATGAAAGAAGAAAGATCCAGCTGACTCAAATAAGTGCATTAGATGAAAACCAACAAAAATTGACAAGAACCACGAAAAGTGCTTGTATTTTCAGATAAAATCTTAAGCTATTAAAGAAAAAAATTCTCGCTCGCTGAAAGATGTCCCTTTGCTGAAATACAACAAAACCACGAAAAGTTCTTGTATTTGAAGATAAAATCTTTTTGCTTTGAAGAAGAAAGATCTAGCTGACTGAAATAAGTTCATTGGATCAAAACCAACAAAAATTGACAAGAACCATGAAAAGTTCTTGTATTTTAAGATAAAATCTGAAGCGATGAAAGTAAAAACTTCCAGCTCGCTGAAATATGTTCATTTGCTGAAAACCAACAAAACCACGAAAAGTTCTTGTATTTGAAGATAAAATCTTTTTGCATTTAAGAAGAATGATCCAGCTGACTGAAATAAGTTCATTGGATCATAACCAACAAAAATTGACAAGAACCACGAAAAGTTCTTGTATTTTAAGATAAAATCTTAAGCTATTAAAGAAAAAACTTCTCGCTCGCTGAAAGATGTCCATTTGCTGAAATACAACAAAACCACGAAAAGTTCTTGTATTTGAAGATAAAATCTATTTGCTTTGAAGAAGAAAGATCAAGCTGACTGAAATAAGTTCATTGGATCAAAACCAACAAAAATTGACAAGAACCACGAAAAGTTCTTGTATCTTAAGATAAAATCTTAAGCTATTGAAGTAAAAACTTCCAGCTCGCTGAAATATGTTCATTTGCTGAAAACCAACAAAACCACTAAAAGTTCTTGTATTTGAAGATAAAATCTTTTTGCATTAAAGAAGAAAGATCCAGCTGACTGAAATTGTCAGATGAAAACCAACAAAAATTGACAAGAACCACGAAAAGTTCTTGTATTTTAAGATAAAATCTTAAGCTGTTAAAGAAAAAACTTCCAGCTCGCTGAAATATGTTCATTTGCTGAAATCCAACAAATCCAAGAAAAGTACTTTTATTTGAAGATAAAATCTTTTTGCATGAAAGAAGAAAGATCCAGCTGACTGAAATTGTTAGATGAAAACCAACAAAAATTGACAAGAACCACGAAAAGTGCTTGTATTTTAAGATATTAAAGAAAAACTTCTCGCTCGCTGAAAGATGTCCATTTGCTGAAATACAACAAAACCACGAAAAGTTCTTGTATTTGAAGATAAAATCTTTTTGCTTTGAAGAAGAAAGATCTAGCTGACTGAAATAAGTTCATTGGATCAAAACCAACAAAAATTGACAAGAACCACGAAAAGTTCTTGTATTTTAAGATAAAATCTGAAGCGATGAAAGTAAAAACTTCCAGCTCGCTGAAATATGTTCATTTGCTGAAAACCAACAAAACCACGAAAAGTTCTTGTATTTGAAGATAAAATCTTTTTGCATCAAAGAAGAAAGATCCAGCTGACTGAAATAAGTTCATTGGATCAAAACCAACAAAAATTGACAAGAACCACGAAAAGTTCTTGTATTTTAAGATAAAATCTTAAGCTATTAAAGAAAAAACTTATAGCTCGCTGAAATATGTTCATGTGCTGAAAACCAACAAAACCACGAAAAGTTCTTGTATTTGAAGATAAAATCTTTTTGCATTAAAGAAGAAAGATCCAGCTGACTGAAATTGTCAGATGAAAACCAACAAAAATTGACAAGAACCACGAAAAGTGCTTGTATTTTAAGATAAATTCTTAAGCTATTAAAGATAAAAACTTCTCGCTCGCTGAAAGATGTCCATTTGCTGAAATACAACAAAACCACGAAAAGTTCTTGTATTTGAAGATAAAATCTTTTTGCTTTGAAGAAGAAAGATCTAGCTGACTGAAATAAGTTCATTGGATCAAAACCAACAAAAATTGACAAGAACCACGAAAAGTTCTTGTATTTTAAGATAAAATCTGAAGCGATGAAAGTAAAAACTTCCAGCTCGCTGAAATATGTTCATTTGCTGAAAACCAACAAAACCACGAAAAGTTCTTGTATTTGAAGATAAAATCTTTTTGCATCAAAGAAGAAAGATCCAGCTGACTGAAATAAGTTCATTGGATCAAAACCAACAAAAATTGACAAGAACCACGAAAAGTTCTTGTATTTTAAGATAAAATCTTAAGCTATTAAAGAAAAAACTTATAGCTCGCTGAAATATGTTCATTTGCTGAAAACCAACAAAACCACGAAAAGTTCTTGTATTTGAAGATAAAATCTTTTTGCATTAAAGAAGAAAGATCCAGCTGACTGAAATTGTTAGATGAAAACCAACAAAAATTGACAAGAACCACGAAAAGTTCTTGTATTTTAAGATAAAATCTTAAGCTATTAAAGAAAAAACTTCTCGCTCGCTGAAAGATGTCCATTTGCTGAAATACAACAAAACCACGAAAAGTTCTTGTAGTTGAAGATAAAATCTATTTGCTTTGAAGAAGAAAGATCTAGCTGACTGAAATAAGTTCATTGGATGAAAACCAACAAAAATTGACAAGAACCACGAAAAGTTCTTGTATTTTAAGATAAAATCTTAAGCTATTAAAGAAAAAACTTCTCGCTCGCTGAAAGATGTCCATTTGCTGAAATACAACAAAACCACGAAAAGTTCTTGTATTTGAAGATAAAATCTATTTGCTTTGAAGAAGAAAGATCTAGCTGACTGAAATAAGTTCATTGGATCAAAACCAACAAAAATTGACAAGAACCACGAAAAGTTCTTGTATTTGAAGATAAAATCTTAAGCTATTAAAGTAAAAACTTCCAGCTCGCTGAAATATGTTCATTTGCTGAAAACCAACAAAACCACTAAAAGTTCTTGTATTTGAAGATAAAATCTTCAGCTGTTAAAGAAAAAACTTCCAGCTCGCTGAAATATGTTCATTTGCTGAAATCCAACAAATCCACGAAAAGTACTTGTATTTGAGGATAAAATCTTTTTGCATGAAAGAAGAAAGATCCAGCTGACTCAAATAAGTGCACTAGATGAAAACCAACAAAAATTGACAAGAACCACGAAAAGTTCTTGTATTTTAAGATAAAATCTTAAGCTATTAAAGAAAAAAGTTATAGCTCGCTGAAATATGTTCATTTGCTGAAAACCAACAAAACCACTAAAGGTTCTTGTATTTGAAGATAAAATCTTTTTGCATTAAAGAAGAAAGATCCAGCTGACTGAAATTGTGAGATGAAAACCAACAAAAATTGACATGAACCACGAAAAGTTCTTGTATTTTAAGATAAAATCTTAAGCTATTAAAGAAAAAACTTCTCGCTCGCTGAAAGATGTCCATTTGCTGAAATACAACAAAACCACGAAAAGTTCTTGTATTTGAAGATAAAATCTATTTGCTTTGAAGAAGAAAGATCTAGCTGACTGAAATAAGTTCATTGGATTAAAACCAACAAAAATTGACAAGAACCACGAAAAGTTCTTGTATTTTAAGATAAAATCTTCAGCTGTTAAAGAAAAAACTTCCAGCTCGCTGAAATATGTTCATTTGCTGAAATCCAACAAATCCACGAAAAGTACTTGTATTTGAGGATAAAATCTTTTTGCATGAAAGAAGAAAGATCCAGCTGACTCAAATAAGTGCATTAGATGAAAACCAACAAAAATTGACAAGAACCACGAAAAGTTCTTGTATTTTCAGATAAAATCTTAAGCTATTAAAGAAAAAAATTCTCGCTCGCTGAAAGATGTCCATTTGCTGAAATACAACAAAACCACGAAAAGTTCTTGTATTTGAAGATAAAATCTTTTTGCTTTGAAGAAGAAAGATCTAGCTGACTGAAATAAGTTCATTGGATCAAAACCAACAAAAATTGACAAGAACCACGAAAAGTTCTTGTATTTTAAGATAAAATCTTAAGCTATTAAAGTAAAAACTTCCAGCTCGCTGAAATATGTTCATTTGCTGAAAACCAACAAAACCACGAAAAGTTCTTGTATTTGAAGATAAAATCTTTTTGCATTAAAGAAGAAAGATCCAGCTGACTGAAATTGTTAGATGAAAACCAACAAAAATTGACAAGAACCACGAAAAGTTCTTGTATTTTAAGATAAAATCTTAAGCTATTAAAGAAAAAACTTCTCGCTCGCTGAAAGATGTCCATTTGCTGAAATACAACAAAACCACGAAAAGTTCTTGTATTTGAAGATAAAATCTATTTGCTTTGAAGAAGAAAGATCAAGCTGACTGAAATAAGTTCATTGGATCAAAACCAACAAAAATTGACAAGAACCACGAAAAGTTCTTGTATCTTAAGATAAAATCTTAAGCTATTGAAGTAAAAACTTCCAGCTCGCTGAAATATGTTCATTTGCTGAAAACCAACAAAACCACTAAAAGTTCTTGTATTTGAAGATAAAATCTTTTTGCATTAAAGAAGAAAGATCCAGCTGACTGAAATTGTCAGATGAAAACCAACAAAAATTGACAAGAACCACGAAAAGTTCTTGTATTTTAAGATAAAATCTTAAGCTGTTAAAGAAAAAACTTCCAGCTCGCTGAAATATGTTCATTTGCTGAAATCCAACAAATCCAAGAAAAGTACTTTTATTTGAAGATAAAATCTTTTTGCATGAAAGAAGAAAGATCCAGCTGACTGAAATTGTTAGATGAAAACCAACAAAAATTGACAAGAACCACGAAAAGTGCTTGTATTTTAAGATATTAAAGAAAAACTTCTCGCTCGCTGAAAGATGTCCATTTGCTGAAATACAACAAAACCACGAAAAGTTCTTGTATTTGAAGATAAAATCTTTTTGCTTTGAAGAAGAAAGATCTAGCTGACTGAAATAAGTTCATTGGATCAAAACCAACAAAAATTGACAAGAACCACGAAAAGTTCTTGTATTTTAAGATAAAATCTGAAGCGATGAAAGTAAAAACTTCCAGCTCGCTGAAATATGTTCATTTGCTGAAAACCAACAAAACCACGAAAAGTTCTTGTATTTGAAGATAAAATCTTTTTGCATCAAAGAAGAAAGATCCAGCTGACTGAAATAAGTTCATTGGATCAAAACCAACAAAAATTGACAAGAACCACGAAAAGTTCTTGTATTTTAAGATAAAATCTTAAGCTATTAAAGAAAAAACTTATAGCTCGCTGAAATATGTTCATTTGCTGAAAACCAACAAAACCACGAAAAGTTCTTGTATTTGAAGATAAAATCTTTTTGCATTAAAGAAGAAAGATCCAGCTGACTGAAATTGTCAGATGAAAACCAACAAAAATTGACAAGAACCACGAAAAGTGCTTGTATTTTAAGATAAATTCTTAAGCTATTAAAGATAAAAACTTCTCGCTCGCTGAAAGATGTCCATTTGCTGAAATACAACAAAACCACGAAAAGTTCTTGTATTTGAAGATAAAATCTTTTTGCTTTGAAGAAGAAAGATCTAGCTGACTGAAATAAGTTCATTGGATCAAAACCAACAAAAATTGACAAGAACCACGAAAAGTTCTTGTATTTTAAGATAAAATCTGAAGCGATGAAAGTAAAAACTTCCAGCTCGCTGAAATATGTTCATTTGCTGAAAACCAACAAAACCACGAAAAGTTCTTGTATTTGAAGATAAAATCTTTTTGCATCAAAGAAGAAAGATCCAGCTGACTGAAATAAGTTCATTGGATCAAAACCAACAAAAATTGACAAGAACCACGAAAAGTTCTTGTATTTTAAGATAAAATCTTAAGCTATTAAAGAAAAAACTTATAGCTCGCTGAAATATGTTCATTTGCTGAAAACCAACAAAACCACGAAAAGTTCTTGTATTTGAAGATAAAATCTTTTTGCATTAAAGAAGAAAGATCCAGCTGACTGAAATTGTTAGATGAAAACCAACAAAAATTGACAAGAACCACGAAAAGTTCTTGTATTTTAAGATAAAATCTTAAGCTATTAAAGAAAAAACTTCTCGCTCGCTGAAAGATGTCCATTTGCTGAAATACAACAAAACCACGAAAAGTTCTTGTAGTTGAAGATAAAATCTATTTGCTTTGAAGAAGAAAGATCTAGCTGACTGAAATAAGTTCATTGGATGAAAACCAACAAAAATTGACAAGAACCACGAAAAGTTCTTGTATTTTAAGATAAAATCTTAAGCTATTAAAGAAAAAACTTCTCGCTCGCTGAAAGATGTCCATTTGCTGAAATACAACAAAACCACGAAAAGTTCTTGTATTTGAAGATAAAATCTATTTGCTTTGAAGAAGAAAGATCTAGCTGACTGAAATAAGTTCATTGGATCAAAACCAACAAAAATTGACAAGAACCACGAAAAGTTCTTGTATTTGAAGATAAAATCTTAAGCTATTAAAGTAAAAACTTCCAGCTCGCTGAAATATGTTCATTTGCTGAAAACCAACAAAACCACTAAAAGTTCTTGTATTTGAAGATAAAATCTTCAGCTGTTAAAGAAAAAACTTCCAGCTCGCTGAAATATGTTCATTTGCTGAAATCCAACAAATCCACGAAAAGTACTTGTATTTGAGGATAAAATCTTTTTGCATGAAAGAAGAAAGATCCAGCTGACTCAAATAAGTGCACTAGATGAAAACCAACAAAAATTGACAAGAACCACGAAAAGTTCTTGTATTTTAAGATAAAATCTTAAGCTATTAAAGAAAAAAGTTATAGCTCGCTGAAATATGTTCATTTGCTGAAAACCAACAAAACCACTAAAAGTTCTTGTATTTGAAGATAAAATCTTTTTGCATTAAAGAAGAAAGATCCAGCTGACTGAAATTGTGAGATGAAAACCAACAAAAATTGACATGAACCACGAAAAGTTCTTGTATTTTAAGATAAAATCTTAAGCTATTAAAGAAAAAACTTCTCGCTCGCTGAAAGATGTCCATTTGCTGAAATACAACAAAACCACGAAAAGTTCTTGTATTTGAAGATAAAATCTATTTGCTTTGAAGAAGAAAGATCTAGCTGACTGAAATAAGTTCATTGGATTAAAACCAACAAAAATTGACAAGAACCACGAAAAGTTCTTGTATTTTAAGATAAAATCTTCAGCTGTTAAAGAAAAAACTTCCAGCTCGCTGAAATATGTTCATTTGCTGAAATCCAACAAATCCACGAAAAGTACTTGTATTTGAGGATAAAATCTTTTTGCATGAAAGAAGAAAGATCCAGCTGACTCAAATAAGTGCATTAGATGAAAACCAACAAAAATTGACAAGAACCACGAAAAGTTCTTGTATTTTCAGATAAAATCTTAAGCTATTAAAGAAAAAAATTCTCGCTCGCTGAAAGATGTCCATTTGCTGAAATACAACAAAACCACGAAAAGTTCTTGTATTTGAAGATAAAATCTTTTTGCTTTGAAGAAGAAAGATCTAGCTGACTGAAATAAGTTCATTGGATCAAAACCAACAAAAATTGACAAGAACCACGAAAAGTTCTTGTATTTTAAGATAAAATCTTAAGCTATTAAAGTAAAAACTTCCAGCTCGCTGAAATATGTTCATTTGCTGAAAACCAACAAAACCACGAAAAGTTCTTGTATTTGAAGATAAAATCTTTTTGCATTAAAGAAGAAAGATCCAGCTGACTGAAATTGTTAGATGAAAACCAACAAAAATTGACAAGAACCACGAAAAGTTCTTGTATTTTAAGATAAAATCTTAAGCTATTAAAGAAAAAACTTCTCGCTCGCTGAAAGATGTCCATTTGCTGAAATACAACAAAACCACGAAAAGTTCTTGTAGTTGAAGATAAAATCTATTTGCTTTGAAGAAGAAAGATCTAGCTGACTGAAATAAGTTCATTGGATGAAAACCAACAAAAATTGACAAGAACCACGAAAAGTTCTTGTATTTTAAGATAAAATCTTAAGCTATTAAAGAAAAAACTTCTCGCTCACTGAAAGATGTCCATTTGCTGAAATACAACAAAACCACGAAAAGTTCTTGTATTTGAAGATAAAATCTATTTGCTTTGAAGAAGAAAGATCTAGCTGACTGAAATAAGTTCATTGGATCAAAACCAACAAAAATTGACAAGAACCACGAAAAGTTCTTGTATTTGAAGATAAAATCTTAAGCTATTAAAGTAAAAACTTCCAGCTCGCTGAAATATGTTCATTTGCTGAAAACCAACAAAACCACTAAAAGTTCTTGTATTTGAAGATAAAATCTTCAGCTGTTAAAGAAAAAAACTTCCAGCTCGCTGAAATATGTTCATTTGCTGAAATCCAACAAATCCACGAAAAGTACTTGTATTTGAGGATAAAATCTTTTTGCATGAAAGAAGAAAGATCCAGCTGACTCAAATAAGTGCATTCGATGAAAACCAACAAAAATTGACAAGAACCACGAAAAGTTCTTGTATTTTAAGATAAAATCTGACGCTTTTAAAGAAAAAACTTCTCGCTCGCTGAAATATGTTCATTTGCTGAAAATCAACAAAACCACGAAAAGTTCATGTATTTGAAGATAAAATCTTTTTGCATTAAAGAAGAAAGATCCAGCTGACTGAAATTGTGAGATGAAAACCAACAAAAATTGACATGAACCACGAAAAGTTCTTGTATTTTAAGATAAAATCTTAAGCTATTAAAGAAAAAACTTCTCGCTCGCTGAAAGATGTCCATTTGCTGAAATACAACAAAACCACGAAAAGTTCTTGTATTTGAAGATAAAATCTATTTGCTTTGAAGAAGAAAGATCTAGCTGACTGAAATAAGTTCATTGGATTAAAACCAACAAAAATTACAAGAACCACGAAAAGTTCTTGTATTTTAAGATAAAATCTTCAGCTGTTAAAGAAAAAACTTCCAGCTCGCTGAAATATGTTCATTTGCTGAAATCCAACAAATCCACGAAAAGTACTTGTATTTGAGGATAAAATCTTTTTGCATGAAAGAAGAAAGATCCAGCTGACTCAAATAAGTGCATTAGATGAAAACCAACAAAAATTGACAAGAACCACGAAAAGTTCTTGTATTTTCAGAGAAAATCTTAAGCTATTAAAGAAAAAAATTCTCGCTCGCTGAAAGATGTCCATTTGCTGAAATACAACAAAACCACGAAAAGTTCTTGTATTTGAAGATAAAATCTTTTTGCTTTGAAGAAGAAAGATCTAGCTGACTGAAATAAGTTCATTGGATCAAAACCAACAAAAATTGACAAGAACCACGAAAAGTTCTTGTATTTTAAGATAAAATCTTAAGCTATTAAAGAAAAAACTTCTCGCTCGCTGAAAGATGTCCATTTGCTGAAATACAACAAAACCACGAAAAGTTCTTGTATTTGAAGATAAAATCTATTTGCTTTGAAGAAGAAAGATCTAGCTGACTGAAATAAGTTCATTGGATTAAAACCAACAAAAATTGACAAGAACCACGAAAAGTTCTTGTATTTTAAGATAAAATCTTCAGCTGTTAAAGAAAAAACTTCCAGCTCGCTGAAATATGTTCATTTGCTGAAATCCAACAAATCCACGAAAAGTACTTGTATTTGAGGATAAAATCTTTTTGCATGAAAGAAGAAAGATCCAGCTGACTCAAATAAGTGCATTAGATGAAAACCAACAAAAATTGACAAGAACCACGAAAAGTTCTTGTATTTTCAGAGAAAATCTTAAGCTATTAAAGAAAAAAATTCTCGCTCGCTGAAAGATGTCCGTTTGCTGAAATACAACAAAACCACGAAAAGTTCTTGTATTTGAAGATAAAATCTTTTTGCTTTGAAGAAGAAAGATCTAGCTGACTGAAATAAGTTCATGGGATCAAAACCAACAAAAATTGACAAGAACCACGAAAAGTTCTTGTATTTTAAGATAAAATCTTAAGCTATTAAAGTAAAAACTTCCAGCTCGCTGAAATATGTTCATTTGCTGAAAACCAAGAAAACCACGAAAAGTTCTTGTATTTGAAGATAAAATCTTTTTGCATTAAAGAAAGATCCAGCTGACTGAAATAAGTTCATTGGATCAAAACCAACAAAAATTGATCAGAACAACGAAAAGTTCTTGTATTTGAAGATAAAATCTTTTTCCTTTGAAGAAGGAAGATCTTGCTGACTGAAATAAGTTAAATAGATCAAAACCAACAAAAATTGACAAGAACCACGAAAAGTTTTTGTATTTTAAGATAAAATCTGAAGCTATTAAAGAAAAAGCTTCCAGCTCGCTGAAATATGTTCATTTGCTGAAAACCAACAAAACCACGAAAAGTTCTTGTATTTGATGATAACATCTTTTTGCATTGAAGAAGAAAGATCTTGCTGACTGAAAAATGTTCATTAGATGAAAAACAACAAAAATTGATCAGAACCACGAAAAGATCGTGTATTTTAAGATAAAATCTTACGCTATCAAAGATAAAACTTCTCGCTTGCTGAAATATGTTCATTTGCTGAAAACCAACAAAACCACGAAAAGTTCTTGTATTTGAAGATAAAATCTTAATCTATTAAATAAAAAATTTATAGCTCGCTGAAATATGTTCATTTGCTGAAAACCAACAAAACCACGAAAAGTTCTTGTATTTGAAGATAAAATCTTTTTGCATTAAAGAAGAAAAATCCAGCTGACTGAAATTGTTAGATGAAAACCAACAAAAATTGACAAGAACCACGAAAAGTTCTTGTATTTTAAGATAAAATCTTAAGCTATTAAAGAAAAAACTGACAGCTCGCTGAAATATGTTCATTTGCTGAAATTCAACGAAACCACGAAAAGTTCTTGTATTTGAAGATAAAATCTTTTTGCATTAAAGAAAAAAGAACTAGCTGACTGAAATAAGTTCATGAGATGAAAACCAACAAAAATTGACAAGAACCACGAAAGGTTCTTGTATTTTAAGATAAAATCTTTTTGCATTAAAGAAGAAAGATCCAGCTGACTGAAATTGTTAGATGAAAACCAACAAAAATTGACAAGAACCACGAAAAGTGCTTGTATTTTAAGATTAAATCTTAAGCTATTAAAGAAAAAACTTCTCGCTCGCTGAAAGATGTCCATTTGCTGAAATACAACAAAACCACGAAAAGTTCTTGTATTTGAAGATAAAATCTTTTTGCTTTGAAGAAGAAAGATCCAGCTGACTGAAATAAGTTCATTGGATCAAAACCAACAAAAATTGACAAGAACCACGAAAAGTTCTTGTATTTTAAGATAAAATCTTCAGCTGTTAAAGAAAAAACTTCCATCTCGCTGAAATATGTTCACTTGCTGAAATCCAACAAATCCACGAAAAGTACTTGTATTTGAGGATAAAATCTTTTTGCATGAAAGAAGAAAGATCCAGCTGACTCAAATAAGTGCATTAGATGAAAACCAACAAAAATTGACAAGAACCACGAAAAGTTCTTGTATTTTAAGTTAAAATCTTAAGCTATTCAAGAAAAAACTTATAGCTCGCTGAAATATGTTCATTTGCTGAAAACCAACAGAACCACGAAAAGTTCTTGTATTTGAAGATAAAATCGTTTTGCATTAAAGAAGAAAGATCCAGCTGACTGAAATTGTTAGATGAAAACCAACAAAAATTGACATGAACCACGAAAAGTTCTTGTATTTTAAGATAAAATCTTAAGCTATTAAAGAAAAAACTTCTCGCTCGCTGAAAGATGTCCATTTGCTGAAATACAACAAAACCACGAAAAGTTCTTGTATTTGAAGATAAAATCTTTTTGCATTAAAGAAGAAAGCTCCAGCTGACTGAAATTGTTAGATGAAAACCAACAAAAATTGACATGAACCACGAAAAGTTCTTGTATTTTAAGATAAAATCTTAAGCTATTAAAGAAAAAACTTCTCGCTCGCTGAAAGATGTCCATTTGCTGAAATACAACAAAACCACGAAAAGTTCTTGTATTTGAAGATAAAATCTTTTTGCATTAAAGAAGAAAGCTCCAGCTGACTGAAATTGTTAGATGAAAACCAACAAAAATTGACATGAACCACGAAAAGTTCTTGTATTTTAAGATAAAATCTTAAGCTATTAAAGAAAAAACTTCTCGCTCGCTGAAAGATGTCCATTTGCTGAAATACAACAAAACCACGAAAAGTTCTTGCATTTGAAGATAAAATCTATTTGCTTTGAAGAAGAAAGATCTAGCTGACTGAAATAAGTTCATTGGATGAAAACCAACAAAAATTGACAAGAACCACGAAAAGTTCTTGTATTTTAAGATAAAATCTTAAGCTATTAAAGAAAAAACTTCTCGCTCGCTGAAAGATGTCCATTTGCTGAAATACAACAAAACCACGAAAAGTTCTTGTATTTGAAGATGAAATCTTTTTGCATTAAAGAAGAAAGCTCCAGCTGACTGAAATTGTTGGATGAAAACCAACAAAAATTGACATGAACCACGAAAAGTTCTTGTATTTTAAGATAAAATCTTAAGCTATTAAAGAAAAAACTTCTCGCTCGCTGAAAGATGTCCATTTGCTGAAATACAACAAAACCACGAAAAGTTCTTGTATTTGAAGATGAAATCTTTTTGCATTAAAGAAGAAAGCTCCAGCTGACTGAAATTGTTGGATGAAAACCAACAAAAATTGACAAGAACCACGAAAAGTTCTTGTATTTTAAGATAAAATCTTAAGCTATTAAAGAAAAAACTTCTCGCTCGCTGAAAGATGTCCATTTGCTGAAATACAACAAAACCACGAAAAGTTCTTGTATTTGAAGATGAAATCTTTTTGCATTAAAGAAGAAAGCTCCAGCTGACTGAAATTGTTAGATGAAAACCAACAAAAATTGACATGAACCACGAAAAGTTCTTGTATTTTAAGATAAAATCTTAAGCTATTAAAGTAAAAACTTCCAGCTCGCTGAAATATGTTCATTTGCTGAAAACCAACAAAACCACGAAAAGTTCTTGTATTTGATGACAACATCTTTTTGCATTAAAGAAGAAAGATCTTGCTGACTGAAAAATGTTCATCAGATGAAAAACAACAAAAATTGATCAGAACCACGAAAAGATCTTGTATTTTAAGATAAAATCTTACGCTATCAAAGATAAAACTTCTCGCTCGCTGAAATATGTTCATTTGCTGAAAACCAACAAAACCACGAAAAGTTCTTGTATTTGAAGATAAAATCTTTTTTCATTAAAGAAGAAAGATCCAGCTGACTGAAATTGTTAGATGAAAACCAACAAAAATTGACAAGAACCACGAAAAGTTCTTGTATTTTAAGATAAAATCTTAAGCTATTAAAGAAAAAACTTACAGCTCGCTGAAATATGTTCATTTGCTGAAATTCAACGAAACCACGAAAAGTTCTTGTATTTGAAGATAAAATCTTTTTGCATTAAAGAAAAAAGAAATGGCTGACTGAAATAAGTTGATTAGATGAAAACCAACAAAAATTGACAAGAACCACGAAAAGTTCTTGTGTTTTAAGATAAAATCTTTTTGCATTAAAGAAGAAAGATCCAGCTGACTGAAATTGTGAGATGAAAACCAACAAAAATTGACAAGAACCACGAAAAGTGCTTGTATTTTAAGAATAAATCTTAAGCTATTAAAGTAAAAACTTCCAGCTCGCTGAAATATGTTCATTTTCTGAAAACCAACAAAACCACGAAAAGTTCTTGTATTTGAAGATAAAATCTTTTTGCATTAAAGAAGAATGATCCAGCTGACTGAAATAAGTTCATTGGATCATAACCAACAAAAATTGACAAGAACCACGAAAAGTTCTTGTATTTTAAGATAAAAACTTAAGCTATTAAAGAAAAAACTTCCAGCTCGCTGAAATATGTTCATTTGCTGAAAACCAACAAAACCACGAAAAGTTCTTGTATTTGAAGATAAAATCGTTTTGCATTAAAGAAGAAAGATCCAGCTGACTGAAATTGTTAGATGAAAACCAACAAAAATTGACATGAACCACGAAAAGTTCTTGTATTTTAAGATCAAATCTTAAGCTATTAAAGAAAGAACTTCTCGCTCGCTGAAAGATGTCCATTTGCTGAAATACAACAAAACCACGAAAAGTTCTTGTATTTGAAGATAAAATCTATTTGCTTTGAAGAAGAAAGATCTAGCTGACTGAAATAAGTTCATTGGATCAAAACCAACAAAAATTGACAAGAACCACGAAAAGTTCTTGTATTTTCAGATAAAATCTTCAGCTGTTAAAGAAAAAACTTCCAGCTCGCTGAAATATGTTCATTTGCTGAAATCCAACAAATCCACGAAAAGTACTTGTATTTGAGGATAAAATCTTTTTGCATGAAAGAAGAAAGATCCAGCTGACTCAAATAAGTGCATTAGATGAAAACCAACAAAAATTGACAAGAACCACGAAAAGTTCTTGTATTTTAAGATAAAATCTGACGCTATTAAAGAAAAAACTTCTCGCTCACTGAAAGATGTCCATTTGCTGAAATACAACAAAACCACGAAAAGTTCTTGTATTTGAAGATAAAATCTTTTTGCATTAAAGAAGAAAGCTCCAGCTGACTGAAATTGTTAGATGAAAACCAACAAAAATTGACAAGAACCACGAAAAGTTCTTGTATTTTAAGATAAAATCTTAAGCTATTAAAGAAAAAACTTATAGCTCGCTGAAATATGTTCATTTGCTGAAAACCAACAAAACCACGAAAAGTTCTCGTATTTGAAGATAAAATCGTTTTGCATTAAAGAAGAAAGATCCAGCTGACTGAAATTGTTAGATGAAAACCAACAAAAATTGACAAGAACCACGAAAAGTTCTTGTATTTTAAGATAAAATCTTAAGCTATTAAAGAAAAAACTTCTCGCTCGCTGAAAGATGTCCATTTGCTGAAATACAACAAAACCACACAAAGATCTTGTATTTTAAGATAAAATCTTCAGCTATTCAAGAAAAAACTTATAGCTCGCTGAAATATGTTCATTTGCTGAAAACCAACAAAACCACGAAAAGTTCTTGTATTTGAAGATAAAATCTTTTTGCATTAAAGAAAGATCCAGCTGACTGAAATAAGTTCATTGGATCAAAACCAACAAAAATTGATCAGAACAACGAAAAGTTCTTGTATTTGAAGATAAAATCTTTTTGCTTTGAAGAAGGAAGATCTTGCTGACTGAAATAAGTTAAATAGATCAAAAGCAACAAAAATTGACAAGAACCGCGAAAAGTTTTTGTATTTTAAGATGAAATCTTAAGCTATTAAAGAAAAAACTTCCAGCTCGCTGAAATATGTTCATTTGCTGAAATTCAACGAAACCACGAAAAGTTCTTGTATTTGAAGATAAAATCTTTTTGCATTAAAGAAAAAAGAACTAGCTGACTGAAAAATGTTCATTAGATGAAAAACAACAAAAATTGATCAGAGCCACGAAAAGATCTTGTATTTTAAGATAAAATCTTACGCTATCAAAGATAAAACTTCTCGCTCGCTGAAATATGTTCATTTGCTGAAAACCAACAAAACCACGAAAAGTTCTTGTATTTGAAGATAAAATCTTTTTGCATTAAATAAGAAAGATCTAGCTGACTGAAATAAGTTCATTGGATGAAAACCAACAAAGATTGACAAGAACCACGAAAAGTTCTTGTATTTTAAGATAAAATCTTAAGCTATTAAAGAAAAAAATTATAGCTTGCTGAAATATGTTCATTTGCTGAAAACCAACAAAACCACGAAAAGTTCTTGTATTTGAAGATAAAATCTTTTTGCATTAAAGAAGAAAGATCCAGCTGACTGAAATTGTTAGATGAAAACCAACAAAAATTGACAAGAACCACGAAAAGTTCTTGTATTTTAAGATAAAATCTTAAGCTATTAAAGAAAAAACTTCTCGCTCGCTGAAAGATGTCCATTTGCTGAAATACAACAAAACCACACAAAGATCTTGTATTTTAAGATAAAATCTTCAGCTATTCAAGAAAAAACTTATAGCTCGCTGAAATATGTTCATTTGCTGAAAACCAACAAAACCACGAAAAGTTCTTGTATTTGAAGATAAAATCTTTTTGCATTAAAGAAAGATCCAGCTGACTGAAATAAGTTCATTGGATCAAAACCAACAAAAATTGATCAGAACAACGAAAAGTTCTTGTATTTGAAGATAAAATCTTTTTGCTTTGAAGAAGGAAGATCTTGCTGACTGAAATAAGTTAAATAGATCAAAAGCAACAAAAATTGACAAGAACCGCGAAAAGTTTTTGTATTTTAAGATGAAATCTTAAGCTATTAAAGAAAAAACTTCCAGCTCGCTGAAATATGTTCATTTGCTGAAATTCAACGAAACCACGAAAAGTTCTTGTATTTGAAGATAAAATCTTTTTGCATTAAAGAAAAAAGAACTAGCTGACTGAAAAATGTTCATTAGATGAAAAACAACAAAAATTGATCAGAGCCACGAAAAGATCTTGTATTTTAAGATAAAATCTTACGCTATCAAAGATAAAACTTCTCGCTCGCTGAAATATGTTCATTTGCTGAAAACCAACAAAACCACGAAAAGTTCTTGTATTTGAAGATAAAATCTTTTTGCATTAAATAAGAAAGATCTAGCTGACTGAAATAAGTTCATTGGATGAAAACCAACAAAGATTGACAAGAACCACGAAAAGTTCTTGTATTTTAAGATAAAATCTTAAGCTATTAAAGAAAAAAATTATAGCTTGCTGAAATATGTTCATTTGCTGAAAACCAACAAAACCACGAAAAGTTCTTGTATTTGAAGATAAAATCTTTTTGCATTAAAGAAGAAAGATCCAGCTGACTGAAATTGTTAGATGAAAACCAACAAAAATTGACAAGAACCACGAAAAGTTCTTGTATTTTAAGATAAAATCTGAGGCTATTAAAGAAAAAACTTACAGCTCGCTGAAATATGTTCATTTGCTGAAATTCAACGAAACCACGAAAAGTTCTTGTATTTGAAGATAAAATCTTTTTGCATTAAAGAAAAAAGAACTAGCTGACTGAAATAAGTTCATTAGATGAAAACCAACAAAAATTGACAAGAACCACGAAAAGTTCTTGTATTTTAAGATAAAATCTTTTTGCATTAAAGAAGAAAGATCCAGCTGACTGAAATTGTTAGATGAAAACCAACAAAAATTGACAAGAACCACGAAAAGTGCTTGTATTTTAAGATTAAATCTTAAGCTATTAAAGAAAAAACTTCTCGCTCGCTGAAAGATGTCCATTTGCTGAAATACAACAAAACCACGAAAAGTTCTTGTATTTGAAGATAAAATCTTTTTGCTTTGAAGAAGAAAGATCTAGCTGACTGAAATAAGTTCATTGGATCAAAACCAACAAAAATTGACAAGAACCACGAAAAGTTCTTGTATTTTCAGATAAAATCTTAAGCTATTAGAGTAAAAACTTCCAGCTCGCTGAAATATGTTCATTTGCTGAAAATCAACAAAACCACGAAAAGTTATTGTATTTGAAGATAAAATCTTTTTGCATTAAAGAAGAATGATCCAGCTGACTGAAATAAGTTCATTGGATCATAACCAACAAAAATTGACAAGAACCACGAAAAGTTCTTGTATTTTAAGATAAAAACTTAAGCTATTAAAGAAAAAACTTCCAGCTCGCTGAAATATGTTCATTTGCTGAAAACCAACAAAACCACGAAAATTTCTTGTATTTGAAGAAAACAGGTTTTTGCATGAAAGAAGAAAGATCCAGCTGACTGAAATAAGTTCATTTGATGAAAACCAACAAAAATTGATCAGAACAACGAAAAGTTCTTGTATTTTAAGATAAAATCTTGAGCTATTAAAGAAAAAACTTCCAGCTCGCTGAAATATGTTCATTTGCTGAAAACCAAGAAAACCACGAAAAGTTCTTGTATTTGAAGATAAAATCTTTTTGCATTAAAGAAGAAAGATCGAGCTGACTGAAATAAGTTCATTGGATGAAAACCAACAAAAATTGACAAGAACCACGAAAAGTTCTTGTATTTTAAGAAAAATCTTGAGCTGTGAAAGAAAAAACTTCCAGCTCGCTGAAATATGTTCATTTGCTGAAAACCAAGAAAACTTCGAAAAGTTCTTGTATTTGAAGATAAAATCTTTTTGCTTTGAAGAAGAAAGATCAAGTTGACTGAAATAAGTTCATTGGATGAAAACCAACAAAAATTGACAAGAATCACGAAAAGTTCTTGTATTTTAAGGCAAAATCTTAAGCTGTTAAAGAAAAAACTTCTTGCGCGCTGAAATATGTTCTTTTGCTGAAAACCAACAAAACCACGAAAAGTTCTTGTCTTTGAAGAGAAAATCTTTTTGCATTAAAGAAGAAAGATCGAGCTGACTGAAATAAGTTCATCAGATGAATACCAACAAAAATTGACAAGAACCACGAAAAGTTCTTGTATTTTAAGATAAAATCTTAAGCTATTAAAGAAAAAACTTCTCGCTCGCTGAAAGATGTCCATTTGCTGAAATACAACAAAACCACACAAAGATCTTGTATTTTAAGATAAAATCTTGAGCTATTAAAGAAAAAACTTATAGCTCGCTGAAATATGTTCATTTGCTGAAAACCAAGAAAACCACGAAAAGTTCTTGTATTTGAAGATAAAATCTTTTTGCATTAAAGAAAGATCCAGCTGACTGAAATAAGTTCATTGGATCAAAACCAACAAAAATTGATCAGAACAACGAAAAGTTCTTGTATTTGAAGATAAAATCTTTTTGCTTTGAAGAAGGAAGATCTTGCTGACTGAAATAAGTTAAATAGATCAAAACCAACAAAAATTGACAAGAACCGCGAAAAGTTTTTGTATTTTAAGATGAAATCTTAAGCTATTAAAGAAAAAACTTCCAGCTCGCTGAAATATGTTCATTTGCTGAAATTCAACGAAACCACGAAAAGTTCTTGTATTTGAAGATAAAATCTTTTTGCATTAAAGAAAAAAGAACTAGCTGACTGAAAAATGTTCATTAGATGAAAAACAACAAAAAATGATCAGAGCCACGAAAAGATCTTGTATTTTAAGATAAAATCTTACGCTATCAAAGATAAAACTTCTCGCTCGCTGAAATATGTTCATTTGCTGAAAACCAACAAAACCACGAAAAGTTCTTGTATTTGAAGATAAAATCTTTTTGCATTAAATAAGAAAGATCTAGCTGACTGAAATAAGTTCATTGGATGAAAACCAACAAAGATTGACAAGAACCACGAAAAGTTCTTGTATTTTAAGATAAAATCTTAAGCTATTAAAGAAAAAATTTATAGCTTGCTGAAATATGTTCATTTGCTGAAAACCAACAAAACCACGAAAAGTTCTTGTATTTGAAGATAAAATCTTTTTGCATTAAAGAAGAAAGATCCAGCTGACTGAAATTGTTAGATGAAAACCAACAAAAATTGACAAGAACCACGAAAAGTTCTTGTATTTTAAGATAAAATCTTAAGCTATTAAAGAAAAAACTTACAGCTCGCTGAAATATGTTCATTTGCTGAAATTCAACGAAACCACGAAAAGTTCTTGTATTTGAAGAGAAAATCTTTTTGCATTAAAGAAGAGAGATCGAGCTGACTGAAATAAGTTCATCAGATGAATACCAACAAAAATTGACAAGAACCACGAAAAGTTCTTGTATTTTAAGATAAAATCTTACGCTATTAAAGAAAAAACTTCTCATTCGCTGAAATATGTTTGTTTGATGAAAACCAACAAAACCACGAAAAGTTATTGTATTTGAAGATAAAATCTTTTTGCTTTGAAGAAGGAAGATCTTGCTGACTGAAATAAGTTAAATAGATCAAAACCAACAAAAATTGACAAGAACCACGAAAAGTTTTTGTATTGAAGAAGAAGGAGCAGGTGGGAGTCAAGAAGCAGGAGGAAGACAAAGACCAGGAGGTGGAGAAGGAGCAGGAGGAGGAGAAGGAGGAGAAGAAGGAGCAGGAGGTGGTGAATGAGCAGGAGTGGCGAATGAGCAGGAGTTGGAGAAGGAGCAGGAGTGCAGGAAGTAGCAGGAGTTGGAGAAGGAGCAGGAGGTGGAGAAGGAGCAGGAGGGAGACAAGGAGCAGGAGGAAGACAAGGAGCAGGACGTGGAAAAGGACCATGAGGAGGAGAAGGAGGAGAAGAAGGGGCAGGAGTTGGACAAGGAGCAGGAGGTGGAAAAGGAGCTCAGGTGGACAAGGAGCAGGAGGTGGACAAGGAGCAGGAGGAGGAGAAGGAGGGGGAGGATGAGAAGGAGGTGGAGGAGGAGCAGAATGAGAAGGAACGGGAGGTGGAGAAGAAGCAATGGGTGGAGAAGGAGCAGGAGACGGAGAAGGACCAGGAGGGGGAGTAGTAGAATGAGTTGGAGAAGAAGCAGGAGGAGGAGCAGGAGCAGGAGTAGGAGAAGGAGCAGGACGTTGAGAACGAGCAGGAGGTGGAGACGGAGCAGGAGGAGGAGAAGGAGCAGCAGGGAGGCAAGGAGCAGGAGAGCGAGAAGGAGCAGGAGGGCGAGACGGAGCAGGAGGGTGAGAAGGAGGAGAAGAAGGAGGAGGAGGTGGGGAATGAGCGAGAGTGGAGAAGGAGCAGCAGGTGGAGAAGGAGCAGGAGGTGGAGAAGGAGCTGTAGTGGAAAAGGAGCAGGAGGTGGAGAAGGAGCAGGAGGGCAGGAAGGAGTAGGAGGGCGAGAAGGAGCAGGAGGTGGACAAGGAGCAGGAGGTTGACAAGAACGGGGAGAAGGAGCAGGAAGGGGAGAAGGAGCATGAGGGGGAGAAGGAGCAGGAGGGGGTGAAGGAACAGGAGGTTACAAGGAGCACGAGGGGAAGGAGGAGGACGAGGAGGAGAAGGAGCAGGAGCTGGAGATTGAGCAGAAATTGAGAAGGAGCAGGAGGAGAAGAAGGAGCAGGCGGAGAAGAATAGCAGGAGAAGGAGAAGGAGCGGGAGAAGGAGAAGGAGCAGGAGGTGGAGGTGGAGCAGGAGGAGGAGAAGGAGTAGGAGGAGGTGAAGGAGCAGGAGGAGCAGTAGGAGCATGATGAGGAGTAGAAGCAGGAGTTGGAGAAGGCGCAAGATGAGGATAAGGAGCAGGAGGTGGAGAAGTAGCAGGAGGTGGAGAAGGACAGGAGGTGGAGAACGAGCAAGAGGTGGAGAAGGAGCAGGAAGTGGACAAGGAGCAGGAGGTGGACACGGAGCAAGAGTTGGACAAAGAGCAGAAGGAGGAGAAGGAGGTCGTGGAGAAGGAGGAGGTGGGGAAGGAGCAGGAGGAGGTGAAGGAACAGGAGGTGGAGAAGGAACAGTAGGTGGAGACGGAGCAGAAGGAGGTGAAGGTGCAGGAAGAGGAGTAGGAGCAGGAGGAGGAGAAGGAGCAGCAGTGGAGAAGGAGAAGGAGAAGAAGAAGGAGCATGAGGTGGACCAGGAGTAGGAGGTGGAGAAGGAGGTGGAGGAGAAGGAGGTGGAGAAGGAGCAGGAGGTGGACCAGGAGCAGAAGGTGGAGAAGGAGGTGGAGGAGGAAAAGGAGGTGGAGAAGGAGCAGGAGGAGGAGAAGGAACAGGAGAAGGAGAAGAAGCAATAGGTGGAGAAGGAGCAGGAGGCGGAGACGGACCAGGAGGAGGAGCAGGAGAAGGAGTTGGAGAAGAAGCAGGAGGAGGAGCAGGAGCAGGAGGAGAAGAAAGGGCAGGAGGTGGAGAAGGATCAGGAGTGGAGAAGGAGCAGGAGGTCGACAAGGAGCAGGAGGAGGAAGGAGGTGGAGGAGGAGAAGGAGGTGGAGAAGGAGCAGGAGGAGGAGAACGAACAGGAGGTGGAGAAGGAGCAATAGGTGAAGAAGGAGCAGGATGCGCAGAAGGGCCAGGAGAAGCAGTTGGAGAAGAAGCAGGAAGAGGAGCAGGAGCAGGTGGAGAGGAAGGAGCAGGAGGTGGAGAAGGAGCAGGATGTGGAGAAGGAGCAGGAGGAGGAGAAGGAGCAGGAGGAGGAGAAGGAGCAGGTGGAGGAGAAGGAGCAGGAGTGGAGAAGGAGCAGGAGAAGATGAAGAAGCAGGAGGAGGAGTAGGAGCAGGAGGAGGAAAGGGAGCAGAAGGTGGAGAAGGCGCAAGATAAGAAGCAGCAGGATGTGGAGAAGGAGCAGGAGGTGGAGAAGGATCAGGAGAAGGAGAAGGAGCAGGAGGTTGAGAACGAGGAGGAGGTGGAGACGGAGAAGGAGGAGGAGAAGGAGCAGGAGGGTGACAAGGAGCAGCAGGAAGACAAGGAGCAGGAGGTGGAGAAGGAGCAGGATGTGGAGAAGGCGCAAGATGAGAAGCAGCAGGAAGTGGAGAAGGAGCAGGAGGTGGAGAAGGAGCAGGAGAAGTAGAATGAGCAGGAGGAGGAGAAGGAGCAGGAGGGAGACACGGAGCAGGAGGAAGACAAGGAGCAGGAGGTGGTAACGGAGCAGGAGGAGGAGAAGGAGGAGAAGAACGAGCAGGAGGTGGTGAATGAGTAGGAGTGGAGAATTAACAGGTGGTGGAGAAGGAGCAGGAGGGCAGGAAGTAGCAGGAGTTGGAGAAGGAGCAGGAGGTGGAGAAGGAGCAGGAGTGAGACAAGGAGCAGGAGGAAGACAAGGAGCAGGAGGTGGAAAAGGATCATGAGGAGGAGATGGAGGAGAAGAAGGGGCAGGAGTTGGACAAGGAGCAGGAGGTGGACAAGGAGCAGGAGGTGGACAAGGAGCAGGAGGTGGACAAGGAGCAGGAGGAGGAGAAGGAGGTGGAGGAGGAGAAGGAAGTGGAGAAGGAGCAGAACGAGGAGAAGGAACAGGAGGTGGAGAACAAGCAATAGTTGGAGAAGGAGCAGGAGACGGAGAAGGACCAGGAGGGGGAGTAGGAGAATGAGTTAGAGAAGAAGCAGGAGGAGGTGCAGGAGCAGGAGGAGAAGAAGGAGCAGGATGTGGAGAAGGAGCAGGAGAAGGAGACGAAGCAGGAGGTGGAGGAGCAGCAGGAGGTGGAGAAGGAGCGGGAGGGAGACAAGGAACAGGAGGTGGAGAAGGAGCAGGCGGAGAAGAAGGAACAGGAGAAGGAGAAGGAGCAGAAGATGGAGAAGGAGCAGGAGGTGGAGATGGAGCAGGATGAGGAGAAGGAGCAGGAGGAGGAGAAGAATTCTGAGGTGGAGATGGAGCAGGAGTGGAGAAGGAGCAGGAGAAGAAGAAGGAGCAGGAGGAGGATCAGGAGCAGGAGTGGAGAAGGAGCAGGAGAAGAACAAGGAGTAGGAGGAGGAGCAGGAGCAGGAGGAGGAGTAGTAGCAGGAGGTAGAGAAGCAGTAGGAGGCGGAGAAGGAGCAGGAGGTGAAGAAGGAGCAGGAGGAGGAGAAGGAGGAAAAGAAGGAGCAGGAGGTGGTGAATGAGCAGGAGTGGAGAAGGAGCAGCAAGTGGAGAAAGAGCTGGAGGTGGAGAAGGAGCAGGAGGACGAGAAGGAGCATGAGGGGGAGAAGAAGCAGGAGGGCGAGAAGGAGCAGGAGGGCGAGACGGAGCAGGCGGGCGAGATGGAGCAGGAGGTGGACAGTGAGCAGGAGGTGGACAAGGAGCAGGACGTGGCAAAAGATCAGGAGGTGGACACGGAGCAGGAGGTGCACAAGGAGCAGGAGGTGGACAAGGAGCAGGGGGAGGAGAAGGACGTGGACGAGGAGAAGGCGGT